>NC_000085.6:50922346-51297346 GCF_000001635.26 Mus musculus
TCTGTATCTGTATCTGTATCTGTATCTGTATCTGTATCTGTATCTGTATCTGTATCTGTATCTGTATTTGTATCTATACCCTCCTTCTTCTACTCCTATTCTTGTGTCTGTACAGTTCTTTGTTCTGGACCACAAATACCTGGGATATCTCTGGACATAATTATCAGAAAATCCGTGTTCCTCTCAGGATTCGTATTCTCATTAACAATGTGATTTAAGAAAGTGCTTAAACAGTAGCTGAAGGAAATGTTATTAGCATTTGGGGCCACCCACCTATCTCAGAGTTTAGAGATTTATCAGTTAGAGTTTCTATTTCTGAACAAAACATCATGACAAGGAAGCAAGTTGGGTAGGAAAGGGTTTATTCAGCTTTCATTTCCACATTGCTGTTCATCTCCAAAGGAGGTCAGGACAGGAACAAACACAGGACAACAATTTGAAGGCAGGAGATGATGAAGAGGTCATGGAGAGTTGTTACTTACTGTCTTGCTTCCCCACTGACTTGTTCAGCTTGCTTTCTTATAGAACTGACCATCCAAAGACTGCCCCACCTGAGGATATATCCCATATACAGACACCAAAAGCAGATACTATTTTGGATGCCAACACGTGCTTGCTGCCAGAAGCCTGTTATAGCTGTCTCCTGAGAGACTCCACCAGTGCCTGACAAATACAGAGGTGGATGCACACAGTCTACCATTGGACTGAGCACAGGGTCCCAAATGAAGGAGCTAGAGGAAGGACCCAAGGAGCTGAAGGGGTTTGCAACCCTATAGCAGGAACAATGTTATGAACCAATCAGCACCCCTAGAACTCCCAGTGACCCCAAGAATACACATGGTGGGACTCATGGCTCCAACTGCATATGTAGCAGAGGATGGCCTAGTAGGTGATCAATGTGAGGAGAGGCCCTTGGTCCTGTGAAGGCTCTATACCCCAGTGTAAGGGAATGTCAGGGCCAGAAAGCAGAAGTGGGTGAGTTGCGGAGCAGGGGGGTGGGGGAGGGAATAGGGGGTCTTTGGAGAGGAAACTGGTAAAGTAGATAATATTTGAAATGTAAATAAAGAAAATATCATAAAAAGAAGGAAGGAATGAAGAAAGAAAGAGAGAGAGAGAGAGATAGAGAGAGAAAGAAAGAAAGAAAGAAAGAAAGAAAGAAAGAAAGAAAGAAAGAAAGAAAGAAAGAAAGAAAGAAAGAAAGAAAGAAAGACAGACAGACAGACAGACAGACAGACAGACAGACAGACAGACAGGGAAAGGGAAAGGGAAAGGAAGGGAAGGGAAGGGAAGGGAAGGGAAGGGAAGGGAAGGGAAGGGAAGGGAAGGGAAGGGAAGGGAAGGAAAGGAAAGGAAAGGAAAGGAAAGGAAAGGAAAGGAAAGAAAAGAAAAAAGAAAAGAGAAGAAAAGAAAAGAAAAGTTAGCAAAACTCTTCTCAAGGGAAAAAACAAACAAACAAAAAAAAACCTCTGGTGGAATCAACATGCCTGACCTAAAGCTGTACTACAGAGCAATTGTAATAAAAACTGCATGGTTCTGGTATAGTGACAGACAAGTAAACCAATAGAATAGAATTGAAGACCCAGAAATGAATTCACACACCTATGGTCAATTGATCTTTGACAAGGGAGCTAAAACCATCCAGTGGAAAAAAGACAGCATTTTCAACAAATGGTGCGGGCACAACTGGTGGTTATCATGTAGAAGAATGTGAATTGATCCATTCCTATCTCTTTGTACTAAGGTCAAATCTAAGTGGATTAAAGAACTTCACATAAAACCAGTGACACTGAAACTTATAGAGGAGAAAGTAGGGAAAAGCCTCGAAGATGTGGGCACAGGGAAAAATTCCTGAATAGAACAGCAATGGCTTGTGCTGTAAGATTGAGAGTCAACAAATGGGACCTCATAAAATTGCAAAGCTTCTGTAAGGCAAAAGACACTGTCAATAAGACAAAATGGCCACCAACAGATTAGGAAAGGATCTTTATCTATCCTAAATCAGATAGGGGACTAATATCCAATATATATAAAGAACTCAAGAAGGTGGACTCCAGAAAATCAAAAAACCCCGTTAAAAATGGGGTTCAGAGCTAAACAAAGAATTCTCACCTGAGGAATACTGAATGGCTGAGAAGCACCTGAAAAAATGTTCAACATCCTTAATCATCAGGGAAATACAAGTCAAAACAACCCTGAGATTCCAGCTCACACCAGTCAGAATGGCTAAGATAAAAAATTCAGGTGACAGCAGATGCTGGCAAGGATGTGGAGAAAGAGGAACACTCCTCCATTGTTGGTGGGATTCCAAGCTTGTACAACCACTCTGGAAATCAGTCTGGCTGTTCCTCAGAAAACTGGACATAGTATTACTGGAGGATCCCCCAATACCACTCCTGGGCATATATCCAGAAGATGTTCCAACCAGTAACAAGGACACGTGCTCCAATATGTTCATAGCAGCCTTATTTATAATAGCCAGAAGCTGGAAAGAACACAGATGCCCCTCAACAGAGGAATGGATACCAAAAATATGGTACATTTACACAATGGAGTACTACTCAGCTATTAAAAAGAATGAATTTATGAAATTCCTAGGCAAATGGATTGACTTGGAGGGCATCATCCTGAGTGAGGTAACCCAATAACAAAAGAACTCATACAATATGTACTCACTGATAAGTGGATATTAGCCCAGAAACTTAAAATACCCAGATATAAGATACAATTTGCAAAACACATGAAACTCAAGAAGAACGAAGACCAATGTGTGGATACTTTGCCCCTTCTTAGAATTGGGAACAAAAC
Organism: Mus musculus; assembly: GCF_000001635.26. Classification (NCBI taxonomy): domain Eukaryota; kingdom Metazoa; phylum Chordata; class Mammalia; order Rodentia; family Muridae; genus Mus; species Mus musculus. The sequence goes on from NC_000085.6 coordinate 50,925,152, forward strand.
ACTCATTGAAGGAGTTACAGAGACAAAGTTTGGAGCTGAGACAAAAGGATTGACCATCTGGGGATGGCCATATCCAGGGATCCATCCCATAATCAGCTTCCATATGCTGACACCATTGCATACACTAGCAAGATTTTGCTGAAAGGACCCAGATATAGCTGTCTCTTGTGAGACTATGCCGGGACCTAGCAAACACAGAAGTGGATGCTCACAGTCAGCAATTGGATGGATCACAGGGCCCCCAATAGAGGAGCTAGAGAAAGTACCCAAGGAGCTAAAGGGATCTGCAACCCTATAGGTGGAACAACAATATGAACTAACCAGTACCCCCGAAGCTCATGTCTCTAGCTGCATATGTATCAGAAGATGGCCTAGCTGGTCATCAGTGGAAAGAGAGGCCCATTGGTTGTGCAAACTTTATATGCCTCAGTACAGGGGAAAGCCAGGGCCAAAAAGTGGGAGTGGGTGAGTGGGGGAGTGGGTGGGGGAGAGTGTGGCGGACTTTTGGTATAGCATTGGAAATGTTAATGAAATAAATACCTAGTTAAGAAAAGAAAAGAAAAGAAAAGAAAAGAAAAGAAGAAATACCCAGGGCAGACAAGCTGTAAACTTCAGGAGCTTCCTGGAATAATAAGATAAAGAAGATAAATACCAGTCCATTCTTTTTGCTTTTACGGCCTTTGTGGTCTGCCATGTGGCAAACAAGGACATATTTGGTTGGAAGGGGAGCACAAGGGCAAATCATGTAAAAACCAAACATACCAGAGAAAGCAAACTTGGGCTCTTGCCAGCATCCAAAACAAAAGGAAGAGGGAAAAAAAAGTTGTATATTTTTGAGTGAAGACTCAGGACAGTGGGTCTGCCTAACCAAATAACATGGTGCATTTGGAGAGACTGAGCTAGATAGGGGCATTCTGGGAAGAAAATGTACATTTCTCATTAAAGGGATCATTATTCCTCCTATCTTTTTGGGATGATGTATAGTGAACCCAACATTCCAGAGGATGTTTCTTTGGCCAGAAGGTTGACTGGGTCAATTGGATGCACTCTTAAGAGAGGAGAAAATGACACATGTCCACATGTGGTAAGGGCGTGTGTGGGTGGGAGGAGACTCTATTCTTTTTGTTACCATGGTTACAGTTTGTCCTTCCTGGATGTTAGATAATTCCTAGATGTGGCAATACCTGTGATGTACTTAGAACAGCAGCAGTTTTGGAGTTCAGCTATTACATAACAAGAGAAAGCTGACTAGCTTTTCTACTAGCTAGGGCTACTAAGAGAATGAGCCCAGAAAAAAATATTACATGGGAAAGCTTAGCACAAATAGAGCTGGTTTCTTCATGACTGATCACTGTTAAAAAAAATGTCAAATGAACAACTTAGGTGGCATGCTAGGGACAGCTTTGCTCTAAGAATGAATATATATGTCATTCTTAACATCTCTGTTTCAGTTTTGTCATCTAAAAATGGAGGTCATAGTTTCTTAAAGGGCTTTATGAACATTAATTGGTGCTTTCTAATATTGATTTAGTAATCATTGTAATTTTGATCACAGTTGCTTACTGGTAAGTAATAGACATCAAGACACTTATACAATGCTGACAAATACACATAGATATTAGAGAGTAGGAGGATATTTGAAATGATTGCAGCCTACCAGTGGTCTAGTAGATATTTTCAGAGAAGCTCTGATATATATCAGAAGCACCACACCTACATGTCACTCATACAGCAGGATGGCGCTGCAGAACAACATCCTACCATGAATACTCTCTCCCAGTGGTGAGGTTCAGAAGTTAGAAGAATGCTTGTCTGCTTGTTGCTATTAGTAAAGCAGTCTTGAAGGAGAATGAACTGTACCAGACTCCATGGTTCCCACTTTTAATAGGAGGGGAAACCAGACAGATGACCTATTTCTGCCCAAGTCTCTTCTTCCCTGCTAGGGCACAGAAAGCCACATCTTGCTGTGGCTGATTAGTTGTGCACTTTCCACAGGATCAAGCCCACACCCTCCTTATTGTACCAGCTTCCTTAAATTTTGTTTGTAATAGAGGTGTGTTCAGTGGCTAATCCCTCAAAACTTACTGACCTGCCATGATATAGGTTTTCATGGACCATCTAGTTCATGAAATCCCTATAGTAAGTGGCATGACTCTCCTGAAGTAAAAAAAAAATATTTCAAGAAATGATAAATGCACTACTATTGAATGTAACTGAGTTTTCTAGAAATGTGACTGTAGATCACATCTTTGTTATCTGCAATATATATTAATAAGCATTTATATATTGTCTATATGTCTCAGTTTCTATCTAAAGGATACTAAGATGCCAGCCTTTGTAGCCTGTTGTGATTATTGCTAAACAAGATAATGTATACAATATGTATACAATAAGGGGAGTATTATGGCAGGAGGAATAAATATTCAATGGAAGTCTTTCTATATATTTTGATTCTTTTTTGAGAATTTGGACATAAATCTAAAATATGTGTGATGAATTTCCTGGTGGTATCCAAATGAAGACTCTATTGGTGTTGATCTGGGGAAAGACAATTTGCTGGGAACCATGGGGAATATACCAAAATTAGCTTAGTGTCCTTGTCTCTAGTTATCTTTCAAACTGGTAATGCAAAGGTAAGAACAAAATAAGTGGTCAAAGGTGAAATACACATGGGGCTAATGAACAGTTCAGTTGGGAAGTGAATCAGGATTTGAGTCAAGGCCATGAACTGATATGGTGAGGTTTTCCACAGAAAACATTATATTGTTTTAGGTAGACTGTAGATCTGCCAGCAAGTGAGTTAATTACTAACATTGGCTGATATTATTCTGTGATCATCCAAAGAACTTATTTGACTTTGCCATTATGTGATAACTGAAGAATACATGGAGAGGATATGGAAGGCTAAATTAATCCCTCAGATGTTTAATTGAGTATATAAATAGGCTTATTTGATTTTTCATTAGAAGTGTAATTATTTATTGGTGATTTCCATGCTATACCCTTATCCCTAGCTCTTCACAGGCTGTAGGAAAATGGCTCCACAGTTATCCTAACAGTTTCTAAAACTCAATTCATTCTTAGACATGTACAGGTTTTACTTCTGTCTTAACTGACATGATGTCATCTGAATTAGGAGATGCTGTGGTTCATAGCTCTGACAGGCTTCTCTCTCAGGCTGGGCTGGCAAAAGTGACTTAATGGTCTAATTATCTCCTATAATACAGCAGGGCTACTATTCATCATGCCGGTATATCACCAAGCAAGTACATCAACTGCAGGACCAAACTTTTAACATGCTTGAGTGCTTCCCTATGAATTCATATATACAAAGAATCACTAATTTAGACCTCAGCACAGTGAGTTAATCAATAAAATATCTACACATTGTTTTCCTAATGAACAGATAAAGGCAGAAAAGACAGAAGGGAGGGAAGGTGAAGGAGAAATGGAAGGATTAGATTTATACAGTTTAAGATTTTATGCTTTGAGGAATAATTACTTTCAACAGATGATTCCCTCTGACTTAAGATGACATCAAGGACATTTTTCTCAGGTAAATCCAGTGTAATATCTATGTTATTTTTTTCTTAGAAAGAGTAAAAATATCACTTGATAATATTTGTTCATATTTTTATATACCCATATTTCCTCATTTCTTGTTTGTTTTCCCCAGAACAGAAATCTGAATTGGATATCCTTCCTGGGATTTGAATGAATAAGTTTGTGAAAGACTTTATAAAAGTTTTATTTATGTTTAAGAAAAATACATTCCCAGATGTGCCTACCAAAAACCCCGTTTATGCCTGTATTTCTAACTTAATTATTAATAGCTTCCTATTTTATTCTCAAACATATCTCAGTTTTTATGATAAATCATATTGTCGTGGTATTTTAAAGGAGATTTACAATTGAGGTTGTATAAGAAAGAAAGAGTTATACAGAACTATTATTTCCACCGAGTCTGCTATGTAGATGATCTGTCAGAAACACTTACTATGTGCAGTCTATGTACTAGAATCTGTGGTATTTATTCTTCCTCAGCTATCTGGAGATACCCAGTACCATATTCCTTCTCTTTGATCTCCTTTTGACCTTTACCTGAAGAAGTTTTAATCAACCTGCAGGTACAGGCCAAAGGATCCCTGAAGAGAATTCGAAGCAAGCCTTTGATTTGATTCTCAGAACAGTATCTTGCATTTACTTAAGAGAAAAAGATATATTGTCTTTATAAATTAAAAACTTGAATGTTGTCCCACTTCAAGCATTATGGGCATTTTCTCTAGTCTATTGTTTTTTCTACCTTGACCAACAGCATGACTTCCTGTTAATTATCATCTACTGAATAAAGAACCTTCTCTGATGAACACTGAAAGAGGCACTAATCTATGTTTGTAAGTTATTAAGAGTTCATTCAATACTGAACTCATTTAGAATAGTAGCACCAGCCCTGCCAGAGACTTACAAATACAGAGGCAGATGTTAGCAGCCACCCATTGGACTGAGTGTGGGGTCCCTAATAGAGAAGCTAGAGAAGGGACTGAAGGAGTTGAAGGGGTTTGTAACCCCATAGGAAGAACAACACTATCAACCAACCAGACCCCACATAGCTCCCAGGGACTAAGCCATCAACATGGCTCCAACTGCATATGTAGCAGAGAATGGCCTTGTCATACAACAATTGGAGGAGAGGTCCTTGGTCCTATGAAGGCTCTATAGATGCCTCAGTGTAGGGGAATCTAGGTGGGGAGGTAGGAGTGAGTGGATGGGTGTAGGAACACTCTCATAGAAGCAGGGGGAGAGAGGATGTGATAGGGTGTTTCCAGGAAGGCGGGGGTGGGGGTGGGGGACCGGGAAAGAGGATAACATTTGAAATGTAAATAAAGAAAATAACCAATAAAAATAATAATGATTAAAAAAAAAAGAATAGTAGCACCAGGCTCTCCCACAGGACCCATGATCTGTTTAGACACAGTTTCTTCATGGATGACTACAAAGAAATAGCGCTTTCTAGAAAGAAAGTTATTTGCACAGATGGACTTCTAGGAAGTGATTAATGACAGTATACACAGGCTCAAGCAGGGAAAAAACTGAAACAGCAAGAGAAGAGATGGGAATGAAGTCCCAATCTTCCCTAAAAGAAGTATTTCCAGTGGCTGGGAGTGAGAGAGTCAATTTCCGTTATGTGTATATGACCACCCTGGTAAGATGGCTGTGTTCTAGTGGGAGGTCATATACACTTGAGTATTCAGGCATCAAAACGTGGACATGATAAGTTAAAGAAAAAATAAATGAGGACAAGTAGTTCATTTGGTAGGAAAAAGAAGTTGATCTGGGAGATGTTAGGAGGGGGTAAGTGAATATGAATCAAAATAGTATACAAAATTTTCAAATAACAAATAAAAATTGAGAATAATGGAATTGTGGGAATCAAGGCCACCAGGACCATGCCTCCCCTTACAGTGTTGCTTTTGATTGCACATTTTCTCTATCAGCATGAGTGTTTTTCCCTCACAAAGTCTACTTATGATTCAGGCTGGAAAGTAAGTAGCTATTCATCCATTAGGGAGGAGACATCCGGTATTTCTTGCAACATGTCTGAAGATTCACTTTGTCTCTATCACTTTTGGCTATAACACTGAATGTAAAGAGGATGTGGGATTTGAGGTGGATCAACTGATGTGCAACTCAGGAAAATGTGAGTGAAGTTCATCTAACTCAGTCTACAGATGATGTAGAACATGAAGATAACTCATGGTCGTCTTGGACAACCATCTGTATACTTCATTTTGGTATTGTTTAGTTTCTTATGAAGTAATTGCTTATGACTAAACTGGCAGGTTGCATACACTTCCCCACTCCCTAGAATGGAATAAGGTCTGAGACAATTCTGTCCTTCTCACCTCCTTCATGATAGCCTTTCACAGACAAAATCAGAGTTCAATGGTTGCTCTGCCTTGACATCATCCATTCCATGATTTTCTCTAAATTGTCATAGACTATAGATTGAATAAGAGTTTAAGATTGGCTTTAAAAATAACTTACAGAAAGGATCTGTTGTGAATACAACACTTCTACCTACTTCACATGTGTCAGAACTGAGAGCTACATTAAAAAAAAAAAAACTTTGTGACAGACTGAGAAATGCAGTTTAACTCTGAGCAAGTAACTTGAATCTGGTAAATAATCTCTTTTTGTCATTTGAATTTCTGTGTCAAGAAATGAGCTTTATACTTGTTCCCTATGTGTGAGCCTCCGACTTAATCATAGTTCTAGTTCTTCAAAACAAAAACATCCTAACTTAATGTCTCGTGTACAGCAAGATTCAATTCTGTCAAATCTAGCCTTACCAGAACTCCTCTTCGGACTGACCATAGTCTCTCTTACTTCGTTGGTTTCTATTTATCAACTTGTTTTTACTGCAAGACCCATTAAATATTTACTTTCCTGAGTTCAGCAATTTTATGACAATATTTCCAGCCCTGCTCCAGTTAACAGGCTGTCAACCCCTTGATAACAATCCCAATTTATCACTCAGCTGTAAATATTGTCTCCAGGCAAAGCTTGGCCTACATGGTCTAGGGCCTGAAGCACATTCATTTTTACTCATTCTAAATAAAACTTGAATTACTCTTAGGGTGTGGGTGGGTAATGAGAAGGGAAATATGAGAAAGAGGAGGTGGAAGAAAAGGAGTGGGAAAAAGATGGCTGTGGGAAAGGGGAATCTGTGAAACTGGAAAGGCTTGGAGGAATGAGTTTGGTAAACTGTATGTGACCACCCATCAGAAGATTGAAAAAAGTGAAAAAGACAAGATTGACATGAAGATAAAATGGACAGCCAAGAGCAAAAAATGAGCAAGTTTTAATGGAGGAATAAATGTACAGAAAGGTTTGTGGACTGCAACACAGGGAGAACCATGTCTAAGTGCAATGGTGTAATGTTGCAAACCCAAGAGAAAGAACAAGAATGCCAATAACACTATGGTGCTTAAAAAATCCCTATGAAAACATTGTTTTATACATTAATCTAAAATTACTGTCATACATATAACTGTATACATATACACACAGACAGATGCATACTCATGGTGTTAAAAAAACTGTACCATTTGGGCTGACAATAACACTTCCGAGATATTGAAACATCCTCCTCTTTCAAGTTTTTGGCCAGGGGAATCCAAAAGGCTTCTAGGACAATGAAGCCTATTGCGATTACCCTTCGTTTCATCTCTGAGACTGAAAGCAATTCCTATTGCTCAAGATTCCATAAACTTTGGAACAAGACTTGAAAGACTGAAGCTGGATCTTACATGAAACTCCTCTAGGAGGGCTAGCTTTCATAATACCAGAGAGTGCTGTCAATTGCCAAAGGGAAGGCTTGTCCTACCCCAGCTATGTTGCCTATGAACTACAACAATGATTAGAATGGCAAGAGATCCCTAAAGGTTCAGTAGGTACTTACATGTGGTGCTTGCTTCAAGAGTTGTCAATTAAGGCCTATGCAACAGGAGGGGAATGACATTTGTCACTGTAAAGCTAGCCAGCTTCCCATAGTGAGGTTATAGATCTTAGAAGAGAATTCACTACTCCCATGTTCCCTAGTCAGTAAAATTCCCAACTGCCTTTTCTCCATGTTTCTCCTTACTCACACTTTACTCAACTCACCCCTGTGGAAGGAGCTTCTCTTAGCACCAGACAAGGACTATTATAGAAACCCAGAGAGCTGGTCAAAATGCAGAAAGCATATTGGGAAAAAGGATGGAGAGATAGAAAGTGCCAAAGGATCTGAAAATTGTGCCTCCTAGAAGTGACAGGGGCTTTTCACCCAAGTTACCTCAAGAAACCTGAAGAGCGGAAACAAAACCTTAACAAGTACAATAGACATGCTAATGTGGTGGGGACACTTCACAGGATCCCTTCTTTAGACAAAGCTATATAGACCTCCAAGGAAAACCGAGAGAGGGTTCCTCCACAGGGAAAAGCATACTCATTAGTGAGACCGTAAAATATACAAAGCAGTAATCTCTCTCTCTCTCTCTCTCTCTCTCTCTCTCGTGTGTGTGTGTGTGTGTGTGTGTGTGTGTGTGTGTGTGAGAGAGAGAGAGAGAGAGAGAGAGAGAGAGTAATAGTTCAGTGAATTGAAGTGAATTTAAAGGGTGTGATAGAGGAGAATCAAGGTAGATGAAATGTGATGAAGGGCAGGGTTTAAGGGAATAGAGGGAAGAGGAATTGATAGAATTATATTTTACTTTTTAAAGATCACAAAAATGATATATCAAAAAGCAAAAAAAAAAAAAAAAAAAAAAAGAATGAGTCGGGCGTGGTGGCACACGCCTTTAATCCCAGCACTTGGGAGGCAGAGGCAGGCGGATTTCTGAGTTCGAGGCCAGCCTGGTCTACAGAGTGAGCTCCAGGACAGCCAGGGCTATACAGAGAAACCCTGTCTGGAAAAACAAAGACAGAAACAAAAAAGCATAGTTGGTGGTGGTAAAATATTTTGACTGTAGTTTTGATAAGAAAAATAACATTTATTGTTTCTAGTAAAAAAAGTAAAAGAAAAAAGGAAATAGAAATATCTTTGTGATATGGAGGCTTGTTCGCCGTAGAAGGGATTCAATCACTGGTTTTCTCTCAGAGAAACTTAGAGCCTTGAACAAAATTGAGTATACCTGAAAATCAAATTAAAATTTATAGTACGTTTTCATTATTTTAAATACAATTGAATGAAATTTGGGCATGGGTTGCAGCATAATTATTTCCAACACACTTCATCCATCAGTTATTGTGGTTAAGTTTTATTTGATATGTCAGTTGTCATAATCATCAAATTCTCCATCTTAAAGTTCAGTTCCCTGATGCTTTCTATAATCCTAGCCTTTCTATAGTACACACATGTGGACACATTCTTACTTCCTCCATCACTGACCACAGAATCGTGGTCTTGTGTAAAACAGCCTGCTTTATGCCCTCCCTGGGATTCCTTACCTTGGATTCAGATCTTTTGCCCTGTTAGGAAATTTCTGTATTATATCTGCCTCCAGTCTCCCCCTACTTTCCCCTCTGTGTTTAATTTATCCATCACTCTAATGGCAGGAACTAATTATGATGCACAGAAATTCTATAACCAAATACATATAACTGAGTTATGTCTCTGTGATATAGGTGCTTTAAAAATGATGTCTTAAATTTAATGGATTTCTATTTGTTTAACGTTTCAAGCTTGGCAGATCAGGGGTTGTATCTGAAGGTCTAAAGTTTCAAAGACCTACTTATAAAGTCTGATCTCCTACAGCATTAATGCTTTGCCCTAGTCTTCATGGCCCATGATAGCTCATAGTTACATTCATCTAGTATCAAATAGAAACAGGGGATGCCATCTCGTTCACTTAAGGGTATAATAGGAATAAAGATAAGTATAGATACACACTGTTGCACAGATTTGCATGAGAGAACTTTGGCTATAAGGGGCATTGAGAATGTTTATGTTTATCATTGGTTTTCAGGTGTACAGATATAGAACAAAATTAAGTCACATTTTGGAAGCTGTGTCCATCTGAAAAGCTAGGATAACACGAATCTTCCCCTTTCTCAAAAGCGTCACACTGTGTTTACAGAACATTCATAAATCCTGATGTGGAATTTCCCAAACTTCCCATCTTGCAACGTCTTGCATGATAGTAATGATGGATGTATCTCTCCCTCTCTCTCTCTGTATATATATATATATATATATATATATATATATGTGTGTGTGTGTGTGTGTGTGATTTAATGTGTATATATATATGTATATCTGTGTGTGTTTGTGTGTGTGAATGTATATATGTGTGTGTGTATGAATGTACATAAACATATATACTAATGTATATACATATATATGTATATATGAATATATGTACACACATATGAAGAGGCAATTATATCAATAAGAGCTCACTAACATGGACTCTAAACAGACTGGAAACGAAGAGAGTTTTGCCTCTGGTATGGTGTAGCATACTTGCAATACCAGAGAGAAGAATTTGAGGCCAATCTAGGACACACAGAGAATTGCTGCTTGGTCTCGTAAGTTCAAGCAGTCAAAACCAAAGCCAAAATCTACACACTTACCCAAGACATCAGATGTAAATTCAAAGGGAAAAGACCAGAAAATGATTCAGCAAGAAAGCAGCCAGCTGTGACCAAAGAAGGAAGTTCTCAAACAATACCTAGTTTTCTGACAACCTGATCCTGGTCTTCCAGGCTCTAGAAGAGTGTGGGCATATATTTTAGTGTTTATCCACCCTATTTCTGCTACTTCATTACAGAGGGCACAGTAAGCTAATAAAATTCCAACTATTATTATTTTTATTTTAAGTCTTCCACATTAGGTCCTCCCGAATATGCAGGCTTAAATTATAAAGTAGTTTTTATATTCATATAAAAGCTGAAAATATTGTAAAAGAGAAAAACACATTTTTATAAAATGCACAGCCAGCTTTTAAGTTGCAAAAGCCCCGTTTTCTTTATCTAGTGTCAAAGTTTATAACAGCCTAACGTCTACACAAAGGATAATTATCCACCAGCTCTCAAAATCAAAATCTGATGTTGTCCACATAAGAACTTGAATGCCATGAGGTTATATAACATTCATTTGCTGATGTCTGTCTTGCTTGTGTTGACTTAAATCTATGGGATTCATGTATAGTCTATTCACAATGCTTCATGGTAAGAATGTATAACATATCAACAAATAATATGGGGGGAATCTTGTAAGGATGTTTTGTTGATATTGAATATTTATGGACTAGGAGTGGAGTCATTGCATATTAAAATCTATAATTAGTAAATAATGATTCAGTAAATACAAGCAGAATTGATCAAAATTTAGAAAGAAGTATATTCTCCTTTTATCCCTTGTGTCATTACCAAAAACCTTGACAAGAGAGGCATATTTGTTGAAACTGTGGACTCTACTTGAATATATTATTCACTCTCTGTGACTTATATAGTCTACAGATGTGGACAAACCTTTAATAGCATATATTCACAACTATAGGTTCAAATAGTATTTCCAGTGACTTAAAAATACTTGTTTCACATATTCATTCTTCCCTCTTTCTTTAATCCCGAAAATCTCTGATATATTTATTGTTTTATAGTTTTTATTTCAGAATATATTAGCTGTATCTACTGTGTTAATTTTTGGCTACTGAGATACAATATCTGACAAAAGCAACTAAAGGGATGAAGGATTATCTCAGCTCATGATTTGAAAATATATGCATGTAGGGGTAGGAGATGGCCACACTCAATCCACTCTAATGAAGCAAAGAGAGAGAGATCTGTGCTCAGATCCCGATTTCCTTTCCCTCATTGCAGGACCATTGCCAGTAGGGTGATGATTTCCACATTCAGGAATATCTTTTGGTCCCCAGATAATCATTTTTAAAACCAAGCACAGATATGAGGATAAATTTTTTTCTAAGTAATTCTTAATTCTCATAATTTGGAAGTCATGATTAAACAATGCATGTAGACATTCAAACGTTGCTTACTATATTTAATAGTATGGAATTAGTTGTCCTCCATGTTTTCTGACAGATTGATAGCTCATTTCTCTTCACCACAGGGTAATATTCCATGATACGATAAACTACAGGTTGCCCATTTATTTCCTGAAACCATTTTGACAGAATTCCTTATGTATTCTGATAATTTATGAATAGAGCTTAAGGCATGATTTCTCCCATGTAAGATAAGAAAAACTACTAAAGTGTCTCTCAAAATGTCTGTATCATTGCAATGTTACGAGCAACAAATGAAGCTGTGCAATTCTAGGACACATACACCCTTATCCTTCAGTGATATAGAAGTTTTGAAGTCTTCCCATTTAACATAATGTGCTATTGTATTTCTTCTTTTTTTCCAATTTTTATCAGGTGTTTCCTTCATTTACATTTCAAATGCTATCCTGAAATGCCCTATACCACCCCCCTCCTGCTCCCCTACCCACCCACCCCAACTTCTTGGCCCTGATGTTCCCATGTACTGGGGCATATAAAGTTTGCAAGAATAAGGGGCCTCTCTTCCCAATGATGGCCGACTAGGCAATCTTCTGATACATATGCAGCTAGAGACATGAACTCTGGGGGTACTGGTTAGGTCATATTGATGTTCCACTTATAGGGTGGCAGATCCCTTCAGCTCCTTGGGTAATTTCTCTAGCTTCTTCATTGGGGGCCCTGTGTTCCATCAAATAGCTGACTGTGAGCATCCACTTCTGTGTTTGCCACGCACTGGCATAGCCTCATGAGAGATAGCTATATCAGGGTCCTTTCAGCAAAATCTTGCTGGCATATGCAATAGTGTCTGCATTTGTTAGCTGATTATGGGATGGACCCCCGGGTGAGGCAGTCTCTGGATGGTCCATCCTTTTGTCTCAGCTCCAAACTTTGTCTCTGTAAATCCTTTCATGGGTGATTTGTTCCTTCTTGCAAGAAGGGGCGAAGTGTTCACACTATGGTCTTTGTTCTTCTTGAGTTTCATGTGTTTTGCAAATTGTATCTTGGGTATTCTAAGTTTCTGGGCTAATATCCACTTATCAATGAGTACATATCATGTGAGTTCTTTTGTGATTGGGTTACCTCACTCAGGATGATACCCTCCAGATTCATCCACTTGACTAGGAATTTCATAAATTCGTTCTTTTTAATAGCTGAGTAGTACTCCATTGTGTAAATGTACCACATTTTCTGTATCCATTCCTCTGTTGAGGGGCATCTGGGTTCTTTCCAGCTTCTTGCTATTATAAATAAGGCTGCTATGAACATAGTGGAGCATGTGTCCTTCTTACAAGTTGAAACATCTTCTGGATATATGCTCAGGAGTGTATTGCTGGTCCTCCCATAGTACTATGTCCAATTTTCTGAGGAACAGCCAGACTGATTTCCAGAGTGGTTGTACAAGCTTGCAATCCCACCAAAGATAGAGGAATGTTCCTCTTTCTCCAGATCCTCGCCAGCATCTGCTGTCACATGAATTTTTTACCTCAGCCATTCTCATCGGTGTGAGATGGAATCTCGGGTTGCTTTGATTTGCATTTCCCTGATGATTAAGCATGTTGAACATTTTTTCAGGTGCTTCTCAGCCATTCAATATTCCTCAGTTGAGGATTCTTTGTTTAGCTCCCCCATTTTTTAATGGGGTTATTTCAATTTCCGTAGTCAACTTCTTGAATTCTTTATATACATCGGATATTAGTCCCCTATCTGATTTAGTTTTGGCAAAGATCCTTTCCCAATCTGTTGGTGACCTTTTTGTCTTATTGACAGTGTCTTTTGCCTTACAGAAGCTTTGCAATTTTATGAGGTCCCATTTGTTGATTCTTGATTTTACAGCACAAGCCATTGCTGTTCTATTCAGGATTTTTTCCCCTATTCCTATATCTTTGAGGCTTTTCCCCACTCTCTCCTCTATAAGTTTCAGTGTCTCTGATTTTATGTGGAGTTCCTTGATCCACTTAGACTTGACCTTAGTATAAGGAGAAAGGAATGGATCAATTCGCATTCTTCTACATGATAACCACCATTTGTGCCAGCACCATTTGTTGAAAATGCTGTCTTTTTTCCACTAGATGGCTTTTAGCTCCACTGTCAAAGATCAAGTCACCATAGGTGTGTGGATTCATTTTACAGTAATATGAGCATTTTACTATACTTATATGCCAGCAGGATATCATGTTTGATGTAATATCAGCAAAGATATTTAATACAATATCAACATTACAGATTGAGTCCTTTCCACATTTTGGATGATAGGTTATTATATTATTTACAAAATTTACATCCAAATGTGTGTCTAAGTCTATCATTTTATCATGCCATCTTTCACATAGTATTTTTTAATTTTAGGGACATTCTGCTTATTAATCATTAATTTCATAATTTATACTCGTGATATCATATCTGTCCTCATGTCACTCAATGTTTCATGACGAACTTTACATTTCAATATTGAAACCATTTTGTAGTTATTTTTTGGCTGTGGTAAGAATTCAACTGGATTCATATTTTGCATGTGATGTTTCTATACTATTGATTATAGCGGCTGTTTTCCATTACATTTTCTTTATGGTTTTATCATAGCTTGGCTGATTATACATACGGGCATCTATATCTGGGGCATCTGGGGCATCTACCACATTACTGTTTCTCTCCTTTTGTCAAGGTCCTATGTTCTTGTTGACTGCAGGTTTAGGATGAATCTCGACGTTGGACAACCTCTGTTCTTCAACATGTTTGCTATTTGGGTTCTTTTGCTTTATTATATAAAGCTTGAAAATATTGATAATAACCTCATGGCTACTAGCTTGGATTTTTATTGATATTAAACCAATTCTTTAAGTCAAGTTGGGAAATATTGTCTGTCATCTTGACATTATTGAATTTCCTGTCCATGAACGTGACACAACTTACTATTTATTATTATTATTTTTTTTTGGCCTTTACTTACGTTCATTATAATCTGTTTTTTTCTCATACTTTACTTTGTGTTTGAGCATTTAATTTTGGCAGGTACCAAGGCCAGTAACATTGTAATTGTTTTTATATTTCAAATTCCACCCATTCATAGCAGGAATATATGAAGGTGATTGGTTTTAGCATCATATTTCCAAATTATAGTACAGCATTTTTATCTGTCAGACAAAAAGATGATTTATGCATCGGTCTGATGCTTATTGATCTTTTGTGTTTGGCTGGTATATTTTTCAGTCTTTCTGACAATACCACACTGTATCTGTTGAAGAAACAGTGGACAATCAGAGTAGTTTTAGCTCTTCAACTTTGCTATTTCTATTCAGGTCATTGTTGAATTTTTATGTGTAACTTATGTTCCTTTTCCAATACTCTAAGAGCTGTTTACTCTCATTGTATTTATTTTATAGAAAATGATAATAACCAAGTATTTTTTTTAAAATGAGTTTTCATTCTATGTAAAAGATAAAAATGAGCTTAATATATATGCTTAAATATTTCATATCAGTAATATTTGTGATTTTTTGTGTATTTTGAATATTTTAAATATTTATTCGAATGTATAAATATTAATGAGATGATTTGGTGTCATTTTTGAATGGACTAAATTTAAACATTTTTTACTACCTCTCTTTGTTGTTCATTATTATATACAAGCTTTATTGATTTAGTAAAGTGGCTTATTAATCATGTTAGAAACCTGGCAACTTGTTTTTAAAAAAATGTCCAAGTTATAATTTTCATTTACCTCATTGGAATGGTTAAAGTACCGACCAAGTCATACAAGATGACTATAGCTACAGATGTCATTCTTTCTATTTCCCCCAACTCAATAGAAAATATTTTAATATTTCACTGCTGTTGCTGACATCTGTTCTGAAAATTTTCTCTTGTGCTTAATATCGATAAAAATCTGAAGTGATGGTTCCTTATTTTACCTTGGAATTGACATTGCTTTCGTTTTCTTTTAGGTAGTTGACAGAGAGTGTGCTTCTATTACTGCCATCAATGAACCTACTTCTCTTCTCTGTTCATCTTATAAAATGAATGCTCATCTTTATGCCATCAAAAACCCATTTGCTAATTTATTCAGTCTTTTTGCTCTTCCACTCAGGCCCATCTAGTGATGTCTCAGTCCCAGTCCTGCCTTGCTAATGATTGAGTACGACCACTCTTTCGTAGCTGCAGCTAATATTTAAGTAAACAACCTGTTTGAATTATGATCTTACCTTACATCTTTTTTCTAACTTTTCCAGATCTTAAGGTTGAACTTCATAATTTGAGTGTATTCTCAGTGCTTAATAGTAGTGGTCTATCTATATTCAGAGCAGTCCACACTCTAAGAGTTGCTGGGCTCTCAGCTATAATCATAATCTTTTCCACATTAATTCCACATAATCATAATAGGACAGTAGAATATTGTCTGTCATCTCTCATAAACAGATAAATGACAAATCTCTCTCTCTTTCTCATGCACACACACAAACACACACACTACACACACATACACACACACACAGTCTTAACAGTGTTGTAGGAATTTTCTTGCATGCACAGTAAGTAAACTAATAAATGACAAAAAAAAGCTTTCTAACTGAGAATAAGAAATGACTAAGCGAGTGACTAGGATATCATACAATATGGTTATACTAAGATTTAGTTTTACATAAATAAAGTATATAATGAATACATGTTGTTCATCCTGCATCTTTATGCACAGAAGCAGAGAGAAAATTTATGTCCAAATATGCCAAATGTATGGGTTTTCTTCAGTTCATTTAATGATTAATAAAGACAATTGGAAACATTAGATGGCACCATAAGAATATTATCATATGGGTAGCACTGAGAATGTGTCATAGAAATAATTCAAATTTTATTTAATAAATTTATATCTAAATTCTTAATTTATGCTTAAAACCTTTTGACAACCACAGTACAAGAATAGAAACAAATTACCAGATATCTCAATGATACCAAACATCATCTCAAATAGTCTAATATTACATTTGAGGGAATTCAGGATAGCTAACAAACAGAAACACGTTGAAATTTGGTTTACAAATATCTTATAACATACATATTGGGTTGTACCCATGTCGTAATTAATGCAACCAGCACCCATAAGGTTCCATTACATTATGCATATTTTTCTCAAGACTTAGTCATACAGCTTCCCTCTAAAGGACAAGTCCTTGCCTGTATTTTGGAGGCATTGCAAAACAATCAATCTAAGGAGTTAAATAAGTAAAATAACAGGACATTTGAAATAATTGACATTAAGCATCAGAATAGGATGCATGACCATTCTAATATGCACACTGACTGCTTTACATGTGAGAAGATTATAAAACAGAAAGTAAAAAAAAAATGGACATCTAGAATGAAATCCATCCCTAGAGTCCCAATATTTTAGTCATTATAAATGATTGATTTTAAAGTTAATCAATGGGTTCATTCATGAAATTTAACATTCTTATATCAGCTCAATTCAAGACAACACAATTTAATACAGAATGACTAAATGTGAGATTTTATATATAAATAGACTCGTAGTATTATATGCTATACACCATTAATTTACCATTTGTAATTTATCATCCTTGATATCTGTCAATTCAGTTTATGACTGTCAGAGTCGCATTCACAGTGCCACAGTGTGAAACAGGTGTTCACAAGGCACTGAAGCTAAGCTATCTATCTCCATTCTGACAAGAAATTGTTCTATGGTCAATTAATTACTCAGTGAATCTTCTTTACTCAGTGTTACTTGGACATATTTGGTAGAGGAGTAAACATATAGAAGTCACAATAAGAGCCATATAAAAGGATCTCTAAAGCTGTATCAAGAAAGGGAGTTGAGGGGGCATTGCATGATCACCATAACAATGAGATTGGAAGTCCATTCAAAAGACTGGTAGGGACTCTTGTTAATTTCATAAATCATTGTATAGATTTATATAATTTTTATATAAATTTATAGGTTAATTTGAATGCTGCACAACATGGTAAAGGTACCCCAGTAACTCATTTATTTGATTCTTGGTCTTTACACAGTGAATTTAATTCTGAAAGGTCACTCAAATTTGTTCTCCATAGTGGCAGCAGCAAGGATCTAATAAAGACTCTCTCTAAAAGGGTCTTCAGCAATAAGACCATGCATGTTAATGGCATACAGGATACACTCAGTTATCCAGTTCAGTCTGGATATTTTGCAAATATGAAAACTCAAAGAGTAACATCAAAATTCTGTTCACAACATCACAAATCTGACTGGAGCCATAGTGAAAGGTCCTCATTACTAGTGGAATGATGGGCAAATGCCCTGAAGAAGAGGTTAGTAATGGCATCTCCCTTAAGAACTGATCCCCAGCCAGGCAGTCGCATACACCTTTAATCCCAGCACTTGGAAGGCAGAGGCAGGTGGATTTTTGAGTTCGAGGCCAGTCTGGTCTACAGAGTGAGTTGCAGGATAGCCAGGGCTACACAGAGAAACACAGTCTCAAAAAACAAAAAAAGAAAATTGATCCCCATGATGGGGCCTGCACTTAAACTGAGACTTTAGACATAATTCTTATTCTTTAGCCACAATTCTTTCTCCAACATTTCTAATTTGTTAACTCAATTTTGAAAATTTTAAGATGTTAGTGCAAGTCACATAATTATGGAATGTTCTTGGGTACATTAGAATGCCTTAGGTACAGTGTGTAACATGTAGGATTATAAGACATGACACACCAACATGTCATAGGCTTCTTCAGCTTGTCTAACATTTGTCAGCAATAGTATGCCTGTGTTCTCATTTACTCCTTCCACATGTACTGGATGAGGCTTTCTTAGCACAATTTCCATGTCTGAGTCATATTCAGCTCCTTTACAACCAAACCCATTTGTGCCCCAGGCTTCACCTCTGAGCCATTTGGACTTTCTACCTTTATGGTTTTACTTATTTAATGTTAATATGCTGATACTAGAAAGTGGCAAGTTACAGTACACATCCTCCATTTTTTGACTAACATGAATTCACTCAGTAAAAACTAAATAAGTTGAGAATTAATTTTGGGAGGATCGGGGTGGGGGGAAGCATGTTTCAATCAGTTTGTGTTTATTTGAGTGGCAGCTTTAAGAGAGCTAATAGTAAGAAAGGGATCAGCTACATTCAAAGGGACAGATCATCTAGGAATCATAATTGACACTGCTGACTGATGGCGTTTTGCAATAAGTGCTACTTCTGAAGGTTGTTGCATTAACAATACATCATTTGATCATATTGATACATTTCCCAGAGCTGCCCTTTGTTTAATAAATACAAAATCCTTCTTATAGCTCTCAGATGTTCTCTTCTTTCCTGGGAAGCCCTCCAATAGCAAACTAGATACACTGAGATGACCTGCTTTGTGCAGAATCTCTCAGAAGCAGGATGGAATAAGTTAATTAACTGCCATGACAGCTGAAGCACTACATCTGAAGCTTGAGGTCTGAAGAGACAAAGGAGTAAGGGGACCAGGTAGGGGAGGACACTGAGGACAGGGTAAGCTTGAATCTATTTCCTGATACATTACCCAGCTTCCTGCACCATTAGAGTAAGATATCCCCAGTGTGCCACACTTCCCTATCTCTGCTTCAGACCTGGCCCTTACCATATACTTACAGATGTCATCTATGCAAAAACCTTCACTGATTTTAGTTCTGAACTCCATATCATATTGGGTGCCAGATTTAAGTGGAGTTTAATCAACTCTATTAGCCACTGCTTTTGACCCACCCATCTCCACAGCCAGTAATCAAGTCAGATTCTAATGGGTTTATTTAATGAGCTCTTAATAATTACCCATAGTCTAACTTTCTTGATATGCCAGATTGTTTACTCTCCCAAATGTGCTTTTCACATACTTGGTGTTTATATGTTCTCAGGTTATTTCTGCCCCACCAGCCTCTCCTCGGAGTCCATTTTGCATGGGTATGTGTTCCTCATCGATCATATCTAATGGAGACCTCCTATTCCCTTCCTCTTCCTTCATTTTCCCACTCTTTCTTCTCTCCTTTTCTTCTTCCTCCTCATGTTCCCTCCCATTCCCCTTTCTAATTCCTGGTCCCTACCTAATACCCCCAGCCATGTAACTGAAACTCCACCTCACTCTATTAGGTTGTAGTCATCTCTATTTAACCAATAGTTTTAAATTGGGGAACAGATTCTGCACAACAAAGGCTGACATACATGGAAACTGGCAAGCAGAACTTGGGTACACAATTTAGCATTTGAATACATAGTAGCAGGACACCAACCACCACCAAGTTTTGGTCTTGTCATTTGCCCTATTGTGGCTATGCCAGATAGTCCACATGACTCATAGCATTCTACTTTCCGTCTTAGGCAAAGCTTATTTACTTCAAGCTTGCATTAAACCCTGGGGTCCCTGAAGCCTAAGTATGAACTGTGTTCTTCATTCCCACAACCTCCTACTCTTTGAAGACCACACACCTACACCTTTGAGGCCATCTGCTTACAGTTGATTCACCCAATTCCCCATGTCTGTGACTCATACATCTCACTCAAGCTCTGGACTTACTCAGCAGTTAGATTTTCACACTCCCCAGTGCTCTCTCAAGTCTTCACAAGTTCCCAAAATGTCCAATATTGACATTAGAATTTCTACTAAATTTTTGGGCTTCTTCCAAGAGTATAAACCAAAAGTTTGAGTCATATCTTAACACATCTGTGATACAGATCATATATCAGCCATTTTACCTCTTAAATGTTGTTCATGTCTTTCTAACAGTTCATTATAACCTTTTAAAAATGGCATATAACATGAATGTGAGACTAAAGTTGAATGAGCAGTTGCCCATTTTTATTTACTGAGAGCCTGGATTAATAAATGTGAACAATTATTCAAAATTCATAATCATCTGGAGGGGAAGGAAAATACAAGTTCCTGAAATATTCCTTCTCACCTTCATCAGAATTCTTAGTAGCAATACCACAAATAAGAACAAATGTTGTTCAAGTTATGGGAAAAGGTTACTCTCATACATTGTTAGTGGGAATGTGAGTTAGTTCCCTACTATGAAGATAAGTACAGTATAGAGGTCCATCAGAAACACTGAAGCACAAACCTCCAGATGACCCACCTATTCCATGTTCAGGTATGTAAAGACTTCAAGAGAAGCTACTACAAAGACCATTGAATATCTGCCTATAACAGCACCATTCATAACAGCCGAGTGTCTTTCAACAGGAGAATGAATAAAGAATTCAAATTTTATTCAGCCATAAAGAAAAGTGAAATTATATCATTTACTGGAAAATGGGCACACTTTTAGATGTCCACATTACATAAAATAAGTCAGACTCACAAAAGCAAAAGTTTATGTTTTCTCAAATTTTTGTGTCCTAAAATTTATACACAATATATATAGACATATATATGTATGTATATATATATACATATATATATACATATATATATACATATATATATACACATACATACACACACACACATACATATATATGTATATACACATACACACCAATATATATATTGGATTAGGTGAAGGTATGCAGCCACCAAGAAGAAGTTGGTATTGTAAAAGTAGGTAAAGGTTAAAGAGAATATGGGATATGCTTGGAATTATCTATGTGATGGCAAATGGAACATCCAATGAAACTGCACCAATCGAGCATGGAAATTAAAGCCTGGCCTGCAGCATGAGATTCCGAGTTGGTCCCCACTTCTCTGCAAACTTATACAAGAATAAGGTGACACTGTTCTCTTTTTCTGAGATACAGCAACTTAAAATTTTCATCCTATGAGAACCACACTTGGTAGTCAGTTCTTTATGGAAAGGCATTCTATTCCCCAGTGCTGGCTTCTGTCATCATGAAGAATTCTAGTCTGCTCTGTTTTATATTCAACCATGCTCTCCTCATTTGGGCACACTCCTCCCTCTCTGTGCAGCTCTTTATGCTAGTCACTTCCTCCTTATTGCCCCCTTACTCAATCCCAGATCACTTTATTCCTTTGGGAATATTTGCAGTTACCTTTCTAATGATGTCCATCATTTATATAATTGCTCTTTCAAAGATAATTATTTTTCCTTATTTGCCCAGCATTTATAATCATCTTTTATATACATCCATCAATGAACAAGCTCATTAATGAAAACATACCCAATTAGCCTCATAATTGTGTTCCTATAAATAGCTTACTCAATATATTTAAACGTGTGTACATATAAAATAGTTGTGTAAGAATACAGCTTAATCATCTAGCATAAGTAATATATTCATGAGACAACATCTATATATTAAAGAGAGAATGATGTCTGTATAAAATATACCTACCCTCCATATCCACACTCAATCCATAGACACACACAAACACACACACAAACATGATATAAATGTACTTCTTGACATGAAACAAGTCTGTCTGAAGCCCAGTCTTTTCATAATAGTAGTAAAGTCAAAATAGCTGAAATCTAGATATGAAATCCATATGGGTATGGATAGTAAATTTGATCTAAGTTTAACAGTAAAATAAAAATGCATGGCTAAACCCACTGAAAACACAGTTATGAAACTATAGGATAAAAATTGTGAGGCTAACATGTACTATCATTAAAAATAAATATATTTTGAATGATTAGCGAGGAATATCAAAACACCAAACACGCAAAAATGTGTAAGAGTAATAGGCAGACAAACTGAGCACACAAAGGAAAATCAATTCTCCAGTCGTACTTCTAGAAGCATTGTTTGTGTTGAGTCCTGGGTTAACATTTTGATTTACTTCCTCTAGCTCCTAAGTGGAGGTTTCTTACCCCAGCATCATTACTGAAATTATCTATTCATAGTGAAAGACAAGGAAAATAATGTAAACTTTACACACTGACAGAAAAATTTGTGCTAAGATCCTAAACATTGTTGGGACTAAGGGGGGTCTTCTTTGAGTAGATCTGTTTTACTGTTGGTTTCCAAAGGGTCCTTTACCCTGTGCAATTGGAAGGAATAATATGGCATTTCTCATCACCCAACATAGGAGGCAGTGACAGAAGCCCATATAAAATACAAGCTTGGCTTAGATTCTAACACAGTAGTTGTTGATAATTGGTTAATCTACCTTTCCTTGCTTTTTTCATTTTTTTTAATATAACACCACTTCTATATAAAACCAGACCCTCTTAATGATGTTCACTAGTTGCAGTGAGTGCTCCTTCCTAACTGAGAATTACTGTCAAAGGAAAATGCCCAGGACATGTTCATGAACAGAATTTCACTTCAGCAAGAAGGGGAGATTCATTCAGTAAGAATAAAGAATCCTAGTGGGAGAAATTTGTTTTCTGACTGATAGGAAAAACGTTATTTCTAATAAGGGAGAACATATCTGAGAGGTATGCTTAAGATTTTCAAAGATGTCATCTTCTGATTCTGTAGTGCAATGGGGTATCTCTAGTAGAAAGCTACTGTTTCATTTTAACTGTGGCTTCAGATATCATCATGCTGGGCTTTGGAATAGTTTTTCTACAGCAGATTATAGGAAAATGTAGACACAGGCACATTGCCCAAGTAAGCTGACTCTGGGCAGTTTGTCTGGTAGCTTTCTCTCTCTACTTTATTTTGGTATCTTGACTAGTAGTACATGGCGCATATATATATATATATATATATATATATATATATATATATATATATATATCCAGCATGGTGATATCTGAGTCTAGCCTTAAAATGAAACAGTAGCTTTCTACTAGAGATACCCCATTATATTACAGAATCAGAAGATAACATCTTTGACAATCATGAATATTAGCAAGAAGATGATTACAAATGTATTCAGTAATACATAGATATCACAAAGATATCAATATGTTTATTACATGTATTAATAATTAAATCAGTGGTCTTATTCTCTTGAAGCTAGAAAAATACAAATTGACAGCAATTAATTACTATTGTCTCATCTAATCTTTCAAAGCACTTCCACTGGTAGCCACTTATGCCCAAGACTGGATCTTTCACATGATTAACCAATTGGAATCTGTTTGGAGATGGTTGGCCACCAGAATCCCACTGAAAACGGGAGGAGTATAACAGGTAAAAGGCTGGTTCACACATTCAAAGTCTGAGCAGGTTGCTTTCTGGTTTAAAAAAGGCAGAATGAAACATTCTACATAGAAAACTTTAGAAAGCAAAGCAATTTGTGAGTAAGAAAGGTATTTAAAGATTAGCATAAACACATAACTTATCTAAGGAGCACTTCAATTATGGTTATTATTGAGAACCATATTCAGTTTCTTATGCCTTAGTTCCTTTATTATTTTTTCAGAACAAGACTATAATTTGTACAATATCAGTAATAATTTCTCAGATGAGGATCCTGAGAATAAAAAGGAATGTAAGGCTGATCCTTGTTTGTCACTTGATTGGAATCATTTCTGTGAAGGCCTTTTCAGATGGTCAGCTGAAAGGCTGACCCATTAGGCATGGGAGCAGTAACATCTGGCTTAGGATCTCAGGAAAAAAGCAAAGAAAAATCAAAAGGTTGGGGAGAAAGCCAATTGAGTCTGAGAAGTCTTCCTTTCCTTTTTCTTGAATGTGAGTCCACTGTGATCAGCCACTTTATTCTCACAGACATAGCACCCTACCTTCCCACTCTGATGGAATGACTCTATTCATTTCAACCATGCACCAGAACTACATCTTCCCTTTTTAAGTTGCTTTGGTAAGGTATTCATCACAGAAACACACATAACTAATATGTGAAGTAAGTGGAATGGTTTTATATCATTCGTCTTATAGCAAATGATCAGCTTTCTGACTCTAAAGTCACTGAGTTTTATCATTATGCCTCTAATATTGTCCTTATTATCTTCTCCGAGCTTCGAGGTTAGGTAGGAAAGCAAGCTCAGTGGTCTTTGCTAGAAAGAGAGGTCTGTAATAAAATCACTTGTTATCAGTGGGAAGCCACCAGTAGAGTATCTAATTATCCAAAGTGACTCAATCATCTCAAATTATAGGGTGGAGATGTTCTTCTTATAGCAAGTTAAATTGATCCAGGGATATGGTTTTGGTTGTAACTGTGATAAAGGCACAGATTTCAGAGATACTAAAGGTCTTCGTATTCTGTATTCCCCAGTAGTAGCAGTGTATGACAGCCCAAAATAAACATGATTTGAAGTAATTGAGATGCTTCCAACAAAGCATCATAGCCAAGAATGCTATTTAAAACCCAGCATTAGTTGAAGCCAAACTTTCCTTGGAAACATTTATATATACATAATCCCTTTACCCTTACAGGAAACAAATGATAGGTTGGCAAAAGCATACACAGGCTTAAAGCTCTCTGCAGGTGAACTGGATTGTGACAGTAAGTCCTAACCCAAACCTGTTTCCCATCTGGCTCCCAGTTAGTGTCACACCATCCTTACTGAAGAGGAATGTCTTGATATTCAAGGCTATGTAACTTTTTTATGAGAAGGAATAGCTACCATTCTTTAAGTTGTGACAATCTAATACACACACGCATGCACATGTGCATGCACGTGTTCAAAACACAAAAACACTTTCAAAATGTACTCAAAACCTTCGACATCATAGCATTGTTATTAGTTGAACACCAGGGCCACTTTGGATTATATTTTCTGTGTCTCATAATTTCACCTGTGTCAAAAGCCATTTAGGGTAGATCAGCAGCCATGAAAAGCTGACTCCCAGGGAAGACATTGTAAGAAACCTTTCTGGGCCTATATATTAGCCTTAGTCTCAAAAACGACCTATGGGGAACAAAAAAGGCTGACAGCTTTATGGAACTTCTGTCTTAGAAAAGAGCCCTCACCAGACCACAGGTGGCCATTTAGTTCACTCAGTTCTCACACTGCAGGACCTTGCTTTGTACTAGGGTAATAAACCATATAAAGTTAATCTCATTATATCCATCAGTGTAATTCACTTGGGTTATTCAATATTGGAGAGAAACCTGCAGTGAATATTCTAAAAATTTAAAGACCTCTTTTGTTTTATTTTTTAAACAGTTTTATTAAGGCATAATTCACACACTATGCAATTTACCTTTTAAAGTGTTTAATTCAGCAGGTTTCTATTTATTCACATAATCCAGGATCCATCACTGCTGTTAGTTTTAGAATATATCCATTGTACCAAAAACATGCTCTGTATTTTTTGACCATTAAACAAGCCTTCCAGATTTTGCTAGAACTTCCACGTAACAAATTTCTGTATCGATAGATTTGTCTAATCTACTCCAGTATCACACTTAAATGGGTTGCTAAAATATGTAGTTACTTATGTCTGTCTTCTCTGACAATATGTGCAAGTTCCATTGATAGTTTAGCATGTATAGGTATCTCATGTGTTTTTATTGTTGAATAATATTATATTTTATAAATACACTAAATTTTATTTATTCTTCATCAGCTGATGGATGATAGGATAATTCTCAGTGAGAATCACGTTATGAAGATTAATTTATATGTTTTATGTAAGGACTGACATACTGTACCTCTGGAGTACATATTTGAGCATAACTGCCAGGCTATACGCTTCATCCATTTTAAGAACTAAAAGAAAGTTGACTGTGTATTGAAGAAGATACGTAATTGTGTATTCTTGTATCCTGTATGATATTCTTAAGCTATTATTAACTGATAATTTTTATTATCTCTTTAAAAATAATTTTGAATTCTGAAGATTAATGGCATCAAAACCATTTGAAGATGGTTATATAGGTATAGGATGCAATGGAGTTGGCTGTTGATAAAACAGGCCTACTTCTAAATGAAAATAAAATGCTAAGTATACTTTTAAGTTTGTGCTTACATTTTTGCCTGGTGAACAGCATCTCTTTAAGACTGATATTGAAGGGAATATTGCTGGAAGTTACACAGGGAAGTTGATTTTACTTTACAAGCAAAACGAGGATCCATGACTATAGAGGGTAGGATTAGTTTTGCTTATCTTTGTAGACTATGTTAATCAAACACTGGACTGTGAAGACAAATGATAAACAGTGTGAGGGGCAGGGGGAATCAGAGAGGCTAAGGTAAAAGACAGCAATACCATATGAGCAGAGGACAGTGCCAACTATGTCTTCCAAAGAGGAATTACCTGCTAGTAGGATGACACCCATCAGAGATGAAAGAACCTGAAAGAGAAGGTTCTGTGACTATAGAGGACTGTGATCCACCCTCTGAACTTTGGATGATCAAATACCAAAAAACAGTGGAAGTCTTATGGGATGTCAATAATACAGCCAGTTTAGTCAACTTCAAGTACATGCAGTAAAGTGTGAGATTAAGACTAAATGTCTTGGTAGGCTGGCTTGAACCTGCAAATAATTTATACCCAATCTTTTCTATCCAGATAAATTTATATTTCCAAATGGATATAAAACAGAACGTGAGGAAGCTATGCAGGTGTTGTGGATAGTCCTGGGGCTAATTATATTTGATGTTAATTCCATTCTCCTGTGAACCAGGAATTAGTCAGCACTCAGGTGATTTCCTTTATACCTGCTTCCCACTTTAATTTCTAAAATAAAGGGGAGCTGATGATTGGGCAGATAAAAGGGAAGGTGGAGCAGTAGTTTGGGGAGAGAAGAAGAAGAAAATGGGAGAGAGAGAGAGAGAGAGAGAGAGAGAGAGAGGGAGAGAGAGGACACAGAGGAGGAGGAAGAAGGAGAAAAACGGAGCAAAAACACATGACCTAGAGAAACTGCAAGTTCTTAAGGGATCTCATAAGCTGTGGAAGATGGTAGTGTACAGGTAGATCTGTGCAATCTAAGCACACAGCATGTAATCATATTGACTGTGTTGTGTTTTCATATTTGGAATGGAAGATTTACCGCAACATTTCAGCTATCATGGGTCCCTGGCCATAAAAGGCCCAGCATAGTGATACTATCAGAATCCTTTAGAGAATAATATGCATTACAGAACTGTAGACTAAAAGTGAAGATAATAGTTTAATGATTATTTTGATAAAAATGCATTTCAGTTATTTGTTCTTGAAATATATATTTTCCAGTATCTTTGAGAACCAACTTTAAATGAAATTCTCA
Source organism: Mus musculus (assembly GCF_000001635.26). NCBI lineage: Eukaryota > Metazoa > Chordata > Mammalia > Rodentia > Muridae > Mus > Mus musculus. The sequence goes on from NC_000085.6 coordinate 50,952,750, forward strand.
CATACTTCTAGGGAATTTCTGTTAAGAATTGGGTATACGTCATAGCAGCACTAATTACTTTGTATAGAAATTGTAGACTGATTCTGCATTCCTATCTTCCCTTAGAAGACTATAAGCATCTTATGAGTGGGAATGAGGAAAGAGTGCTTAAGAGCAGGTACTATTCTCGCAGGATCTGGATTTAGTTGCTAGAACACACATGCTAGCCCACAACTGTCTGGAACTCCAGTCCTAGAGGATCTGATTTCTTTCCTGACATTTGGAGGTTCTGCATACATATGGTACACATAATACAATCAGACACACATGTCCACGTAAAATTAAAAATGGCAGATTCTAGGCAGCTGTAATTTTGGAATCTTTTTACCTTTGTATTGTCTACCAGCTAGTGTGTAATTTCATTATGAAGGTGTTTATTTTCAGGGTCCAGATTTTTCAGATATTAGTTTACGTAGAACTAAATGAGGCAGTTGTTAAATAATTTGAATTTGTCTGTCTCAGGTGAGGTTATTTACTCAGTTTTCAGATTTGCTTCTGGCATCTGCGAAGCAACTAACAGAGAACCTACAATAGAGTCATCTTCCATAAATGGATCAAAACCCCCAATGAAAATACTTGTGATCCAGCCAAACTTGCTGGCTATAGAGAACAACAAAGGGTCTTTGATTGTAATCCAGGGATTGAACTCAAACCAGTGTTAGCAGGGGGAGGTACATGTGCTATGAAAAGTATGAAGATTGGAAAAGCCAAATGTTGAGAAATTACTGGGACCAACATCCATAGAGGAGATGGCTACATTCATGTGGAAATTATCAAGTGGGACCGATACTCGTGTGGGACCCATCTCACAGGGTGTGTACAATTTTACACTAACTCTTCTTTAAGTTCACAACATTTTTTTTTTCTGACCAACAAACAGACAGGCAGACAGACAGATAGACTGCATGACAAACCCAAACAGTGCTTCTGTGATCATAAGAATGGGCTTCTTACACTTTGGGTGGCGCCTGCCACCTGTGAAGACTGCTTGCTTTATCTTTTTGTTTTTGTTATGTTAAGTTTTGCTTTGTTCTTTTTAAAATCCAAATCATCAAAATTTGCTAATCCATCAGAAAATGAAATAGGCCCCAGATTTTCACAAAACACTCAACCACCGTTCTTTCCAGAAGGATTTTTCTGTATGCTTTCTTAAATCTTTCCTCTTGATTCCAAATTCTTTCATGGGGTCTCTTCCTGCTTGCTCTTGGTTATTCGACAATTGATGGTGTGATTATTTGTAGGAACGAAGCTTGATAATAATTCAAAATTTACATCTGCCAATTTCTTGTTTCTTTCTAACACCAAGTCTTTTCTCACATTCTTAGTTTTCTTTTGAAAGCCATAGTCTTCATTTGTCCATGTGGGCCTTTATTCCAGAGATCATGCTTTTCATATACATTTAATGATTACAAGCTAAACTTGTGACTCCTTTCATTTCCTAGAAGGCAGTAATCTTCCACCATCTCTAGGAATTTTAATTTCTGTCCTTGAAGAACAATGAGGCACAGAGTGGATGTTTGTGATATAGATTTACTCTACAAGTTGCTTCCTGAATTTGAATACTTATATACTATTTTATTATGAAACATGAACTACTAACTTAAAAAGACCTTATAAGTTTCTTCAGCATGCTCTTTCCTCAGATATCAACTATTATATTTGATAGAAAATTATCTAATTATCTTAGCAAATACTCATTGTTGTTTTGACTTATAGTTTTATCATTCATTAATAAGAATTGGATTAATTTAAGAAAATATTTATGATTTAAACTCAAATGAGTGGAATAGAAATCCAGAGACACACACATGCATGTATGGCTATCATATTCCATAAACTGTCTTTCCTTAACTAGAATAATACAGTTACAAAACCATAGTGATCTATACTCTATATATCACATAGACATAATGTACAATTATATTCATTGTCTTTTATCTCCATCATCTAGGTATAACTATAACCTGTGAATTTCTTTTAGCTGACTTTTAATCTATTTCTTTCAGAATGTATATAAAATATGACCAATTATTACATTAACTCTTCATCCAAGTTATCATATTTCTAATTGTCCACCTTTATTTGCCCTGTTATGATGGTAGGTATATATAAGACAAAATATTCTTTCCCTTCTTGATGGTTTCTTTGTAAAACTTTGTAAATAGATAAAGGCAAAACCACAGTGAGGGCAAAGACTGCAAGAACCAAGCTGCACTGTTGGTTAAAGAGTATGGATTTGAGGGTGAGCAACAAACAAAACTGAAAGACCCCAGAAATGAGACTCTTTACATAAGAAAGAATCTACATAGATCTAAAGAGTATAATGTGCTGACAGTAACCATGGCAACAAAAAATATCCATGTCAGTAACATTGATAACTATATTATTTAAATCACCACCAAATATTAAGGCCAACAGCAAGAAAAAGGAACATGATTTTCAGACATAGGAGTCATTTATCTAGTTTAGTGTCTTCTTAGGTAAGAACTTCAACTACCAACATCAAATTAGATAAAGTATTTAAAACAACAGCAACAAGAAGACAAAGAAACAAAAGAAAGTGAAAAGCCAATACTACCTAGAGGAAAACTACACGTTAGATTTTCATGGAAGACCATAGAAGTTGGATTTATCTGACAGTACCTAACATTCTGTGTTTACAGTAAGTTTGTCTCCATAGAAAATAATGTGTAACACACAGCAACACATAATAATAGACACAGTGGAAATGTGAGAGCAGTAAGACACACACAAAGGAAAGCACTGGGGGTGATAACAAATGGGAATGAGCAGAACCTTTAGCTGAGTCAGTGGGAGGCTGGACACGTGAAGAAAGATCTCATGAAGCTGAACTTCTATACACAGAAGAGACCAAAGTGAAACAAAGAAATATCAAATGGCAGAATACAGCTGCGATTGAAACTGTGAGAGGAGAAAAGGAAAGCAGGCTGTCTGGAGGAATAATAACTGTTTCCAAGAGGTTAAGGTGGCAGATCTGGAGACCTGAGAACATAAGAGTCCCCAAACCACCATCTATAGTTATGTTTCCACCCATAAAAACAAAAAAAATAAAAGAGAAACTATAAAAGACAGTCATAAGAGGTGCAACAAAAACCACTCAAGGGTCAGTGGAACAAACATCAGAATTTTAGAATACTTTGTTAGAAATGCTTGCTTGATGTGAATCACATAGAGAAAAAAATGGTAAATTTTGAGTAATGAATAGGAAAGACTGGAGACCAAAATTCTATATAGGTACAAAAATCTATATCTAGAGAAAACATGCTTTAAATATGAAAGAGAATATATGTTCTCCAATGGATGGGTGTTCTTTTCCTGGAGAAATATGAAAAATGTCTGCTCATCATAGATAGGAAACAATACCTTACAATGAAATCTATGCAGAAGACTGATTCATGAGTAATGGCTTACTTATAAAAACACGGATCTTTTACAAGCAGTTGAATCACATAAAAGCCTACCTACATGAGAGTCACACAAACTGCATCCCTACAGACCCCTGTACAGCCTGCAAGCAGCTTATCAGGTCTTAGAGCCTTCTCTTTAAGGCACTTCCTTCATCAAACTCAAGGAAATATTTACATTTACAAAAGAAAGAAAGAAAGAACTCAAAAATTGAAATAAATTAAGACCAGTGAAAATAATGTTTTTTCCTTTCCTTTTAAAAACTGATCTAGTCTAATAATTTAAAGTATATTTTAATGTCTTTGACAATAGCAAAATGGGTACAAATATACATTAAAATTGATAAATTTTGTTCTATGTGTTAACTCTAAATAAACCTTTAGAGAATATTATAAATCTTGTTATTCTAAAATATCATTTATAATAGTACCTAAATGTAATTTTTTTTAACACAACAAAACCTGGGTTTTGTTTACAATGACCTGGGTGCTAAAAATAGTGAGATCTAACAAAGGAAATGATATCTTTGAACTTTTGAAATTTTGACAGAATTCAACTCTGCAATTGCACAGCTGATTTTTCTTGTTTACCTCCTGGTCCCTAAACTCCATCTGAATTTCTCTGTGACTCATTCCTTCTGCCAACAAACTCACAAAACTCACTGTTTTCATATGCTGTGGTTATATTAGGCTTAACTCAACTGATCCGGAATAGCTTTCCAATCTCAAAGTTGAATCATACCTACAAAGTTTTTTTTGCAAGAAATATAACATTTATGGTAGCCTTGGGTAAAAGTGCTTGGGAACATTTTACAAGGAGCATTATTCTATCACTAAATGAAATAAGAATGCTACAGAGATGCTAAAGGTGCCATCTGTCTTCCATCTTCCCTCCTGCTACCTATCTCCTATGTAGATAGCTATATAGCTTTAATCTATCATCTATAGTTTTATCAATTTATCATCTATAAGACATGCAAAGAAACTTTAAATGATCTTATCAAAACAAAAGATTGATAAGAAAATTTGAAAATAGATGAGTTAATATAAAATATTGAGGGTGCATATCTTAATTTCTTGGATAATTTATTCTTAATTCCTAATCCCAATATTCTCAGAAAAGAAGTCACTCAAGAAATGTTTGAAATCCTGCTAGCCACATTCTTCACAAACTGCTAACTAAATCAGCAGCTTGGAAGTCCCCCAAATTCAGGACCTAACCAAAAGAACAAATCATAAGGAATAAAGAAAAGTAAGTTATATGGAACCATTTTTTTACAGACAGGTACCTCCTAGGCAATCTCCTGAACCATAAAATAAAAGTCCTGAATAAAGTCAGAGTAAAATTAAAGGTCAAATATAGAAGGACAAATGGGGCCATTATAGCATATCTCCCTCAGAACCCTGTTTAAGGAAGATCAAAGACACAACGTGTTTAAAATATTGAAAAGGAGAAAAGGCAAGGAACAGAAAATGCTCTAAGTAAACTTTTATAAAAGTAGTAAATTTCAAAAATAAGTCAAGATAGGTTTTAAAAGAATCCAGCCTAAAGCAGCCAATTTTCACCACATCTGACAAGAAATATTCTAGAACTTTCTACAGTCTAATGATCATTTTAAATACTTGTACAAACACAGTTGAAATCTTAACATTCTTTTTCTCTGTTAAAAGCATTCACCACCTTAAAAGATTTCCACAAGAAAATGAAAAATCACTGTAAACATTTCTACAGTAGCCATTGCATGAACAGTTAGTGGTGAATTATTCCCCCCCCCCTCCACACACACACTGAAGACACTTGGCTATGTACCATTCTCTCTATGTGCATCATTGTTCAGGGGATCTTGAGCACTGACATAAAGTCAGTTAAAAAAAAAAAAAGATGGAACAAATGAACCAGGTAAGTGACAACGAAAATCTATTCATGGCTTCTTCATAATTTCTAGCTGTTCCTTATTCACTAATTCCAGATGATATTGTATATTTTGAGATTATATTTTAAAATAGAACCTGATATGAAGTTGAAATCTTCTATAGATTTTAAAATATAGATGTTCTTCGCATGCAATATTGATAGATATAACTTATGTTTCTTACTTATGTAATATATTTTGTTCTTGCAGTTGTCGTAATCATGGGCAAAGCCAGCTTGTTAAATCTATTCCATAATTTTTATTTACCTCCTAGACTCCTCCTCATATGTTTTCTATTAGTGCATTCTAGGCATGTAGAACAAGAGCCATTAATGAACTTTCGAAGGCCTAAAGAATTGACGTTTCATGCTCGGTGACCATAAAGTCTCTATTAATATAATTGAAGCTCTATTGTCATAACATAAAGCAACTTTCAGTGTATATATGTATATACATATACATACACATACACATATACATTATACATATACACACACATACACACACATATACATATACACACATATGTATGTATAGATAGATAGATAGATAGATAGATAGATAGATAGATAGATAGATAGATAGATATAGCTGTGATCCAGTAAAACTTTAAAGATCAGGTACAGATTCCTAGAAAATACTTTGCCAATTCTTGATATGAGTCCTATATTGGATATTAAATTTCAACTTCTATGCCCAATAAAATTCTAGACTTTATATCAGCCACCATGTGGTCCTTAGTCAACATGGAGGAAGGCATAGTCTTGTCTCTGAAGTTGTACAAATGAAACTTAAAACTTCTCATATCCCAGCCTACTATAGGCTTTTTCTTCTCACAGTTTTCTAAATAACTCAGATTATATTTACTAAAAGCTTAGGAGAAATTATCTCTTGATGTCTCACAGATATTTTGCACCATGAATAGTGTGTGAGCATTGCTCAGCTTGTACCTATAAATAGAGCTACTAAACAATATCTCAAAAAAAAAACCCATATGATTTATTTTGATTTTTTTCTGAACACATAACTCCCAAGTAAGTAATAATTGTAAAATAGGAAATGTCCCTTATTTTTTCAAGGAAGTTCTTCATCTCTAGTATTGCTAGTATAGATGCAAAAGAGTGAAACACAGTCATAAAGCTACTATGTGATTTTTTTATTATATATCATATATATGCATGTGCATGTGCATATATAGAGATATAGCAACATTTAGTTCTTGCCCCAGTTGTGTAAGATTTTGTAATATAATACATGCCCCCACAGAGTTGTTTCTGCTCTCTGCAGGCATACTTTTATTTAAAATAAACTTGGAAGTCACAACAAAAGGTGTTGGTTTGTTTTTAATGAAGTGACTAAGACAAAAATTGACTTTAACTTATTCATATACTTTTAATTTAGTAAAGGCTGATATTCTTTAGATTGAAAATCACAGTTTTTATTTCTGTTGTGAAGTCTTTGAGTGACAAATTAGGTAAAATATCTCATTGACTTGATTTGCCTATTAATATTATAAATATTATTGGTACATTTCCCCAGCTGACACCGCATCAGAAATGAAAATTCCTGATACCATAGGGTCTGTGACTCATCAGCAACCAATTGCCTTGATATTAATAATGGAATTGCTTGAAATAGATAACACCCTCCCTTGCTGAAGCAGTTATCTTTGAGAAAATCTTATGTGCTTCTAAGTGACATTATACATTAAGTGTGGGCAGGGGGCCAATGCATTAATCAGATAAACATCAGTCCATATGAAGAGATCCCTTTTATTCTAGGTTTTTCTTTTTTCATTTTTACCTTCCTTCATATTTCATGAGTTGTTTCTATTCATGTAGTGTTAGAAAACAATAGGAGCCATTGATCACAAGAACTACTGTCTTCCTGGGAAGGCATCCACTATTCTCATCCTAGGCCTTCATATTCTTGGAGTTAAGTAGCTATTCCTAGCCACAGTATACATACCCTAAAAGGCAATCGGGTTTTGTTGTTGTTTTGTTTTGTTTTTGCTTTTTTATTTATTTTTGTTGTTGTTTTTTTACCTTATCTATAAGTAACCAAAACAGGTCTATTTTTTCTCATTTATAAAGGTGAACCAGTTCCATGGGATGACTGAAGCATATAAATGGATGAAGGAATGAAGGAATGAGCTGTGTATGGCATAGCTTATCACATGGTGTGGATGTTAAGTGAAACATACATTTATGAGAATCTGTCTGAATCCTGTTAGGCTCTTGAGCATACCAGAGACATTCAGCAAAACTTAACTAAAGTTCTGGTGACATATGGTGCACCAGGATAACTGCAAGTTATCAAACGCATAGCCCACTTGATCCTAACCAAAGGACTGAGAAACGATTCGATCTCATATCCACATTCCCAGCCTTTCCTGATGTCTTAGTGAATCAGATTCCAGCATTTTCAAATTTAGAAACACTCTTAATAGATTCTGGAGAGAAGTAAGATTTGATAGCCAATATATCACATACAGTACCTTTTAATACACTGCCTTTTAATCCTTTGTTCAATAGTGCCATTCATTTATTTTCTATATTGATGATTGAGCTTAGGCCTTCACACATGGTAGGAAAAGTTCTCTGGTGATAGGCCATCCTCACAACCCTGTCCTCTTTAAAAGTCTGTACTTAATTGAAAAGGGGTCTCATAAAGTTTACCAGGATGGCTTTGAACCTACCATGTAGTCCAGCCTGACTTCAAAATTGTAATTTTTTTCCTCATCTTTTTCAGATGAGCTGGGACTACAGGGCTTTGATATTCAGGTCAGACACACCATTTGTTCTTCCAAATCTTTAAGTGTCTTGGTTTTAGCAAACCAATAGTTTCCTGCAGAAGATATGCCAGAATGTGACAAACTTGATAATCCATCCTAATTACACTTAAAACCACTTCTAAAGTTTAGACAGTGAAGTAAGAAGCAAGCCCCATTCTATTTGGATAGCCTCCATATGTTGTAGAATTGAACACATTAATAAATTAGCTTCTTGATCTTAGATCCATTTCACAAGTAAGGTGGAAGAGAGCCTAGAAGACCAAGTGCTTGTCTTTTATGTCTTTGAACAAAGTCTGATTACTTTAAACTATATTACCTTGGTTACATTGTCTTTCCTTTCCCTCCTTCTCTTTCCTTCTTTCCCCAAGTAATGTAGACAACACAGACATAGTTGAAACTACAAGTGAGCTGCATGAGAAAGGTAGTAGCCAAGTTATGCGAGTCAGGGTGGTTACTATCAGTTAGTAAATGTTTTTCTAAAACGGTTGAAATGGGAGAAAATTGCAGGTTGCTTTGGCAACAACAGAAAATATACTCATAGTAATAACAATGAGAAGCAGATAAGAATCAATGGATTGTTTGGATAATAAATACTACAGGGTTTTAATACTGGACCAAATAATGTGTTGCAAAACACAGGACTGTTTGACAGCTTAGGATAGAGGTACTAGAATATGAAATGCTTCTAAAAAGATCTTCAGTGTTCTATGGATAAGTGAAAGAGAAAGAGGTTTGTTCAGTAGTTTAGGAAGGGAAAATGAGTAAATAGGAATTAGCAATAAATATAGAGTTTAGGATAATGGAGAGCTGAGAGGGTGGTTTGTGAATTATTACAAATTTAAGACTGGGAATACAGCTCAGAGCTGGTATATTTGCTTCACCGATGGAAAGTCATGGATTCAATCACTGGCATTGAAAATTAGAAAAGTTAAAAAGAACAGTATAGAAACTTATATTGGTACTTCTGAAAATAAATTGAAATGCGGGTCTGAGACACAGAATTCCAGTGTGCTTTCTTTGCTAGGCTTTGTTGGAAAGGTGATGTCTTGATCCAACAGACAGAACGCAGGGCTCTCGTCAGAACTGTTAACTAACAACAGGAACTTGTTAACAGATTCCCTCCCACTCGTCCTCATTCCTCTCCTCTGAGGACTTTGGTCTGGAATTTGTGGACTGACTTCACCCTGGGCAAAAGCAGGTTCAAAGCGTGCTAAGGCAGAAGGAGATTTCGCAACAGTGTGAAAACCTAGGGAAAGAGCAGAGCGACTGAAACAGAGAAAAATACGTGAGAAGTCAGAGCTGCTTTACCTATCTCTGCTCATCTTTTTAGCTGTGTCTCAAGAGGCCACTCCTCCGCTCTGGAAAGATGAGCAGTACCTCTCTGGTAATCCTCGTGTGCAGTGGGATCAACCTGCAAAGCATAGCTTTATAAAATACAGCTGTTGAGATGGGGAATGGCAGCCTCATTCATTTTAAATCAGACTAAACATAAAGTCACATTTTTTCCCTCAAATTTCAGATTGCCTTTAATATTGCTCATGCTAAGCCCCAGATTGCTTGAAAAACCTCACAGAAGATTAAACTCCTGTTCTTTCTTTGATACTCTTGTAACATTAGAAAAATATTATTTTGTCTTTTTTTTTTTTCATTTTTCTTCTGCCCAGGTTAGTGTCTCAAACTCATAGGCCTATGGACCTGTTTGCTGGTGCAGACAGTGTCCCCGATGCTCTGTAGACTGGCTGAGGAACCATTGAATTTGGTTAAGATTTTAGCCAAGTAGGGCTGTGGTGAATGAGGAATTTGGTTTGTCCAGAAGACTCTCTGTTGGCATAAAAGATCTGCATGTGCCTTCTGGTTCATAAAGGCTCAACCCCAGGGAGGAGGATGTGAAGTCATCTTGAGTTGGAAACCCCTTGGGATGTATATTTGAGGCATATGGCATCTTCAGCAATAGAGACTTGCCTTACTCCTTTGTGGGGTGGGGCAACCAGGGGAAATAGCACGAGCCTCTAAGGTTCTAGGAAACTGCTGAACAACCATGACCTACACTTAGAAGATGTTTATTTGTTTGTTTGTTTTTATGCCTGGTATTTTGTTGTTGTGTTTTGTTTTGTTTTTATTGTAACACAGTTTTTGTATCTTGAAGGACCATTGTCAATCCAGATGGGAAAATATTATTTAAACTTTGTGTGAATATTTATACAGAGACGTACATGAATTTTAGGTATTTTAGGCAGATATTTAATAGTATGATCCCTTATGACTTTTTCAGGGAGACTTACCATTATTTTACCCTTTCCCCTCCTCTTCAGTATTTGTTTCCCTCCTTCACTGTATAATTAGAGAGTGGCCCTCTCAACCCTAGACCAAGAGGTACAGACAGCTCAGGAATTCTGAGAGCAGGAGAAACAGTTTTCCCCAGGCAAGACTACACAAATTAGATATCAAATATCAGTGGGTCAGCTTCAAAATCATATACAACACTGCACAGACTGAGCAGGTTGTAAATATGTATATATGCATCTAGAAATATTCACATATAAAAACAATTAAGGAGAAAAAGGCCATGAATTTGAAAGAGACTGAAGTGGGACATGCATGAGAGGGTTCAGAGGAGAAAAAGAAGAGTAAAATACTGTAATTAAATTATAATCACTAGAGGTAACACACACACACACACACACACACACACACACACACACACACACACACGTAAACACAAGACCTCATGATCTATGAAAACAATTACCTTGTCTCTGAAAAGTTGGGCTAGTAATTACAGTGCAAATACTATGTCTTATTTATTTAACTCAGACTAATGCACACATCTGAAACCTACTATTACATGTTACTTGTAACTTGAATTTGCCTTCTTCCTTGGTGAAAGTGCCTTTTGCTGAGAGAAACCACAGCTTCTGTAAACACCCGTGAACCTGAGCCTTAACTCCAGCCCCAAAGGAAGACGTAGAGATGAACTTCTCAATTATCCACACATTCAGACACAAAGGTGCATATGGGAATCACTGAAACCTGCCTCCCCAGTCCCGTGGTCTCTTCAGGTCCCTCCTGTAATTCATGCAGCCATCTTTCATCACCAGAGGAAAGAGTGAGAATTACATCTGATAAAATGAGCTGATGAAATCCTGTGCTGTAAGGTCATCATACTTGTAAAGGTATGCTTTAAATTTGATTCTTTTTTTGTTTCACATTACCTTCAGTTTTATGTATGATTCTTAAGACGTGCCAATGAAATGCTGGTATATGTTCCGAAGCTCTTATTTTTTGATATCTCTGTATCTCTGTATGGGGTTGGGCATAGTGAAATTATTGTATTTTTCCAAAGTCTAGTATCAATTAATCTAGAAGGAAGGAGATGTCTGACCTTATTTTTTTTTTTACTAGAAGAGAATAGTTGGCTTAGAAGCAACACTGGCCAGAGTATATGCTGAATTTTATTGATATGTTTGCAAATATATGGTGAGTGTGTGTGTGTGTGTGTGTGTGTGTGCATGCGTGCATGTACGTGTGTTGTTTTTGTATGCATGCACACATGTGGTGCAGGTACTCAACATAGGTGTGTATGTCGAGGTCAGAGGTCAATTTCTATGTATTCAGTGATTACTCCCCACCTTACGTTTTGATAGAGTAAACCCAAAGCTGCCAGTTCCTAGTCTATATTCATAGCTCTCTACCTGCCAGCACTAACTCTCATGCTGCCACAGCGAACTGGCATTTACATATTTGCTGGAAAGCTGAAGTCCTGTCTTCATGCTCGTGAATCAAGAACTTACCAAAGGGCCAACCCTGCAGCCCCCTACATGTAGGTTTTCGATAAATTTAATAAAACCATCCCTCAGCAGTCATTAACAACTTTACTTCAGTCTGTGAGGTGTTGCTACGTCACGATGATTCCCAGAACACATCCCCCTTAATTTGTAAAGGAAGGATTAAGAAGCAGCATGCCTATTCAAACAGTAGTGAGATGAGACAAAATAATGGAAATAATAAAGCTTTTAACTAGGAATGGAAGGAAAGACGTGTCTGGACTCCTAGCTTTGGCATTAAGAGGATTTTGGATTATGTGCAGCAACTTCTACCTTTTACTCTTCTTTAGTTTTGAAAGTCAGGCACCTGGGTTTCATTTTGCATCTGTATGGTATCAGCTTAAAGATGCTTTAGTCGTGGAGTTGAGAGGAGATCTAATGTGTTCTGTACAAAAGGACTTAGCGTAATGTGTAGGGCACTCAGCATCAGTAATGTTATTACAGACATAAGTATACAAGATATATACAAGTATATATCTTCTCTCCTTTTCTTAAAGAAGATTGTTGCATTCATGCTGAAATAGTAGAAATATTTCCTCACTTGGTTAGGGAGGGGCTCTTTGTTTCTGTTTATAGGCACAATTTCAGAGTGAATTATTTTTACTTGTCTATTTCCATTATCTCAGACTTTAATACCTTTTCTTATAATTTCTTCACTATCATTTATTAATTCTTCTTAACAAATATTACACCAATTTATCAATTTCTGTGCTGAGATTTCATCATAGTGGCAACATTTCTCTTGAATAATTGTTCTCATAGTCTTCACTAACAGCTAACACCTCATTTCTTTACATAAATGGCAAATTTTTATTTTAAATTAGAAATATTGAAGATACAGTATGTTGCAGACTTCAGATTCATTTACCCCTTTATATAAAACATTTCTAATATAAAATGTTATTTTTCATGTGAAGAATTGAATCATTGGTTAATTGTATAGTATTTGTTTTATAATTTATTAGAATTTTGCTTATGTCTTCAGACTGGTCATCCGCATTACAATAGGTCTGTAGATCTAGCTTCTCATCTGAATCCTTACACCTTAGTGGGCTTCAGTGGACAGTGCATGGTGATTATCATACCAGGGCAAATGTCATACCAGGGTGATCATCACACCCTGCCTAATTTAGCAAAATACAAGCTCTAAACTCTCTCTCTCTCTCTCTCTCTCTCTCTCTCTCTCTCTCTCTCTCTCTCTCTCTCTCTCGATATATATATATATCCCCTAACTCTTCACTCTCCTTCTCCTCTCAGATGGGGGAACCCTCCCACCCCATACCACCCAATAGCAACAGATTCAGAGAACTACACCCAAACCTTAGCTGTAACTTAGGGAGTTTTATGGAAAAGTGTGAGGAAGGATAGAAGGCTATAAAGTCTCTGAAATATCTCTGTGTTAGAGAACAGATGAGATTTCTACTTGAGTTTTCCTCCTATACAACTGCTTTTTCCTGCTAGTTTATTTTCAAGTGTGTGAAATGAGAGGTCAGCCATGGATATAAGAGATATCACATGCGAAGTTCGGGTCAGCAAACCATGCTTTTCCCTGCTTCAAGATTATTTTATTTCCAGCCCCTTTGTCAGCTTCAAACTCTGTTTTCTAACACATCAAACCAACAAGCCTTCAGTTTTCTACATGAGTTCCAACAGTTATATAGACAGTGATGTGAAGTGACCCAGTGATAATACGTATGAAGTACATACAGCCCAAAAAAAATTCTTTAAAGGTCATCTGATTTTTGTTCTTTCTGAAAGCCTTCAAAGACTGGTCACTCCATTTTTCCAAAGCTTGCTTGCTTGCTTGCTTTATTTATTTATTTATTTATTTATTTGAATCCATATAATTCACGGTGTTCTGTCATTGACAGGCCAGAATCGCTGGTTCTCTTCCAGTTTATACCATTGTAGGAGGACTCTGTTTTTATCAGCCCTTGAATCTTTCCATTATTTAATCAAAATAGCTGTAGTTTAAGATAATACTAAAGAGACAACTCCATGCTTAGATAGACTGGCTGCTCCTCTAGATGACAGAGATTAGTTACCAACACACATGGCAATTCACAGCCACCTGTAATGGTAGTTCCAGGGACTCTATTGCCTTCTTCCTGTCTCTGGAGGTTCACTATGTTCACATGAAGCATACACATGAAAAATATTCATACACATGAAATAAACACACACACACACACACACACACACACACACACACACACACACACTCACATATACTAGCATTTTGTTCACTTAGTGTATATAAGCCTATTGCTCATACATAGTTCTTTCAGACTGAATGAAACCCTCCAAGGGTGCTTATTAAATGAAGCTATTTTTTAAAGCATTTGTCTCCAGTTGCATTTATTTTCTGTAAATGATTAAGTGCAAGGTTTTTTCTAGTGACAGAAAAAGTTACCCATGTTTTCATTTTTATTCATGGTCTTTATAGAAAGTTTCCATAGAATGGGATTTCCCAGAATTTGAGTAGAAGCATAATTTCATGTGTGGTATTTTTACAGAATAGCCATAGTGACCTAGCATCCAGTTATAATATATTCATCAAAATTTGATGCCAGATGAACCTACACCCCAACAATGAAAAATCTGGACAGAAGCAGTCTTGGGCTGCTGGCCAACACTGATGACTTTGGTACCGTCATGCTTGTTGACACGTGATATTTGGTTGACTGTGTTTCCCCATGTACCTCAGCTTGCTTAGTCATTCTCCATAAACTTGGGCCACTCACTATGTCTGTTATATCTGAAAATGTGAACTCTCTGAGTCTGCTTTTAAGACATAAGTAAATAGGTACTGATAAGGAAAACCTTCCAGCCTTTGTTGCATAACACAGCATGAGTGTGAGAGATGATGGCCCCTCTCCCCTTCCTTGTCACTGAAAAAAAAAAGTGTCACTCAACACCATCAAACCAATACCAAGTAAAAATTTAATTATTCTCACTAAAGGGCCAGTGCTTATCTCGGCTATCATTTTAATTGAGATTGATTAAATGTACCTAAGAGTTCTCCTTGACAAGCAGTATCACAATGAGAAAGGCACACAAATTCCAAAGGAGGGCCAGAATCACTTTTCAGGTCCATTAGGACATCATTAGAAGGCATAATGATAATAACTTTGCCTCCTTATGTTTTTTAGAGTCCTCATGCACTCTGGAACTGAAATATGTGCTAATTATTTTCTCAAGGAGAAATCTAAGTTGTTATTCTTCCAAACTATACCGGTGAACTGTGAACTGAGTGCCTATTACGTGGTTCAAAAACTCACGCTCAAATGCTATTGTAAATATGGGGTTATTTTTAAAAAAGACTTAGGAATATTGATAGAAAATAGAAAATGAACATG
Source organism: Mus musculus (assembly GCF_000001635.26). NCBI lineage: Eukaryota > Metazoa > Chordata > Mammalia > Rodentia > Muridae > Mus > Mus musculus. The sequence continues at coordinate 50,968,104 of NC_000085.6, forward strand.
TGATCAAAAGCAACTTTTTTGAACTATAGACAAGTAATCATATTGATCACTTGGTTATGACATAGTTCATTCACTATGCAGTTGCGTGAACTGTGGTTGGCTTCATATGTAGAATTGTATATATATGATTTCTGAATCTATGATTTAAGTACATTTCAGTGTGACTCTCCATTTACCAAGTAATTTATTCTTAATAAACAATACATTCTGGGTATATGATATTGCTTGGAGAAGGAAAATTTTTGTTAGAAGGAAGAAGTGGTCACAATATCTAGGAAGAGAAATGCTAAAGGAAGGTTCTCAGTTCAAGTGTTTTTTGTTTTGTTTTGTTTTGTTTTGTTTTCTCACATCTTTTAACTTGGATCAACTTTGACAATACGTTCTTTCTGCTGATTAAATGGCAGATTCTTAAAAAATGCTCTAAAAATACTTATTGGCATAATGGGACTAGAAGAAGAATGGAACTGGTACTGGGGTTCCCATTCTTCACATTGTATTTAAGAGTTTTCTGAGCAGTTTTATTCCTTTCCTTCACCTGTTGTATTACATTTTCAAGTATTTTTAAAGGGGTTTATTTCTTTCCTCTTTAATGGCCTCTATTGTCTTTACAAGATTGGATTTAAGGTTGTCTTCTTATGTTTTGGCTATGTTAGGGTATCCAGGGCTTTCTGTAGCTGGAGAGCTGAGCTCAGGTGCTGCCATATTGCCCTGGCTCTTGATGACTGTGTTCTTATGCTCTCCACCTGGTCTTGCCTGGTATTGGCTGGATGATCCTGATTTCAGCAAGAGTCCCGGGGAAGCAGGAAGAATCTGATCATGGGTTTCAAGGAACAGGACGCTACTGTCTCTGCCCCGGGATTGTGAGGGGGTCTAACCTGAATACCCCTGGGGCCCCACTCAGGAAGGTAGGGAGAGCTGTGAGCAAGATGATGGAGTTCAGACTGCAGTACACAGTTCACCTCTAGATTTAGAGTTTTCTGATGTCTATTAAGATGGAGATGATACCAGGAGGATAACTGGTCAAAGTTCAAGGAAACAATTAAATCTATATAGATTGTTTTTATATAAAATTGTTTATATATAAAAGACCACAGAAGCCATGAGCATTAATGCAATTGGTTAGGAAAATGCAGTATATGTAAGACCATAGAAGCCGTGGGCAGTAATGTAGTTGTCTTGAAAGAGGCTATATTTATAAGCCCATAAAAGCCATGGGCAGGAATGTAGTTGGCTAGGAGGTGGCTGTATATGTAAGACCATAGAAGCTTGGACAGTGTTACAATTGGGTAGGAAGAGTCTGCATATGAAAAACTATAAAAGCCATTAGCAGCAATGCAATGTAATGTAATATAACTAATTAATGCTGTTGGCTAAGATTGCGCATTTGCAGGACCATAGAAGCCATGGGCAGTAATTCAATTTGCTAGGAAGTGGCAGAAAAGTGAGATGAGACGCTTTTACCAAGACTGAGACTGAAAGAACATTACTGATACTTGAACAGAAGCAAAGTGATCTTGAGGACTTTAATTTTTATATGCTCAGTTAATATTGAAGCGAAACATGATAAAGTATTTCTCCTTTTAATATTATTTTCTTATGATATGGTTTCCTTCTTTTGTATAAAAAATTGTCAGAATCTAATATGTGCTTAACATGTTTAAGGCATGTGTAAGAGAAGAAGCGTGGGACAGGAATGCATGGTCTGTCAATAGATATAGTAGGCATGGTTGAGTTTACAAAGTGTCTTCCTCTTTCTTCACTTTCAAGCTCATATGTTCATTTTCAAGTTGTGTATGTCATATGGGGCCCACTTTATGAAGATGATAGTAGTATAGGGCCATTTTGTTCTTTGTCCCTTTGCCTAGGTATCTATTATGGCCAGGCCATAGTCAGGGAAAATGGAATGGGCCCTGACTCCTGAAAGGGTTATACACAGTGAATTTGTGGATATTTTTGAAAAATATGATGGAACCTCACAAATCCTCTATGTTATCAATACTCTGCATTAATACAAGAACTGGTGCAATGGCACCCCAGGTTTCTACCCATCTAAGTTCTATCTGCTGCAATGTTTCATTTAACTCCCTCTCTGGGAAGCTCTCACTTATTGAGATAGGAATTGATGATACTGAATTGCTTTCCTTGACACTGCACAGCATCTGAAATATTTTGTACTATATTGCATGCATGCACACTGAGAAAATACAATTAGACTATAGAAGCTGAAAACACCTGTCACTGATTAATTCATCGATTAATTCTTGACAACAGGGCACCTTTTTCTCACTATTAAAAGAAATGTAAACTGTATCATAAATCTCAAAATAAAAGATTCATGGGCTGGATCTAGCCCTCCATGCCCATATGTAGCAGATGTGCAGCTTGTCCTACAGGTCCGCCCTGAACAACTGGAGCTGGGGCTATCCCAAAAGCTGTTGCCCATATGTGGGATAGGTTCTACTAGCTGGGCTACCTTGTAGGGCCTCAGTGGGAGAGGATGCACCTAGCCTTTAAAAGAATTGAAATGCCAGCCTCAGGGGATGGATACACAGGGAGGACTACACCACCTCAGAGGAAAAGGGAAGGGAGAGGGGAGAAGGAGAGTGAGAGGAGTTGACTGGGAATGGTAGGTGGTCTGTGAGCCAGAAGTAAAGTGAATAAGTAAAAAAATTAAATTTAAAAATAAAGAAATTTACTGATGACTTGCTGAGTAAAGGCAAAGAAAGGACACATGTTTGTGAATAGAGAAGCATCAATTGTAGTTTATAGATATTAAAACCATAGGTTTTACTTACTCTTTGAAAGTTTTTATGCATGTATTCAATTGTCTTGAATCTTGATCACATTGAGCACTACCTGCCCCTAGCACCCAAATTGTGTCCTCCCTTTCCCCCCTGAGGCTTTGGGACAACAACCTGAAGGGACAAAGGTAGCAGAGGCAGAGAGCAGTGTTTGGTTGGTCTTGAGTATGACAGAATGACCTCTGGAGACACCTGCAGTGAGACAAGTCTACTTTACTGTCTCAGGGATAGGGCATATAAGAGCTCTTTTAGGAGTATGGGTGGAAAGGACAATTTGTTCATAGCATCATGTGATCAGAAAGGGCTAATGGGTTTTAATATAGCACTTAATTATCATGTGGGCAGAAAGCCAGGGTTGAATGTGTGTGTTGAGTTATGCAGCCTTGCAGAGAACTCTATACAAGGTCAGTTTTCAGACAAGGCCTGCAACCACTGTTCAGGGTCACTCTCCAGAAAGACAGAGGCAGAGACAGGGAAGCTGCAATAACAAAGGCATTTAGTTCTGTCTCAGAAAGCTCTCTGGTTATGCTTCATGCTTGTTGACACGTAATATTTGGTTGACTGGGTTTCCCCATATACCTCAGCTTGCTTAGTCATTTTACATAAACTTGGGCCATCCACTATGGCTGTTATATCTGCAAATGTGAACTCTCTTAGTCTGCTTTTAAGACATAAGTAAATAGGTACTGATAAGGAAAACCTTCCAGCCTTTGTTGCATAACACAGCATGAGCTTCAACTGATTGACCCAAACATAGCAAAAGAATTGCTGAAATATTTCATTCAAAGCCTGACAAAAAGACTTTATTATAATTTCACTTAAAGCCAGACATAAAGGCTTTACTATACAGATCTCTACAAGAATTATTCATAAAATACAAGAAAAGGCATAGAGAAAGGTAAGGGCATAGAGAAAGAAAAGCTAATTTCTAATACATTGCTGGATCATTTTGCTATGATATTCCTTTTAGTTTCAACAAAGATTGGGAAAGGTGAGTTGAAATTCTCATCTTTTCTCATGATATCCAAGTAGTAGTAGTTTAGGGAGATTTCAGCTCTTCACAGATAGTCATTAAAATTAAATGTGTCTCCAAGGCCCAGGGATAGGAGGTGACAGCATAAAACTTTATTAGGAATCCAATTAATTTAGGTCTCAATCTTGACATTTCAGTTCAGAACTTTAATATGTCTACCTCCTTTCTTGTTTTCTTTTCCATTTTCATATTATTAATTAATTAATTTACTTACTTTACCCCCAGATCACAGCTTCCACCCTCTCCTCTACTCCCAGTCACCCCCTCTTACCTCCCTTTCCCCTCCCCATTTACTCTTTGTCCCTTTCTCCTGAGAAAATGGAGGCTTCCCATGGATATCAGCCTGCCTTGTCATGTCAAGTTGCAGTAGGACTTCAGTGCATCTTCTCCTATTGATCTTAGATAAGGAGCCCAATGAGGGGAAAGGGGTCTGAAGGCAGGCATACAAGGCAGAAACAGTCCGTGCTCTTGGGAAGACACAGCTGCACAATTGTTACATATGGACAGAGGGCATATGTCTATCTCATTGTTGATATCTGCTTGGCAGTTCAGTCTCTGTGAGGCTCTGTAGACCCATGTTAGTTGATTTTGTGGGTTTTCTTGTGGTGTACTGGGCTTTTTGTATACTTGGATTCAAATCCAAATAGTGGTTGGTTGCCCCTATTACTGACTTGCCACTATTGGTTCAGTGAGCACTTTGGACCTTGCCATTTTGTAGAGGAGCCCCTTCAGAGCCCTCAGTTAAGTAGGACTTTGATCACAAGTCTCCCTCAGCATTTTGTGTAACACCTTCTAGCAGTAGGACAACTAGTAAGCAGGGGATTTGCTTCCATCCCAGTTCTCACAGGATTTCTTTATGCCATTGCTCTAAAGCATCACATATCTTCAACAATAAGATCTTATTATCTAGTTTTGGTAAGCAACCATGGTGAATGACTGTAGTGTTTTGGAAACCTCAGTAGCCTCTATGACCAACGTGTGGAGAGGTAGCACATGCCTATATGGACATTTTATTTAATGATTTATGCTTTGCAAGTTTTTAAAAATAAGCAAGGAATAAAAAGTAAACCAAGGCTGTTTCGGTTCGGCCAGCACCGGGGTAGCTAGGGTGCAGAGTTAGCTGACACCTGCCAGCTACCCACAAGACCCGCCACGGGATCTTAAGACCTCGGGTGAGTGGAACACAGCTTCTGCTCCAATCCAATCTTGGGACCTGAGACTGCATTAATTAGGGAAGCAGAAACCCCGGCCTGATCAGGGGCACAAGTCCCTTCCGGTCCACGCCAGCACAGGGGTAGCTTGGGCGTAGAGTCTGTGGACACCCATAAGGTCACAGGACCCTCCACGGGATTTTAAGACCTCTGTGAATGGATCACAACTTCTGCCAGGAGGCAGGTTCAAACACTAGATATCTGGGCACCTTCCCTGCAAGAGGAGAGCCTACCAGCAGAGAGTACGCTGAACACTGAAACTCAGGAGAGACCTAGTGTCCTAGGTCTGCTGATAGAGGCTAATAAAAACACCTGAGGAACAAGATCTAACCAGAGACAACTACAACAACTAATTCCAGAGATTACCAGATGGCAAAAGGCAAACTTAAGAATCTTACTAACAGAAACTAAGACAACTTACAATCATCAGAACGCAGCACTCCCACCCCACCCAGTTCTGGGCACCGCAACACACCCGAAAAACTAGAACAAGATTTAAAAGCATATCTCGTGATGATGGTAGAGGACATGAAGAAGGACTTTAATAACTCACTTAAAGAATTACAGGAGAACACTGCTAAACAGGTAGAAGACCTTAAAGAGGAAGCACAAAAATCCCTTAAAGAATTGCAGGAAACCACAACCAAACAGGTGATGGAATTGAATAAAACCACCCAAGACCTAAAAAGGGAAGTAGAAACAATAAAGAAAACCCAAAGTGAGGCAACGCTGGAGATAGAAAACCTAGGAAAGAAATATGGAACTATAGATGCAAGCATCAGCAACAGAATACAAGATATGGAAGAGAGAATCTCAGGTACAGAAAATTCCATAGAGAACACCGGCACAACAATCAAAGAAAATACAAAATGCAAAAAGATCCTAACTCAAAATATCCAGGAAATTCAGGAAACAATGAGAAGACCAAACCTATGGATAATAGGAGTAGATGTGAATGAAGATTTTCAACTTAAAGTGCCAGCAAATATCTTCAACAAAATTATAGAAGAAAACTTCCCAAACCTAAAGAAAGAGATGCCCATGAACATACAAGAAGCCTGCAGAACTCCAAATAGACGACCAGAAAAGAAATTCCTCCCGACACATAATAATCAGAACAACAAATGCACTAAATAAGGATAGAATATTAAAAGCAGTAAGGGAAAAAGGTCAAGTAACATATAAAGGCAGGCCTATCAGAATTACACCAGACTTTTCACTAGAGACTATGAAAGCCAGAAGAGCCTGGACAGATGTTATATACACCTTAAGAGAACACAAATGCCAGCCCAGGCTACTATACCCAGCCAAACTCTAAATTACCATAGATGGAGAAACCAAAGTTTTCCACGACAAAACCCAATTCACACATTATATTCCCACGAATCCAGCCCATCAAAGGATAATAACAGAGAAAAACCAATACAAGGATGGAAACCACACACTAGAAAAAGCAAGAAAGTAATCCCTCAACAATCCAAAAAGAAGACAGTCACAAAAACAGAATGCCAACTCTAAAAAGAAAAATAATAGGAAGCAACAATTACTTTTCCTTAATATCTCTTAATGTCAATGGACTCAATTCCCCAATAAAAAGACATAGACTAATAGACTGGCTACATAAACAGGACTCAACATTATGCTGCTTACAGCAAACCCATCTCAGGGAAAAAGACAGACACTACCTCAGAGTGGAAGGCTGGAAAACAATTTTCCAAGCAAATGGTGTGAAGAAACAAGCTGAAGTAGCCATTCTAATATCAAATAAAATTGACTTCCAACCCAAAGTTATCAAAAAAGACAAGGAGGGACACTTCATACTCATCAAAGGTAAAATCCTCCAAGAGGAACTCTTAATTGTGAATATCTATGCTCCAAATCCAAGGGCAGCCACATTCATTAAAGAAACTTTAGTAAAGCTCAAAGCACATATTGAACCTCACACAATAATAGTGGGAGACTTCAACACACCACTTTCAACAATGGACAGATCGTGGAAACAGAAACTAAACAGGGACACAGTGAAACTAACAGAAGTGATGAAACAAAGGGACTTAACAGATATTTACAGAACATTTTATCCTAAAACAAAAGGATATACATTCTTCTCAGCACCTCATGGTACCTTCTCCAAAATTGACCATATAATTGGTCAGAAAACAGGCCTTAACAGACTCAAAAATGTTGAAATCGTCCCATGCATCCTGTCAGACCACCATGGACTAAGGCTGATCTTCAATAACAACATGAATAATAGAAAGCCAATATTCACATGGAAAATGAACAACAATCTTCTCAATGATACCTTGGTCAAGGAAGGAATAAAGAAAGAAATTAAAGACTTTTTAGAGTTTAATGAAAATGAAGCCACAACATACCCAAACCTATGGAACACTATGAAAGCATTTCTAAGAGGAAAACTCATAGCTCTGAGTGCCTCCAAAAAGAAACTAGAGAGAGCACACACTAGCAGCTTGACAACACACCTAAAAGCTCTAGAAGAAAAGGAAGCAAATTCACCCAAGAGGAGTAGACAGCAGGAAATAATCAAACTCAGGGGTGAAATCAACCAAGTGGAAACAAGAAGAACTATTCAAAGAATCAACCAAAGGAGGAGCTGGTTCTTTGAGAAAATCAACAAGATAGATAAACCCTTAGCCAGAATCATTAGATGGCACAGGGACAGCATCCTAATTAACAAAATCAGAAATGAAAAGGGAGACATAACAACAAACCCTGAAGAAATCCAAAACACCATCAAATCATTCTACAAAAGGCTATACTCAACAAAACTGGAGAACCTGGATGAAATGGACAAATTTCTAGACAGATACCAGGTACCAAAGTTAAACCAGGATCAAGTTAACAATCTAAACAGTCCCATATACCCTAAAGAAATAGAAGCAGTCATTAATGGTCTCCCAATCAAAAAAAAAGCACAGGACCAGATGGGTTTAGTACAGAGTTCTATCAGACCTTCAAAGAAGATCTAATTCAGGTTCTGCACAAACTATTCCACAAAATAGAACTAGAAGGTACTCTATCCAACTCATTCTATGAAGGCACAATTACTCTGATACCTAAACCACAGAAAGATCCAACAAAGATGGAGAACTTCAGACCAATTTCCCTTATGAATATCGATGCAAAAATCCTCAATTAAATTCTTGCTAACCGAATCCAAGAACACATCAAAACAATTATCCATCCTGACCAAGTAGGTTTTATTCCAGGGATGCAGGGATGGTTTAATATATGAAAATCCATCAACGTAATCCATTATATAAACAAGCTCAAAGACAAAAAGCACATGATCATCTCGTTAGATGAGGAGAAAGCATTTGACAAAATCCAACACCCATTCATGATAAAAGTCTTGGAAAGATCAGGAATTCAAGGCCCATACCTGAACATGATAAAAGCAATCTACAGCAAACCAGTAGCCAACATCAAAGTAAATTGTGAGAAGCTGGAAGCAATCCCACTAAAATCAGGGACTAGAGAAGGCTGCCCACTTTCTCCCTACCTATTCAACATTGTCCTTGAAGTCCTAGCCAGAGCAATTAGCCAACAAAAGGGCATCAAGGGGATACAAATTGGAAAAGAAGAAGCCAAAATATCACTTTTTGCAGATGATATGATAGTATATATAAGTGACCCTAAAAATTCCACCAGAGAACTCCTAAACGTGATAAACAGCTTTAGTGAAGTAGCTGGATATAAAATTAACTCAAAAAAGTCAATGGCCTTTCTCTACACAAAGAATAAACAGGCTGAGAAAGAAATTAGGGAAACAACACCCTTCTCAATAGTCACAAATATTATAAAATACGTTGGTGTGACTGTAACTAAGGAAATGAAAGATCTGTATGATAAGATCTTCAAGTCTCTGAAGAAAGAAATTAAAGAAGATCTCAGAAGATGGAAAGATCTCCCATGCTCATGGATTGGCAGGATCAACATTGTAAAAATGGCTATCTTGCCAAAAGCAATCTACAGATTCAATGCAATCCCCATCAAAATTCCAACTCAATTCTTCAACAAATTGGAAAGAACAATCTGCAAATTCATCTTGAATAACAAAAAACCTAGGATAGCAAAAATCTTCTAAAGAATAAAAGAACCTCTGTTGGACTCACCATGCCTGACCTAAAGCTTTACTACAGAACAATTGTGATAAAAACTGCATGGTACTACTGGTATAGGGACAGACAAGTAGACCAATGGAATAGAATTGAAGACCCAGAAATAGACCCACACACCTATGGTCACTTGATCTTTGACAAGGGAGCTAAAACCATCCAGTGGAAAAAAGACAGCATTTTCAAAAAATTGTGCTGGCACAACTGGTGGTTATCCTGTAGAAGAATGCAAATTGATCCATTCCTATCTCCTTGTACTAAGGTCAAATCTAAGTGGATCAAGGAGCTCCACATAAAACCAGAGACACTGAAACTTATAGAGGAGAGAGTGGGGAAAAGCCTCAAAGGTATTGGCACAGGGGACAAATTCCTGAATAGAACAGCAATGGCTTGTGATCTAAGATTGAGAACTGACAAATGGGACCTCATGAAACTGCAAAGCTTCTGTAAGGCAAAAGACAAAAAGGCCACCAACAGATTGGGAAATGATCTTTACCAATACTAAATCAGATAGGGGACTAATATCCAATATATATAAAGAACTCAAGAAGGTAGACTCCAAAAATCAAGTAACCCCATTAAAAAATGGGGCTCAGAGCTAAAAAAAGAATTCTCACCTGAGGAATACCGAATGGCTGAGAACCACCTGAAAAAATGTTCAGCATCCTTAATCATCAGGGAAATGCAAATCAAAACAACCCTGAGATTCTATATCACACCAGTCAGAATTGCCAAGATCAAAAATTCAGGTGACTACAGATGCTGGTGAGGATGTGGAGAAAGAGGTACACTCCTCCACTGTTGGTGGGATTGCAATCTTGTACAACAAGTCTGGAAATCAGTCTGGAGTTTTCTCAGAAAATTGGACATAGTACTACTGGAGTATCCCGCAATACCTCTCCTGGGCATATATCCAGAAGATGTTCCAACTGGTAAGAAAGAAACATGCTCCACTATGTTCATAGCAGCCTTGTTTATAATAGCCAGAAGCTGGAAAGAACCCAGATGCCCCTCAACAGAGGAATGGATACAAAAATTGTGGTACATTTACACAATAGAATACTACTCAGCTATTAAAAGAATGAATTTATGAAATTCCTAGGCAAATGGTTGGACCTGGAGGGCATTATCCCGAGTGAGGTAACCCAATAACAAAAGAACTCAAATGATATGTACTCACTGATAAGTGTATATTAGCCCAGAATCTTAGAATACCCAAGATATAAGTTACAATTTGTAAAACACATGAATCTCAAGAAGGACGAAGACCAAAGTGTGGACAATTTGCTCCTTCTTAGAATTTGGAACAAAACACCCATGGAAGGAGTTACAGAGACAAAGTTTGGAGCTGAGACGAAAGGATGGACCATCTAGAGATGGACATATCCAGGGATCCATCACATAATTGACTTCCAAATGCTGACACCATTGCATACACTAGCAAGATTGTGCTGATAGGACCCTGATATAGCTGTCTCTAGTGAGACTATGCCGGGGCCTAGCAAACACATAAATGGATGCTCACAGTCAGCTATTGGATGGATCACAGGACTTCCAATGGAGGAGCTAGAGAAAATACCCAAGGAGCTAAAGGGATCTGCAACCCTATAGGTGGAACAACATTATGAACTAAACAGTACCCCGGAGCTCTTGACTCTAGCTGCATATGTATCAAAAGATTGCATAGTCGGCCATCACTGCAAAGAGAGGCCCAATGGACTTGCAAACTTTATATGCCCCAGTACAGGGGAATGCCAGGGCCAAAAAGTGGGAGTGGGTGGGTAGGGGGCTGGGGGTGGCAGGTATCGGGGACTCTTGGGATAGCATTGGAAGTGTAAATGAGGAAAATACCTAATTTAAAAAAAGTAAACCAAGTATACATTCAGTTGCTTCTAAAATATATCATATTTTATATTTATATTCTATATTTGCATATATGTATATTAAAATGATTATATCTTTTATATCATATGCAAATATATATTTAACTGTCACTATATATGAGGTGAATATTTCATACAGTTAGAGAATGGTTGCTATAGAAAAAATTACTCAGATTTGTTTATTCTTGTTTGAAACTGTATATTTAAAAATTCTTTTCATTAATTTAAAAGTGTTTTGTGAATTATGTGCCTTTATACATTTCTGTGTGCATACATATACCTGTGCATCACTCAGTGTGTGTGGAGGGTATCCTGTTGTTTTTTTAGAAACTGAATGGAACTCAATAGGCTTGTAAGAAGGTACCCAGTGAACCATATTGCTGAACTCTCAAATTGCTGTTTCTCATGGCTAAGATGGGAGCTGAAATAAGGGGAGAACTCTAGATATTTTTGTTGAATGACCAGGATGTGAAGAAGTCTTCATACAATAGATAAAATGAAGTCATTATTGAAAAACAGGATAAATATATCAGGAGTTTAAACGTAAGTATTCTTAGTAATTGGGTCAAAATGAGTAAACACACTGAGGTGAGAAATTTGAACTTTTCTGGAGAATAATGGAACTATCTTAGTACATCAAAATATCAACAAAATTTCAGTAACATAATAATTGGTTAATAAAACAACTAAACGATAAATATCAGATCTCTTGTTGTCAGTAATTAGAGAAATATTTTAATATAGTTTTATTCCAACAAAAAAAGCATTTCATGTAAGAGATCATAAATGTGATGAATAGCCATTTGTCAACTTAACTGGACATGGTAAAGCAAGCTGCTGAATATCTTTGAGTGATTGTCGTTACCAACTTGAGGTGGAAAGATCTACTCAAAATGTGGACAGAATCTCATGGTGGCTTTTGCCTGTTTGCATTAGGTTGCTTTTGCTGACAAGTGCATCTACCCTGTTGCTGCTTCACTCACCAGGACCTGGATCCTTTGGTCTTCTGTTGTGGACTTAAGATCAGAAAATCTTTAGGAATCTCAATATGCCCTTTGTAAGGCTTTGTTTAGATATTATTTCTTACAAATATAAGTAGATTTCTTGTCCTTCTGGTAACACATTGCTGTTTAATATTTGTACCTAGAAAAATGTTCTGGGAGGATCCATGAAAGCAGGCATTTAGTGTTAACAGTTCAAAACATGTTATTTCGGAGAGTTGTATCGTACCTATTTTGCAGTCTCAGAAAAATTGAATACATTTTAGAAAACAAAGAGATTGGAAATAAACTTTGGGGTAGAAATGTAGACACAGAGCACCTGTGATTAAAACCTTCCATAATTTCAAAAACTGAATTTGATAGATTTATGTCTATGTAGTAAAGAAAACATCTGTTGTATGGAGAAGACCAATCAGGAACAGGAACGTATACTCTTTCTCAAACACAGAAGTCCTCTCTCCACATTTATAGGAGAGTACTACCGCTCAGAGAACTGAACCAGGAGAAATTCATGTCAGACGTCAAAACATCCATGGTTTTGTCTTCTTTGTTCAAAGTTTTATATTTTTTTCTTTAATTTTTAGCAGAGGATTATATAGTTCACTTTATATGTATTTCCTAAAAACTTTGTGAAATACCAAAGATGTGCAGCTGATTGTAACAGGAGAAGGGAATAAAAAATTCAACAGGAAAAAAGAAAAGAATATGAAAGGCTGAAATTGAAATCATAATTCAGGCTAGTGGCTTTCAATCACCATGGCTGATATTTATAAGTTCTCTCTTACAGTGAAAGTCCAATTCTATTCATCACCTGACACGCTAGCTCTGTCTTGTGATTATAACAAATAAAACCTCAGCTTTGTTCCTAAATGACTGTAGAATAAATAAGAGAGAGAGAGAGAGAGAGAGAGAGAGAGAGAGAGACTCAGGGCTCACTACATAAAGTAAGAAGCACAGAGCTAGGTTTGTAGAAAGAAGGATCACCACAATGCTCCCAGGATCCAAGCGAGTCATCTTCATTTTTCTAGAGAAAGTGTAGAAAAATAGAAAAGGTTACTATCCCTTCCTAATGAGACAAAGTGTCTCATTAGCATATAAAATTAATTAAGTATTTAGCAAGTGGTAAGTTTATTTGTATATCAAAGACTTGTTTTTAAATATATAAATTTCTTTGTAATTTATTATTTAACAAAAAAAAAACCCCTTCTTTCTGATGGTAATAGATGACTAAAATTCCAAAACACAATTCTTACTTCTTTGCTTCCCATTCTCTCTCAAAAAGTACAAAAAATGCAAAATCCCACAAAAATGTATACCACAAACAGATCAAGTTTTGCTGGTGAATTGCAGCAAGATAAAATTACCACTGGAAAACTAGAAAATTAAAGCCTTAAAATTAAGATTAATTTCACTACAGAACTCACAGTATCTCTCCAATTGTGGTATGTGCATTTCAAAATACAGTGGCAATACAAGGCTTCCTCCTTCCACAATTTACACTGTTCCACATCACATCCAGAAGGGACAATTGACTGATTTGTAGAACAGGAGAGAACAGAGGATCTGTCCACACTGGATCAGTCATTCCTTGGTGCCTTCATGGAGACTATACAGTCCATATAAAGAAAGCGATGTGCACATTTTCTTAATTCCATACTCGATGATTCTGATCAGTTTTGAATAAATCTAAACATTTTAGGGACTTATAATATCCTCAATTCATTTTGATAGCAGACATGAAGGGAAGCTAAGAAAGATGATCTATCAGGTTTAACCAACCTGCATTTGGAGGCTTCACGTATCCCAGCATAGCATGAGTATGACCTCATACATTTGGATATTATGCTGTCATACCATTATCTATAAAGATCAGAAACCACAGCTCTTATTCTACCTCCTAGATACCTATTTTCTTCTTTTGAAAGGACTAAAAAAAAACCTGACAAAACATTAGTATTCTATGTCTATGTCTAGACATTACATGTATAGTTCTAGGCACACAAACACATACCAATGTGCATGTGTGTGTGTGCATGTACATAAACACACACACTCACACACAGAAGGGGTGAAGAGGGAGGAAGAAGAGGGAAGATGATAGAATAGGACATTGTAAACAATGGTAGAGCCCTTTAGGGATAAAGAATAAATTATTTCTTTCTTGGTCCCCAATACCCAGCATTTTGAGTTAACTGTATGTTTAATAAATGATACATAGCAAATTTGATGTTTATTGATTATGTGATATAAATAAACTATAATGACAGAAATGTAATGAGGATTACATTCTGGGTTTGACTTGTATTTCATAAATCGACTATAGTGTTTGGGAAACAGAGGCAGGCAAAGGAAACCCTTTTTACAGTTGTTTCTCCATCAAAAGGACATAGTTAGGCCTCTTACATGTTGAACTTTATATTATGGCATACTATAGATATACATTATCTTATATTTTAAATTTTGATTGAATTTTCAAAGCATTTTTCCAAGAATGGGCCAATCACCAATCCCCCAAAACAACTCCCTCCCCCATTACATTCAGCCAAACTACCTTTATTTTATTTATTTTTTTTTTGGTAGTACTGGAACCTGAACCTGAGACCCCAAACATGCAGGCAGGTGGTCAATTGCTAAGCTATGCCCCTAGCCCACGACACATTATATTTATTAATTCATCACTTGAAAGTCATCACTTGAGATATACATTTGAACGATTGCTACTTTTCAACTCCTGTATATGTAAATTTATTCACAAGGTTTTATTTGAACAATAGACATATAATATTCATTTAGGGATTGTCTGGAGTGGGATTTAGTAGAGAATTTTTTTTTATATAGAAATCTTGCCTACTCCCACAAGAGTCACCTCACTGAGTTGTGAAGACCTTGCACCTCCTTAGAGTATTAGAAACACATTCCACCTCCCCTTCCTCACACCTGTCTGAGACTTTGCTCTAAACCTGTGATGGCAACGATACCCATGATAGGCTGCTAAGGTGAGAGGTGGCTCCAGAGGAAAGGTTATGAGGGTTCTTCATAAGTAGAAATGAATTCCAGTTTATACCAAGGGACTATATACTTCAGAATTTATCAGTTACCCCAGAGTGCAGGGGTGGCATTGTGGGACTACTTAAGAGCAGGTAGTCTCAGAACTAATGGTAATAAGAGTCTCTGTTGATTTCCATGTCTGTAATTCTTTCAGACAGGAACACTGATGGGCCAGAGTTGTGACTGTGGGATGTCCTCGATCTCCCCCATCTGATGCAGTCTTCCTGCTAGAGGTGGTTTCTATAAGTTCCCTCTCCCTACTGTCAGGCATTTCATCTAAGGTCCCTTCCTTTGATTTCTGAGAGTCTCTCAACCCCCAGGTCTCTGATGCATTCTGGAGAGTCCCCCCCAACCTCCTACCTCCTGAAGTCCTCTGTTTCCCTTTTTTCTGCTGGCCCTTGGGCTTCAGTGGGATTAGGATTTTCTTCCTGTCTGTCTGCCTCCATTTTGGCTTCTCCTCCCTCTCCTCTTGAGACATCTCTATCTGTCTTCCCAACTCCTAGCTCCATCTTCACAGGTCTCCCACTGCCGTAATGTGATTGGACAGGGAAAATCCTGCAACATATACCAGCTGATATGAGGCCCCTAACACACACACAGTAGATGACTGCCAGATCTGTGTTCATTCAGAAATGATGCACCTAACCTGCAAGAGACTGGAGGCCACAGGGGGTTTCGAATTCTGGTGGGGTGGGGCATGGGGACATCCATGTGGAAACAGTGGTATGGGATGTGGAACAGATGGAGCGTGGAGGGGGTATAAAATACAGAGTGTAAAATCTAATTAATTAATTAATTAATTAATTAAAAATGAGTCTCTGTTGAAGACATCCAGTGCTCAAATGGAATTTGGTGAAAATAGCTCCAAAGATATAATAAGAGTGTGATTTTAACTGACTGAAGGGAAGGTTGGCTTCAAATCCAAGCTTGAATTTTTTTAATTTATTTTAATTTATTATTTTTTAATTAGGTATTTTCTTCATTTACATTTCAAATGATATCCCAAAAGTCCGCCAGACCCCCCCCCCAACTCCCCTACCCACCCACTCCCATTTCTTGGCCCTGGCGTTTCTCTGTACTGAGGCATATAAAGTTTAATTGGGAACAAAACACCCATGGAAGGAGTTACAGAGACAAAGTTTGGAGCTGAGACTAAAGGATGGACCATCTAGAGACTGCCATACCCAGGGATCCAAGCTTGAATTTTTTGAGTTGGTTAGCCTGTCTTCAATCAAGTTCAAAAGGCTGAATGTGGCTCAGAGCTGAACCATTCAAGATTAATAACATGAGTGGGCTCTTCACATCCCCTCTGACATGTGCTGAGATGACATTAAAACCTGTATCATCTAAAAACCTTGTTAGTGATTGTGTCATAAAATAGAGATATTTTCAAACACCTAGGTTTAAAACAGAGATGTTATTCTACCATGTTTGCTTAAACTTTCTTACCAAGAATATATTTCATGGTTCCTTCCTCAGAAATCAAACATATTTCTGCTCTAATTATTTGGAGCACTGGTATAATTCACAATTCCAGTCAAGGAATAGAATTAAAATGAGAAAGGCAGAAAATTTCATTAACAAAAATTGTTGCAAGATACATGTTTTCTTATTGCAGCTATTTCTCATTTTCTCCCATTGCCCACACCTTGGTCCTTGTTCATATGATTGGAACTTTCATTCCATTTGCAAGGTTTCTACTGTCTACTCTTACTTAGTTAGCCCTGACTAAATGTTTAGTTATCTATAGAAGTTCACTTCCAGATCTCTGAACCCATTCTAGGTCAGGCGTCTCTCACACCTTAGCAACCTGTGGGAATATGAAAATGTACACACTTCAGCCATTGCTGGGCCTCAAACTTCCAGTCATAATGCTAACTCTCTCTTTCCTCTCTCTTTCTCCCAATAGTATCTTTTACTCTCCTCCATCACCTCTGAAGAGAACTGTGTTTACTATAAGTTAACTTTATAAAAACAAAAGTGTAAGATCTTATTTTGCATTTGTACCACAATAAGCCAAGATTTTAAGCTCTACTAAAACCAAAACAAACAAACAAACAAAAGAGTTTATGTTAATTTAAAAAACTAGTAGTGATATATTATTAAATATCTTACGGTTAATATATTTGGAGTTATTTAAAATTTATATTGAGAAAAACGTATGTATTTTCAGTATTTCTGTAGACAAACATCTACATAAAACTGTTCAATTGATTGTTGTTTTATATCAAACAACCTTTATAATACTCATTTTTATTGTTACAATATTTTATAAATTTTAAAGAATATGATAAAAATCGAAAGGTATTGCAGGTTTGGGGGGCTCTCCAGGAAGAGTTGGGGTACAAAAGGAGAGAAGAATGTGATATAAGTCTATGTACTCAAAATGTGTTTTTAAATGTTAAGAAATTCAGGTAAATTGAAACTATGTATCTGTTCTCATCATAATGCAATAAAATTTAAAAAATATAATTGACTTGATACTGGAGTCATATACATACTACTATAAATAATTAAACAATTATACAGAGACACACAGTAAAAGAAAAAACAAATTCTCACAATTAAGTGAGAGACAGTGAATTCAGTTTACTAGAAAAATGATAACCTACGCAATCAAAGGGAAAATAGTGGATTGAAGTCAGGATAAATTAAATAGTTGGTTAGTCATAATTAATACATACACCTACACATATACACAAAGAGAGAAGGGCATACTAACAGTGATGTAATTATTATTCAAAAAAGGGTCTTTGTCTTGTACAGCAATTTGCTTGTCAATTAACAGAAGATATTTGCTAAAATGATGAATTTGGAATTCTCCATGAAAAGAATTCTCAGCAGAAAGGAGACTTATTTTCCCCAGAGGAGACAAGCCAGAGGCTGCCTCTGGATTGGCAAAAGATAGCAATGATCATCTATATAGGAGTGGTTCTTAGAGAAAAATATGGGAAGCCTGTGTTAAGATGAGTTGGTATTTCCTGAATAGTCAACATGGCCAAATAATGAATTTGAATTGCTGGACCTTGATGTTTTAATGGTTAGACCTTGGTGGTCACCCTTAGGAATGAATTGAGCATAAGGAAGTAACTAAAAAAGTCAATGGACCTTGATGGCCAGCTTTGGGGATGTAATCTAACAGATAATCAAGGGTGAGAGAGGGGAGAGGACAAGACATTGTGGTGCCATGTTTACTATTCTTAGGCCTGTTAGAAAGTTCTTCATCCCAGAATTTTTAGTATATGTTGGAAGGTACAAGAGGGTGCACGTATGCACTGGAGTAGTGCTTTGTTCTAGGTATTTATTGGGTCACGATGGCAAGCGAGTATCCCAGTCAATCAACTCAGAGTTCTGGTTCACCTGTATGTTACAGGCTTACAGGGAAACAAACAACTGTATTTTCAATGTAAGTAAGAGCTCTACAGATAATGAAGGAATGGCTAGAAGAGGCATGGAGCCTGGGTCCACTTTTGAGCATTAGAGAATTCAGGATTATTCCTCTGCATCACAGGAAATATTTTTCATGTCTTCTTTTTAGTTTGTGGACACATTTGTAGCTTTGCATTGGGTACTCTGACACATCTCCATGCTGTTATTTCTGACTACAATACTGGTGCAGAAAGTGAGGCATTTTCAGTCTCTAGATATGCCAACTGCTTAGGATGCCTGCTGAGTTTATGATAAAATGCTACACCACAGGGACAGGGACTGAACTTACCATTGTTGTTGATCGGGCTCTGATCATTCCCAAAAGGACTGATATGGAGTTGTACACACACCCTATTCTTACATACAATCAAGACTTTATCATCAAGAGTGAAACTGATGATGTGGTAATTTTTCTTTTTACACTATGTTGCTTATGTAGATCAAGTGTTGACTATTTCATGTGAACTGCCTAGCACTGAATTGAAAATAAACAGAATAAGATTCATCTGTACTGTTCATTAGCAGAAAATGAACTTTCCCAAACAGACTGGATGAAAAACATATTAACTTGAAATCTTTCTCTAGATACAAATTACCTGAGGAGGGAAAAATGTGGCTGATTCAATATTCTGTTAATATTGAATGCTTGTTTATTTGTTGTCATTTAAAATAAAGCAAAAATAACTGAAAGAACAAGAATCATATTCAAAGTGAATTATATTTACAAATGAGTTTACACAGTATTTACTTACAGAGGAGTGGATCAGATTATTAGAAGAATAACACATACAAATACAAAACTTGACAGAAGCCAGCATTCTTTTAAAAGCTCATTTTTTTCATCTTTTCATGAAGCATGCTTTTGATTTATTTAGATCTGTTGACTTAATAGGGAATTGCAGATTTCTTCATGATTCCACTGCTTTCTTTCCCAATGCCAACGTCATAGCTATAAAGTTCAGTATAGTGATATTCCTTATGATCACTCAGGGTTATAATCATCATGATATTAACTGCTTTCAAACAATTTGAAAACAACAAATATAAGAGGAATTGCTGCTATTTAGTTATTTTATGGTTTTTTTTTTTAAGCAGAAGACAGATCTGCCTTAAGTTGTGTATCACTTCTAAGTGAGGAGATATAAGATGGGACTTTGATGGTGACTGTACTGCTTCCATGTCTTAATTAGAGTTAGATTCCTATGCTCTAAAACCCTGTACAGGACAACATAAGACACAGGTCAATACTCTAAGACTCAAATTGTGTCCCAGCTTCATTAAGTCACACACTTATAACTATATGAAAACAGGGAGAAGGAGAGGCAGAGGAGAGTAAGGAGACGGAAGAGAGAGAGAGAGAAACAGAGAGAGAGAGACAGAGAGAGAGAGAGACAGAGAGAGAGAGAGACAGAGAGAGAGAGACAGAGAACCTCACATATGAAAGATTTCTAATAACATGCTAAGTATCAACCATAGATCATATCCCTTATGATTCCAGCTGCCAATGGGATCACTAACTGTGAGGTGTCTTTCCAGGTTCCAGGAACTCCTTGACAGAGAGTCATAGTGGTTAAGAACATTGGAATTCTTCTATTTTATGGGGGGCAATACATCAATATCTTTATTCTTACTGAACTGAGCCTAAACAGGCCCTCAAGCATACATCCTACAACACATTTTAAACAGTGGATATTAATCTAATTTAATACCCAAGAAGGCTTTACCTGGCCTGTGCTAACAAAATTCTTGATTGTAGTTCAGAAAAGAAATTAAAGTAATCATACAAAAGTGAAAACCTGAAGGTGATGAAAATTATATAAAAAAAGAAAGACTGATGATGGCTTAGAGTTTCCACTGAGTTTATTCCTCTCATTAACACACTCTAAGTCATACTGGTCATTTGTAAGATATTACACATATTTCATTTTAATTTAATTAGTACACACAACACAGTAATATAAGTTTATGTTTAGAAAGACTTGTCCATAAGAGAACAACAGAATCTGTCTATGTAAAATGGAGGATGAGGGGGGAATTAGTCAGAGAAAATCACCTCACAGCTTTCCTTAACAAGTTGGGAGATACCGTGAAATTTATTCCTTAATTAGTAGAAGGTTGATTAGCTCTCAATGCAAACAATTACCACACTAATGTAAGGTTTTCCTGTAATGAATGGGAGTTTCTATGTAGCCTCTGGCTACCTACCTTGATTTGAACAGGATGTGAGACGCAAAGCAATTTCTTTTTTTTTAATACTGATTCTCCAAGAGATTTCTTAATCCAATGGAAAGAATAAATGTTTTTTTATGAGAAACTGAACTACAGGAAGAGCAATCGAATAGTGCGTGTTGCTCAAGTTTTCTGAATGTGGCTAAATTGGTTTATTAAAAATTTCTTTTTCTAACTTTTAGCATAGTTCTTCAACTCTTTTTCAATTTAGTACCACAAAACCAATGAATAGAAAAAGAAATTAGATGCTTACCAAATTCCCACTTTAAAGTGAAGGTCTTTTCAGATTATATTCCCTTTATGAAGTTCTTGATTGTTTGCATATGTGTATATATATATATATATATATATCCTCTAGCGAGTCCTGTAGATTTCCGGAGCTATAGAACTATGTAGCAGTTTGCAGCATCCATTACACATGGTATGGTTGAACCAAGCCTGCATTTTCTCATCTAAGTGTTTGTATATAGACTTAGTATTAGCACCTCACAGTTAGTCATGTGAGAATTGTGATGTAGATGTTTCAAAGCTGTGAGAATCTCTTTTGCAGCAAGAGACAGAGGAGAGAGAGAGAGAGAGAGAGAGAGAGAGAGAGAGAGAGAGAGAGAGAGATCTACTCAGGGTCTGCTACAAACCTTCAAGTCCTGGCAGCATGTTTAAACAGCATGTTAAATATAATGGAGCTAAATACTGTTTATGAAGGGAGTTACATTCCTAATTCAGTTTTCAGCTTGTCTTTCTTATTTTTTAATGATAAGTCAATAGCATAAAAATATTAGGGTCTTTTGACTCTAAACCCTGAGCAGTTATCTTGCATTTATAACCATCCTCTTTCTTTACTATGAATCCATTTTAACATTTAGAGTCTTAATGAGTACAACAAAATAATTTCATGCCTTTCTATTTAGTGGCTTACACTTTCTACTTTATTTTATTTTACTTTTGACCTTAATTCATAAACATTTTCCACCTACCTTATCTAAAGTTTCTACCCCCAGCTAATCTGCCTTGTCTGTGTGCAGGGCTATTTCATTCTTTACCTTTAAACGTCAGCTCTTATGGAGGTAAGTAGGTGAGTATTCTGGCCTACTTAGGAGATGTTCATATTTTTAGTGAAACTTTTTGTGTTCTGGCTTCCAGGCTTCTCTATGTTCCAACAAACTTGATAACAGGTCTGATCTTCAGCTAGGACCTTATCATCCTTACTTAGTCCACACCCACACAGTCATGGGTTGTTTTCAAGCCTCCTGAATTATGTGAATTACAAGGAATTCTTTGTAGGTTTTCTAAACTTTGTCGCAGCTCGGGTCAGCTTCGATACACAAATCTTATACAGAAGCTTGTTTTATTGTTTCTAGGACTCTTGTTTAATTATTGCTTACCAAGATTTTATCATCCATGTTACCATGTCGAATTTCCCTTCTGCCCATCAGTTAAATCAACTTTTATTAGCATGAGTTAGAACATAGAAAAAAAAATAAAACAGAGCCAATGAACACAGGTTATTTGTTTTTAAGATGCAAAGGCAGAAATATCACTTACTGGTTTTAAGATGAAATTTTTAAAATGCCGTGGAGTGAATATAAGAAATTAATTCATTATCTTTTAAAATTATATTTAATCATTTTTTTACAATCCAATCATTTTCTCCCTCCTGGTCTGCCCCTCCAACAATTACGTATCCCATTACCCCTTCCCACATCTCCAAGAAGATGCTCCCCCTATTGGGCAAGCTGATGATCTGCCCCACCATAAGACACAAGCCATAGAGGAATTCATTATGTTTTAGAAGATAATTTTGTAGATAAACTATAATGTATCCAGTTCATAGTCAGGATATTCCCTTCATGAGTCAAATGTAATGGGAAAGTGAGGGTAAAAGAACTGCAACAAGCTGGCCCCCAGCCTGAGTGATTGATTGGCTGGGGGGAGGGCTGGCCACCAGCCTGAGTGATTAGCTGTGGTGATGAGGGCTAGCCACCAGCCTGTGTGCTTGGATGGTGGGAGAACAGGAGAGCTGAGGGGGTCTAACGGAAAAGGAGGTAGCTATGCTTCTAAAACAGCATGTTAAGTTACTCTTATGAAGGAAATAATAAGCTAGTCGCACATGCTAATTAAATAATGTATTGTTATTGAAAATATATCTCATCCCAGCTTCTATCACACTTCAATATTTGTAAGTAATGTATAGTAGACCCACACTCATTTTGATGTTTTGCTATCAGTATTGGTGTTCTTTGAATCTATATTTGAGAGACCACAAAGACTATTTCTCTTTACAACCAAAAACGTAACTACTGCTGTTCACTATGAAAGGAGAGATGCTTTGCTTTGTATCTACTTTGTAGAAGGCTGTACCTAATCATACTCTGGTTTTAGTGGAATTATGTCTATCTCAGGTTGTTGGTATAATGGAACCTATCCTGACACTGTCAGCTGCATGCCACAGTGTTGCTTAACATTAATAAGTACATAGATTAAGCTCATCCCATTCTTCCTGTGGGTTATGAATAACTCAACTACAGCAAACAGATAGGAAGGGAGAACACTGCTGATTAACTACTGTAACTGTTCATGGTGGACCACGGAAGAGAAATGAGAAAATCTATCACGTAATAAAATAGGACAGTTTCATGAAGCACAGTTTTCTAGACATGTCTTTGCAGAAAAGTTTGGTGCCAGGGTTTGTGTGTTGGGGTTTTATAACATTGAAGAAGTACAATGAGTGGGGAGGGTCCATCGGGCTCTAATTGGTAAGCAGACTCCTTCTTACCAAGTTGTTGGTGCTTCATGGACATATATTTGTTTCCCTAGGAATCAGTGACTATAAAAAAGAAACCACATCTCTCCGAGCCCTCTTTCTCCCTGTTCTGTTATAAGGATATGTTATAGTCAGCATAGTCCAAAACACTGTGATGCAGCCAAGCGCCCTCCCTAGACAGCATGTTTGGACCTTTTCTTTGCAACCATAATCAGAAGTGAAACAAAGCCATCTTCCTTTATAGTTTATGCAGCATTGAGGATTCTTCTGTATCTGCAACACTGGACTCATGCAGCTTGATTCCACTTAAACTTTTATAGAATCATTCTTCTCAAAAAATTATAGGATGCACTTAAAAGCATAGTATTTAGTGTTATTCACAATTCTTTTCAACCTAGGTTTTTTTCATGACACTTCATGTTCAGTCCATCATGTAAAGTACTGCCAAGAAACATACTGTATGCCTTGAGTGTGATTTGAACCAACTTTCAGCTAAAGACAACTAGATTAACCTCCTAGTATTGTTTTGAAATGAACTCTAAGTCACTTTCCACTTAGTAGATAGTTAATAAACTATGGATACACATATATTTATACATAGAAGATTGTTGGACATCAGAAACTTAAGGGCATAAGACAAGTGCTGGGTGGTGTATTCATGCTTGGTGATTTGGCCTTACATTCTATATTTGCCATGTCCCTCATGGTGATAACACAGAATGGTGGCAACTACAGACATACTGTTTTTGTTGTTGTTAATTCTTTCTTAAAAATAAATGAATACCTGTAAATTCCACTTGACATTGGAAAATGTGTGTCAAGTTACAGTAAAGCTTTTGTAGCCAAGTGACATTAACTTGGTCAAGCACTGTGAGCACAATGCTTTTAGCACTCTTTCTTTTAGGTCAACTCCTTGAAGTATAATTTAATATTTTAATGTCAATTTTATATTTGACTGCATGCTTTCTTTGTCATTTAGAAAGAGTTATGAAACTGGTCACCTCCTCTGTCTTGCAACGAAATATTTTATAGAAGCAAGTCTGTCTAGTTTCTATTCTCAGAAATTCAATAGGAACTTAACTCAGTGAGTATTATCTACTTTATTGGGTGAGAGTACCAGCTCACTAATCACTTTACATTGCACTCTGTTTCTAAACTACTGAGAAATTTAGAACATTTTAAAATTCATGTGTGTTTGAGTTCATAACAGTTACATATGCATTTACACACTTGTATTTCATATATTATAAACACATTTAACAAGATATTGAGTACCTATACATACTAACAAAACATGCATTAATCATGTGCCATTTATTTATTTATTGAGATAGGAAAAACTAAGAATAGAAAAACTTGTTCCTGTTGTAGTGGTAGATACTAGAAAGAATCCTATGAAAGAACTAGTCATTGGTTATTCTTTCAGACTTTTATTTTATTATTTTATCTGTATGAGTATATTTCTTTGAGCCATGTATGTGCATGATACCCACTGAGATGAGAAAAGATCACTGGATCCACTGGAACTCAGGTTAGACAGTTGTGGGGCACTATATAGATGGTGGGAATGGAAGCAAGGTTCTCTACAAGAAACGCTCATCACAGTAACTGACTCATAAGAGCTCATCCATCTCTCTGGACTCTTATTGTTTTTCTTACTATGACCTCAAATTAGAATAGAACATATGGGACTAGAATTTGTGGTTTAAATCTCAGATGAATGATTGACAACTACAGATATTTCTACTGGTTTCATCTTGTGCCAGGTCTAGCTAAATCTAGTTATCATTTGTTATATTTCAGTTCACATGTTAAGATAATAACACAATTCTTGTATTGTATAATAAAAGAATTAAATACAACAGTGCGTTTCACACACTATAAGCATTGCACATAAGATAGCAATATTGACTATATTTATAACTAAAATATAGAATAAAATTAACATATATTTATGTATTAATGATCACATATAAAATTATAAGATTGCTAAATCCAAGAAGTCATCAGTGTTAAGAATTGCAAAAACCCAGTAACTCTAATTAGTCATCAAGTACTTGTTAGCGTATATAAAAGACTCCTGCTGATTCTCAATTCTGTGATTGATATATATATATATATCCATAAGCATTCACCTTATAACCAAATCCTGTAAGTTGTTTACTTAATAAAGTTGAAATTAGTTGGGTGGTAGTGACAGATGCCTGTAATCCCAGCACTTGGGAGACAGAGATATTCAGATCTGTGTGAGTTCAAGGGCAACCTTTTTTTGCAGCGCTAATTTCAGTACAACCAGAACTACATAATGAGACCCGGTCTCAAAAGCTCTCTCTCTCTCTCTCTCTCTCTCTCTCTCTCTCTCTCTCTCTCTCTCTGTGTGTGTGTGTGTGTGTGTGTGTGTGTAGAAATAAAGACAAAACACACACACACAGAGACAAAAAGAGATAGAGACACAGACAAAGAGTTGGGCATTTGGCATAAGAGATGAAGATAATCATGGTACACTTTAATTACCTTAACATTGAACTCAATTAAAATGTGACAAATAATTTGTGTTTTATATGGTGAAATATATTTTCTACAGCAGAGCATAGTGAAATATTTCAGAATGTGTCTTTCTAAAATGTCCTCCCAGACAGAGAAAGCTCAATTTTTAGAGAAAATTTTTAAAAATGTACATTTACATAGCCTCCTAAAATTACAGATATGTAATGGGCATTGATTCAACTTTCCTGAATTTCTAATCCACCATATTCATACATATATACATACATACATAATCACACACATACTACATACATACATCTTACATATATTCCCACTATACGCATGTTACTTTCAATTCCTGCTAATCACTCCTAAAGGTGAAATTTTGTCTCTTCTTTGAACTCTGCATTTTTTCCAAAACAATTCAGCAGAACTGACAATGTGCCAGGTCTGAGCCTTGTCCTCAAGAAGCCTTTTCTAATTCTACTTCATATATCTGACCCTGAATCTTGCCCAAGAGCAAGTCTGAATTGCTTTATTGCATAAGGAGGGAGAGGGATTAGACACAAAGCAGAGAATAGTTATTGCCCTGAAGACAATTTTACCTCAGTTAGCCAGACCAAAGAAACCTTCTTGTTTTCTGCAATTGCTCAACTTTTAAGTATGTGTCCTTCTGGGTCTTGCACCATAGCCTTTCTTTTCTTAGAATATGATTTTTTTTTTAATTTAAATTGTTTAAACTGTAGCATAAAAGGCTTTTGAGTCTTAAAAGAGCCTCTTGCCAATTTTAGAACTGAATATTGCCATTTTTAAGGATCAGGAGGCCTTTTCAAAAGTAATTATCAAGGAAATCAGAGCCCCTAGAGCCCGGATGCTACTGGAGAAGAACTTTCTTAATAACAAGTTCCACATCTACCATTTTGTCATAAGAATTAATAAGTGTGCTTTCATTCTGGTGCAATCCAGTAGACACTGATACTGTGTGACTTCCTCTTCGTCCAGCATTTGCAGCTAGCTTTCAAGTGCGTTTTAAGTGCCTACTGAGTTTTGTTTCTGTAAAGCTGAGCTTAGCCTGAGTTCATCCCTCTCTTCTCTCATATTATCCTTGAATAAAGTTTCTCAAGTGTGTGTTGTTCATTTGGCTACAGTGAATTTGTCTTGGCTCTGTCAACCTCCACTTGATGCACCACCTGAAAGCACACCATAGACAAGTGAAGTCCAAATTATGTCAGGTGAGCCTGACCTAAATCAGTGAATCTGCCCAGGAAGTTAGCAGCTGCATGAGTAATGAGGGAGTTTTGTTTTAAAACACTTCATTTCGGGGTGATTTGTTATTCAGCAATAATTAACTGGCACAGAATTTGGCCAGTATGTGTGAGATTCTTCTAAAACCACAACAAAGTACTGAGCACTAGCTTTGAGGCCAATCAAAAAAGCATTGGAGATACAATAAGAAAAATTGTATAAGTGGATGGAGAGATGTTAATTCATGTTTTACTGTAGTGGACACTATTGGTAAGCCAACCAGGTGCAGTAAATAAGCAGCTAGAAAATAAATGAACAGTTGTGTGGATAGGAGGACATTCATGTTTGCACACATATGGGTTCATGTGTATGTACATTTGGGCAGGCACACATGGAAAGCAGAGTTGATGCTGAGTATCTTTCTTGACTGCTCCCCAACTTGCAAATTGAGACAGTGTCATTCATTAGAGAACAGAGCTAGCAAAAATGCTACACATACTAGCCAGCCTTCTCCAGGGTCCTCCCTCTTGACATCCCAAGTTCTGGAATTACAAAAAGACTGTGTATTCCCTGCTATTTACATGATGATGGGACATAAAATATAGTTTTCTTTCATGTGGAGCATGCCATTTACCAATAGCACCATGTGCCTAGATTGCCATTACATTTGTTTATCTGCCTCTCATCAGCACCAAGCTGAAGACTAATCCTTTCCTTCATCACCTTTGGAGGTCGACTAAAGTCAGACCATATGAAGCCCAAGAAGAAGGAAGACAAAAGTTTGGATGCTTCAGTGCTTAGAAGGGGGAACAAAACACTCATAGGAGTTAATATGGAGACAAAGCATGGAGCAGAGACTGAAGGAAAGGCCATCCAGAGACTGTCCTACCTGGGGATTCATCCCATATACAGTCACCAAACCTGGGAGCTATTGTGAATGCTGGGAAGTACTTGCTGACGAGACCCTCTTCTCCTGAAAGGCTCTGCCAGAGCCTGAAAAATACATTGGTGGGTGCTTGCAGCCAACCATTGGACTGGGTTCAGGGTCCCTGATGGAGGAGTTGGATAAGGGACTGAAGGAGCTGAGGGCATATGCAGCCTCATGGGGGAAGAAACAATGTCAACCGGCCAGAACCCCTGGAGCTTCTGGGCACTGGACCACAAACCAAAGAGTACACATGGAGGGATCCATGGCTCTGGCCGCATATGTGGCAGAAGATGGACTTGTTGGACACCAGTGGGAGGAGCTAACCTTGGACCTGAGGGTGTTCAATGTCCCAGTGTAGGGAATGCCAAGGAGGGAAGACAGGAGTGGGTTGGTGGGTGGAGGAGCACTCTCATAGAGGCAGAGGGAGGGGAGAAGTGATAGGGTGTTCCAAAGGGGAGACTGGAAAGGGGAAAACATTTGAAATGTCAATAAAGAAAATATCCAATAAAAAAAGTTAAGGTATAGAAATTGGCTGTATAAGCAACAAATGAAGGTAGATAAACAAAAATTCCTGAAAGGCCCAACCAAGTACAGAGGATATCAAGGAAGTATTTTTCATTTTTAAGGAGAACTAAGTGCTGACCAGCAACACTCCTAGTTAAAGAATCCAGGTTTCTAGTAACTTTTATCTAATACAACTTAAAATTACTGTGAGTTTGGAACTAGTGTATGCCTCAATTTTGTCTACTTAAATGTCTGTAATATTCTTAACCATTATATAGTGCATGTATTTCAACATGGGAGTAGAAATGTGGTCTTTTGATTAATAGATCCTCAAACCAAGTGATGTTATACTCAAATGTGAAGTAGACCAAATAACGCCGAATTCTGAGTGTGATTAATGATTAGATTCAAAGGAGTTGACTCTTTTTGACACCCTAAGGTATACTGGGTTAAGAGCAATTGTTGATAGAAAGCCACACAATCAAGTTTCAAAAAAATTGATAACATACACACACACACACCCACACACACACACACACACACAATATTGGGTTGTTCTACATTTGTAGATGTCTTTGGACTACATCTCATTAAACTTTGGATAATATTAAGAATATATATATATATATATATATATATATATATATATATATATACACACACACACACATATATATACATATATATATACATATATATATGTGTGTGTACACATATCCAGTATCTATCTGTCATCTGTCTGTCTATCTGTCTGTCTGTCTGTCTGTCTGTCTTACTGTATATAGATAAGGAGAGAGAGGGAGAGGGAGAAGGAGTAATAGAAGGAGATAGTTTTGTGTACCTAAGAGAATTTATCCGGAGTGTCCAGAAACAAGTGATAGATCTTCTGGAGCTAGGATTATAATTTATTGTGACCCATCTGAAGTAGGTACTGGAAATAGACCTTGATTGTCAAAAAGAACAATGAATGTTTTTAACCACTAAACCACGTCTGTAGCCTCAACATTGGGTGCATTTTTAATGTGAAAGAATGCCCCTAATGTGTATTTATAGCGACATTTGGGAGTATTGCAAACTCCTCCTCTGTTCATGCTTTCTGTAATGTAACTTTGCATGCTATTGGTTTTTGTTGTTGCTTTGTGGTGTGTGTTTGTGTGTGTTTGTGTGTGTGTGTGTGTGTGTGTGAAAGAGAGAGAGAGAGAGAGAGAGAGAGAGAGAGAGAGAGAGAGAGAGAGAGAGAGAGATAAAACCATTATTTAGTGGAAGGGATTTATTTAGGATCAAGAATTAGATGTTTCATTTCAAATGTAAGTTGGCTGGTAATGTTTATAATGCAGGTTAGATTTAAATTTGTGACAATCAGTGTCTGATTAGGGCTATATTCATGTGCATCCATATAGACAAAGAGGCTGATCTCTTGGAGTTGGAGTTACAGGTGGTTGTCAACAACTCAGAACCACTTTAAGAGCAGGGTGAATAATCAAATGCTGAGCTACCTTTAGAGCTCCAACTTTTCAGGTTTTGTTCAAAGCAATTGATTCTGTTTCCTTACACTAAGTCTGTGCTATCCAGTTATGTTTGAAGGCTTCTGCAGGATGGAAAATATAAGTGCAAGTTCAGGGGCTCCTGGTTCTTACCTTTTCCTTGACTATCTACCTCCACTATGAGGATAAATAACAACTACTTGAGGATGGAAATTAGACTCACATCTTAACTAAGTTATCTTACTAGCAATTATCCAAGGCTTCCTTCCCTTTATATATTATCCATTGTTTGCCAAGCTTGACTCATATCATGGCACCCAAAAAGGAATGAATGTTTTCTGTCATCTGCAACTGGTTTCAAAAGATGTTTTGCATAGTAATAGCTAAAAGATCCAACCATGTATCACATTCCTGGTGGATGATGCTGATTACCATATTGCAAGGATCTAGATAGACCCAGGAGACAAACATCTGGGCATGTCTCTGAGATAGACATTATTTGAGATGGGAATTCACACCCTAAGTGTAGACAATCTTGTGTGCCTAGGCCACATAAATACGAAAGGAGAAAGGTACATGAACTTCACAAGGGTAATAGTCTGTACTTATTGATTACAGACATGTTGTGATGGGATAATTCTTGTGACTGTGGCCACATCTTCCCAGACATCATATAGTGCATCTCCTTAAGCTAAGATAACCTTTGTCGTAACAGTTTTTAAAAAGTAGTAAATATATTCCAACTATGAAAAGCCCAGGGAGATGACATCCTGAGATAACTGTATCTCAGAATTGGCAAGTGCTCATCTTGTGCTCATCATGCCTTCCCTTGCTTCCCCACATCATACAAGTGCTGGCCCTTGTTTACTGCTCAGATAAACACAAATATCTTCATATACTTCTGTGTTTTTTTCTCAATATATATTCATCTAATTGAAACATATAATTTAAAACCACTCCTCCTCTCGATTCTATGTTTTATGACTCTACATAATTCATATCACTACTGAGGATTTACCATGAAAAATAGGGTCATGAGTACTTAAAGTGAGTATGTCAAGAGTCAGGGATTTTTAGGAATGTATATTATAGCAATGTATATATGTGATAAATATCAACATAAATAGATAAAATAAGGGGTAAAGAATAAAATAAAAGAGGAAATCTGCTAACAGGAAGTGAAACCAGCACAGGAAAAAGCTGGTGCACTGAACGAAGTCAACAAGTGAGAGACCCGAAGAGCATTTGGACATCAGACGTGGAGGTGCAGTGTGTCCAACTGGTTTTTAGTCTTGTTTTATTCCAGTAGTTCCTCACTATGCTCCCTGTACTAGTCAGGGTTCTCTAGAGTCACAGAACTTATAGATAGTCTCTAGATAGTAAAGGAATTTATTGATGACTTACAGCCTGCAGTCCAATTCCCAACAATGGTTCAGTAGTAGCTGTGAATGGAAGTCCAAGGATTTAGTAGTTACTCAGTCCCGCAAGGCAAGCAGGCAAAGGAGGGAGAGTAAGACTCCCTGCTTCCAATGTCCTTATATGATCTCCCACAGAAGGTGTAGCCCAGATTAAAGGTGTGTCCCACTACACCTTTAATCCCAGATGACCTTGAACTCAGAGATCTCCCTGTCTTAATCTTCTGGAATCCATAGCCACTATGCCTCTAGATCTCCATACCAAGATCCAGATCAGAAATTTCTCTCTCCCAGCCACCAGATTAGGGTAACTGATGAGCCTTCCAATTCTGGATTACAGTTCATTCCAAATATAGTCAAGTTGACAACCAGGAATAGCCACTACACTCCCTTTCCTAACTTTTGAAATACTAATGTATATCCTGTTATCATATGTTGGAAATATGTGATTTGATTTTATAGGGGACTACAGTTAAGAGATTGCATGAATCTCAGAAGAGACATTGAACTTTGGACTTTTGTTCAAACATTCTCAAGACTATGATATACAATGGGGACTTTTGATCTGATCTAAATGTATTTTGCATCATGACATGACTATAGTCTATTGGGGCTAGGGAGTTTTATGTGGTGGTTTGTGTAACATGTTCTCCATAGACTCATAGGATTTAATGCTGGCCATAGGGAGTGGCACTACTAGGAGCTGGAGTCTTATTGGAGTAGCTATGGTATTTTTGGAAGAAGTATGTCATGGCAGAGGAGGGCTTTGAGAGTTTCTATGTTCAATCTATGCCTATCAGGGCACACTGTTTCCTTCTGTTGCTTGAAAATCAAGACCGAGAACTCTTGGCTCCTTCAGCATGATCTCTGCCTGGATGCTGCCATGCTTCCCACAATGATGATAACGGACTAAACTGAAATTGTAAGCCAGCCTCGAGTAATATGTTTTCCTTTAAAACAATTGCCATGGTCATGGTGTTTCTTTATGGCAATAATACCATAACTAAAACAGGTACTATTTAAGATAACATGTCATTGTCGATGAAAAATACAGATGTAAAATCAGAAGACTGTCAGTGAACATAGCATATTTGTAAGCTATCCAGCAGAGCCATGGTTGTGATGTCAGTCTGGAACAAAATTGTGATTATGTTACATGGCAAGGTTTGAAGATGTGATCTTTAGGGAATGTTAAGCCACAGGGAATAAAAAAATCAATGATTGCAGAAATGTAAAATTTGATCCTATTTAAATACCAAATAAGTTTGTAATATAATCCTGTATTCTGGAATAGGTGCTCCCAGGCATACAGAAATAGTTTAGATCTATGGGGGAAAAAAGCCAGCATAAATCTTTTGACAAATAAAGCAAGTTCTAAATAAAACTATAGAGAAACCATTAAAAACTCTTACAAGTCTTTTTGGAATCCATTATCTTGCTATAATGCAAGAGGGATGTAGGCTCTGGTCAACCATCAGCAGCACCTTGTCTACCTACCCATGCATGAAACATGATCTAGTTTGTACTAGTTTCTTACTTTTAAAAGTGTCATCCCTGAGTTTACCATAAAAAAAAAACTTTATGTCCCCTTTCCCATAGGATAAGCCCTTATGCACAAACATAGATATGCTTTTGCCATCTATTCACCCTATGACAAAGTGAGGACTCTATTTTCACTAGCTGGAGGAATTTAAGCTGCGCCAAGTTAAATAGGCCACCTAGAAACTGAACCCTTTTCTGGAGATTCTGTTCTCAGCATGAACTATGACAACTTAATAGGAAATGTTAGGCCAGTGTTTTTCAATTCTTTTCATGTAAGATGAGCAGAAATTCCTGATTTAGGCAAGACTATCTGAGTACCAGAGTGGACAGGGATGGCACCTTACTGGAAGATAAAAAGTAAAATTGTGACATGAATTCTCAACATGATAGTTCATTTTTGAGTCTCAGTCTTCTCTAGCAAATATAAAAATCAGAAAACATTGATATTTTAGCGATGTGACTTTACTATCTGGCCTCTTTATCTCCTTCATTATGCTACTAGATGTGTCCTGTTAGTTTGATAATGAGTTGAGCAGTCAACATATATCAGCTGGTCTCTCTGGTTTATTAGGAAGATGCCTTGACATTTGATAGTATGCATCAGTGAAGTTCTGATGACCTCAGTAGACTTCATTGCTTCTTGAATGTCCACCCATGCACAAAGTAGGTTTAGAGGGTACTGATGAAATGAGTTGCCATCCCTCTATTATGATATTACTAAGAGGAAAAGGCTCAGACAGAGTACTGAAGACAAGCCACTAGACACTGCAGCATCTCTAATAGGAATTATATATATATATATATATATATATATATATATATATATATATATATATATATATGTGTGTGTGTGTGTGTGTGTGTGTGTGTGTGTGTGTGTGTGTGTGTGTGTGTGAGTGTGTGAGTGTGTGTGTGTGTGTATCAAGATCAGAGGAGAGTTCCAGTGCAGAAGAGAAGAGCTTTATGTTATGATGATGAAGGAAATGCATAATGTCACATGTATGCAAAATGAATGGGGCATAAAAATTGAAGCAATCTTTGCAGTAGAGCCTTGTTCAGCTTGTCCGGCACAGAACCTCTTTCACACAGGTAACTACTTCCTGCTTTTCCTAGGTGAATCATTCTTTCCAACACTTAAACTGTGCTGTTAAGTTGAGAGGAAATATATAATAGGAGCTACCAAACAGAAGAACACATCTCACCTTGCCACAGCCTGGAATAAATACAACCCACACCTAAGATATTGTGGCAATATGTTCCAATTCAAAGACTTGCAAGAACTGCTGAGAAAGCAAACATTCTATTTTCAGTTTCTTTAAAGAGTCCATGACACACAGGAAGCTTTCTAAGTGAGGCGGCAGCAATAGGGCCAATGACTAAGAAATGAAACAAGCCCTTGGACCCAAGTTACTTAAATTCCTCAGCTAATTTAGGTAATAATCCAAGTTTGTATGTTTAAAGTAGTTTGGATTAGATTACTTCTGTTCTTGCAGTCAGAATTCTGACTTAACCTGAGTCTTAAGACATTGATGGTAGGTTAGATAAGCCCCTGATTTACACATTTTGTGTGGCTATGTGCAGATAGGTCGTTCTGAAATTTTACCTGAGGATTAGGGTGGAAAAAAAAAAGAAACATAAGAAAGTAGAGTTGGTTCTTTTAAAGATTTTTGTGAGAAAACATGTAGATTGGCTTGCATGAGTAAGGAATGACAGAAACTAATGTTAGCTGCTAATCCCTGTGTCCTTGGGTGATAGCTTGATGAACAGCACTTTAGCTCTTTCCTATCTGAATGGAAACAGGAAGTACCCAATGTAGATGATTGCTTCGTCCTTCCCTACACACTTGTGTTCAGTAAACAAGATCCAGGAGAACTAACTTAGGTTGTTACTAATCATTAATCTCTAAGGTCCTGAGCCAATATATCAGAGTGAGGGGAGGTTTCCTATGATAACACTGTTCCTGGAAGCTGTATGTGAAACAGTAGCTTGCGTCAACATTCTCAGTAGGACATTGCTAACTGAAACAAACATATTGTTCCTTAAAACTAAACATAGGTTTTGTATTAGTCAGGGTTCTCTACAGTCACAGAACTTATGGCTAGCCTCTATATAGTAAGGGAATTTGTTGATCACTTACAGTCTGTAGTCCAATTCCCCAACAATGGTTAGCAGCAGCTGTGAATGCAAGTCCAAGGATCTAGCAGTTTCTCAGTCCCACAAGGCAAGCAGGCAAAGAAGAGTGTGAATCTTCCTTCTTCCAATGTCCTTATGTAGGTCTCCAGCAGAAGGTGTAGCCTAGATTAAAGGTATGAGCTACCATGCCTGGATATGGGAATTGCTTTGTCCCAGATGACTTTGAAGTCAGAGATCTCCCTACCTTAGTCTCCTGGGATTTATAGCCACTATGCCTCAAGGTCTCCATGCCAAGATCCAGCTCAGAAACTTGTACCTCCAAGCCTGCAGATTAGGATCACAGGTAAGCCTTCCAACTCTGGATTGTAGTTCATTCAAGATATAGTCAAGTTGACAACCAGGAATAGCCACCACAGGTTCCTATGGAAAAAATGGGATGCAGAACATGCTCACACTGTGATATCCTGGTAAAGTGTAGAGTGCCTTTCATTCCCAAGCAATGCCTCTTGACTTGCATTAGTCATCTCCCCTGAGATATCATTTTGACACATTCAGTCTGCCTTTTTTTTTTTTTCAGCAGATATCCATCCTCACGCCAGCATTATGTTGGGCCTTAGGAGTCCCATGTCCTCACATTTGTTCTAGCATGAAATACTTTTGTTAACTTTCAGTAAGTAAATGTATATTGAAATATTTGAAAAAGAATACTATATGTAATCTATATTTTTCCTACAATAAATCATTGTATTTATATATTTGGACTGTTCTGAAAACTAATCATAATTGCCAGTATGGTGAAATGAGAAAGGGTGTGTCCAATATTTGGCAGAATAGATATTCATTTATTAGGAGTCTAACTCAGGGAAATATTGGCTACATCCCAAAGTCACTACATATGAGAAGGCTTATTCTTTTCTAGTGGTGTGGATCTAGGGGAAAATGAAATAATTCACTTTATTTAAACTGATGAATGCAGATGCCTGTTTCTCAGCCTCTGTATCCCCTTAATGGTTTATTGAATATCATATCAAATGTATTGAAGCTTTGTGTCTCTCATCTCTGGAGTGGAACTAGCAACAGGTGTTGTGATTTCTTAGCTTGGCGTTCAGCACAGTCACCGAGTCTTTACTAACTTCAAATTGACAGAAGCGAACTCTCCAAAATTGATCATATAATTGGTCACAAAACAGGCCTCAACAGATACAAAAATATTGAAATTGTCCCATGCATCCTATCAAATCGCCATGGACTAAGGTTGATCTTCAATAACAGCATAAATAAAAGAAAGCCAACATTCACATGGGAACTGAACAACACTCTTCTCAATGATACCTTGGTCAAGGAAGGAATAAAGAAAGAAATTAAAGACTTTATAGAGTTTAATAAAAATGAAGCCACAACAGACCCAAACCTATGGGACACAATGAAAGCATTTCTAAGAGGGAAACTCATAGCTCTAAGTGCCTCCAAAAAGAAAGTAGAGAGGGCACACACTAGCAGCTTGACAACACACCTAAAAGCTCTAGAAAAAAGGAAGCAAATTCACCCAAGAGGAGTAGACAGCAGGAAAAAATCAAAGTCAGGGGTGAAATCAACCAAGTGGAAACAAGAAGAACTATTCAAAGAATCAAACAAACAAGGAGCTGGTACTTTGAGAAAATCAACAAGATAGATAAACACTTAGCCAGACTCACTAGAAGGAACAGGAACAGCATCCTAATTAACAAAATCAGAAATGAAAAGGGAGACATAACAACAGATCCTGAAGAAATACAATCACCGTCAGATCCTTCTACAAAAGGCTATACTCAACAAAACTGGAAAATCTGGATGCAATGGACAAATTTCTAGACAGATACCAGGTACTAAAGTTAAATCAGGATCAGGTTAATGATCTAAACAGTCCCATATACCCTAAAGAAATAGAAGCGCTCATTAATAGTCCTCCAACCAAAAAAAAAAAAAAAAAAGGCCAGGACCAGATGGGTTTAGTGCAGAGTTCTATCAGACCTTCAAAGAAGATCTAATTCCAGTTCTTCACAAACTATTCCACAAAATAGAAGCAGAAGGTACTCTACCCAATTCATTCTATGAAGTCACAATTACTCTGATACCTAAACCAGAGAAAGACCCAACAAAGATAGAGAACTTCAGACCAATTTCCCTGATGAATATCGATGCAAAAATCCTCAATAAAATTCTTGCTAGCAGAATCCAAAAACACATCAAAACAATCATCCATCCTGACCAAGTAGGTTTCATTCCAGGGATGCAGGGATGGTTTAATATATGGAATCCATCAACGTAATCCACTATATAAACAAACTCAAAGACAAAAACCACATGATCATCTCTTTAGATGCCTAGAAAGCATTTGACAAAATCCAACACCCATTCATGATAAAAGTCTGGGAAAGATCTGGAATTCAAGGCCCATACCTAAACATAATAAAAGCAATCTATAGCAGACCAGTAGCCAAAATCAAAGTAAATGGCAAGAAGCTGGAAGCATTCCCACTAAAATCAGGGACTCGAGAAGGCTGCCCACTTTCTCCCTACCTATTCAACGTTGTACTTGAAGTCCTAGCCAGAGCAATTCGACAACCAAAGGAGAACAAGGAAATACAAATTGGAAAGGAAGAAGTAAAAATATCACTCTTTGCAGATGATATGATAGTATATAAGAGACCTTAAACAATACACCAGAGAACTCCTAAACCTGATAAACAGCTTTGGTGAAGTAGCTGGATATAAAATTAACTCAAACAAGTCAATGGCCTTTCTCTACATAAAGGATAAACAGGCTGAGAAAGAAACTAGGGAAACAACACCCTTCTCAATAGTCACAAATAATATAAAATACCTTGGCATGACTGTAACTAAGGAAGTTAAAGATCTGTATGATAAGAACTTCAACTCTCTGAAGAAAGAAATTAAAGAAGATCTCCGAAGGTGGAAAGATTTCCCATGCTCATGGATTGGCAGGATCAATATAGTAAAAATGGCTATCTTTCCAAATGCAGTCTACAGATTCAATGCAATCCCCATCAAAATTCCAACTCAATTCTTCAACGAATTAGAAAGGGCAATCTGCAAATTCATCTGGAATAACAAAAAACCTAGGATAGCAAAAACTCTTCTCAAGGATAAAAGAACCTCTGGTGTAATCACCATGCCTGACTTAAAGCTGTACTACAGAGCAATTGTGATAAAAATTGCATGGTACTGAATATCGACAGACAAGTAGACCAATGGAATAGAATTGAAGACCCAGAAATGAACCCACACAACTATACAACTATGTCAGTTGATCTTTGACAAGGGAGCTAAAACCATCCAGTGGAAAAAAGACAGCATTTTCAAAAAATGGAGCTGGCACAACTGGCAGTTAACATGTAGAAGAATGTGAATTGATCCATTCCTATCTCTTTGTAGTAAGGTCAAATCTAAGTGGATTAAGGAACTCCACATAAAACTAGAGACAGTGAAACTTATAGAGGAGAAAGTGGGGAAAAGCCTAGAAGATATGGGTACAGGGGAAAAATTCCGGAATAAACAACAATGGCTTGTGCTGTAAGAATGAGAATCGACAAATGGGACCTCATAAAATTGCAAAGCTTCTGTAAGGCAAAAGACACTATCAATAAGATAAAAAGGCCACCAACAAATTGGGGAAAGAATCTTTACCTATCCAAAATCAGATAGGGGTCTAATATCCAATATATATAAAGAACTCAAGAAGGTGGACTCCAAAATATCAAATAACCCCATTAAAAATGGGGTGCAGAGCTTAACAAAGAATTCTCACCTGAGGAATACCGAATTGCTGAAAAACACCTGAAAAAATATTCAGCATCATTAATCATCAGGGAAATGCAAATGAAAACAACCCTGAGATTCTACCTCACACCAGTCAGAATGGCTAAGATCAAAAACTCAGGTGACAGCAGATGCTGGCGAGGATGTGAAGAAAGAGGAACACTCCTCCACTGTTGGTGGGATTGCAAGCTTGTACAACCACTCTGGAAATCAGTCTGGTGGTTCCTCAGAAAATTGGACATAGTACTACTGGAGGATCCCACAATACCTCTCCTGGGCATATATCCAGAAGATATTCCAACTGGTAAGAAGGACACATGCTCCACTATGTTCATAGCAGCCTTACTTATAATAGCCAGAAGCTGGAAAGAACCCAGATGCCCCTCAACAGAGGAATGGATACAGAAAATGTGGTACATTTACACAATCGAGTACAACTCAGATATTAAAAAGAATGAATTTATGAAATTCCTAGGCAAATGGATGGACCTGGAGGGCATCATCCTGAGTGAGGTAACCCAATCACAAAAAAGAACTCACATGATATGCACTCACTAATAAGTAGATATTAGCCCAGAAGCTTGGAATACCCAAGATACAATTTGTAAAACACATGAAACTCAAGAATAAGGAAGACCAAATTGTGGACAATTTGCCCCTTCTTGGAATAGGGAACAAAACACCCATGGAAGGAGTTATAGAGACAAAGTTTGGAGCTGAGACAAAAGGACGGACCATCTAGAGACTGCCACATCCGGGGATCCATCCCAAAATCAGCCTCCAAACGCTGACACCATTGCATACACTAGCAAGATTTTGCTGAAAGGACCCTGATATAGCTGTCTCATGTGAGACTATCCTCGAGCCTAGCAAACACAGAAGTGGATGCTCAGGTAGCTATTGGATGGATCACAGAGCCCCCAATGGAGTAGCTAGAGAAAGTACCCAAGGAGCTAAAGGGATCTGCAACCCTATAGGTGGAACAACAATATGAACTAACCAGTACCCCCCAGAGCTCATGTCTCTAGCTGCATATGTATCAGAAGATGGCCTAGTCGGCCATCAGTGGAAAGAAAGGCCCATTGGTCATGCACACTTTATATGCCTCAGTATAGGGGAATGCCAGGGCCAAGAAGTGGGAGTGGGTGGGTAAGAGGTGGGTGGGGGACGGTATGAGGGACTTTTGGGATAACACTAGAAATGTAAATGAAGAAAATACCTAAAAAACAATGTTCAATTGTCTACTATCTTCCTTTCCCATTGATTATACTTTTTTACCAGAATATGAAATGGATGGAACTAGAAAATATCACTGAGTCAGGCATCCCAGTCATAAAATAATTTACATGGTATGTACTCACTGATAAGTGGATATTAGCTCAAAAGCTTGCAATACCCAAGATACAATTCACAAATGACATAAAGCTCAAGAAGAAAGACCAAATAGTG
Organism: Mus musculus; assembly: GCF_000001635.26. Classification (NCBI taxonomy): domain Eukaryota; kingdom Metazoa; phylum Chordata; class Mammalia; order Rodentia; family Muridae; genus Mus; species Mus musculus. The sequence goes on from NC_000085.6 coordinate 51,008,648, forward strand.
GATGCTTCTGTCCTTCTTAGAAGAGGGAACAAAATACTCAAAAGAGTTCATACAGAGACAAAATGTGGAGCAGAGAATAAAGGAACGGTCATCCAAAGACTGCCTCCCCCCCTCCCCACTCTGCACGGGGGAATCCATCTCATATACAGTCACCAAACCCAGACACTATTGTGAATGCCAAGAAGTGCTTGCTGACAGGAGCCTAATATAGCTGTATCCTTAGAGGCTTTGCCAGTGCCTGATAAATACAGAAGTGGATGCTCACAGCCATCCATTGGACTGAGCACAGGATCCCCAATGGAGGAGTTAGAGAAAGGACTGAAGGAGCTGAAGAAGTTTGCAAACCATAGGGAGAACAACATTATCAATTAACCAGACAGCCCTCCCCAAGAGCTCCTAGGGACTAAACTACCAACTAAAGAGTACACATGGAGGGACCCATGGCTCTAAGCACATATGTAGCAGTTGATAGCCTTGTTAACCAGAGGATAGGCCCTAGGTCATGTGAAGGCTAGATGCCCCAGTGTAGGGGAATGTTAGGGTAGGGAGGTGGGAGTGGGTGGGTGGATGGTGGGGACACTGTCATAGAAGCAGAAGGAGAGGGAAGGGCATAGGGGGTTTCTTCAGGGGGCCAGGAAAGAAGATAACATTTGAAATGTAAATAAATAAAATATCCAATTAAAAAAAAAAAAAAACCACCGAGAACATTCTGATGAAGGACCAATGGGCATTTGCCTAACTGGTAACAATGAAGAAACAGATATAGAGCTTTTTCATTGGCTCAGATCATCTAGAAATAAGTTTCATATAAATTGAATTTTACAAATTAAAAAGATGAAATTTTGTCTGTGTCCAGATTTTTACACACGTCTAAATGCCTGATTAGATTTTTACAAGGATCTGATTCAGTGCCAGCAGAGAAATTCTGGGGTGGAAAGCATCAGTTCAGAGACTGTGAACAGCCTGGACTTCCATGAAGCTTGTTCCTGAATCAGTGACAGAAAGGATGGACCTAGAAGAAGTGAATTGGAATAACATTAATATCAGATATCCCGTAGGGTATCTCCCTATTGTGAGAAAAATCTGAAGATCAATGCTGTTTCTTCATAAATGAAATCCCCAGGGCCTCTTTTATAGATGAATTTTCCTTAGTTAAGGGAAGAAACCCAAACTCTCTGCTGTTCAAAATGAAATTTTCACTTTACTTTTTCAGGATATAACCCTTCTTCAAATGATAATGACTTGTTAATAGCAGTTTTAACGTCTAGTTTGTGTATTAATAATTCATATCAGTAATTATCTATGGCAAATCGTTAATCTATATGGACAGTGAGATGATCCAGTGATACCTATAGATAGAGTTTACATTCACTTGATTTGAATCAAAAGAAAATCAGAACTTATCAAGAGTTGTACTTGCCTCTGGAAGAGTTTTGGAAGCTGAAGCTGCATCTGCAACTACGAAAACAAAGCTACAGGGTTTGAGGTCTGAGAATCTGAAAGAGTCAAGTCCATGTTCAGGTTCTCCATAGGATGGATTGCTCGATTTTAGGCTAAAATCACAGCAGCACCACTAAGAAATTGGAGAATATAAATGAATACTTTATTCTAAGTCAGAGAACAAATGATTTTGTAATCTTTATTTTCACTGATGTTCATTTTCAAAGTGTAAGTTGTTACCACCTCCTTTGAAAACCCAATGTTTTCTTAATATTAACCTTATTAATGATTTTAAATGAATGCTATGTGAAACAGAAATTAGAGTACACGTAACTAATACTTGACAAAGAGCATGAAATATACATTGCTGAAAGGAAAACATTGTTAAGAAAGGCTTCTGGAAAAACTGGAAGTCCATTTGTAGAAAAGTAAGATTACAGATGTATCTACAGTCTTTCTTTGAATTTGTCTTAACTGGTTTAAATACCTCAGTTTGAAACTTGACCTGCTGGAACTATCAGAAGAAAACATAGAAAGTACTTTATGAGACATAGGTGCAGAGAACAGTTTGCTGAGTAGGACCCTCTTTCCCAGGAATTAAGCCAAATAATTAACAAGCGGGACCTTACAAGTGTAAAGAGCTTCTGTAGAGGCAAGAAACAATCTTTTGAATTAGGTGAAACTCAACGGTGTGGGAAAGAATCTTGGCAAGGTATGTATCTGGCAAAGGGTTAGTATCCAGATCTATAAAGTTCTAAAAAGCAAAGTTAGGAAAACATCAAATCCACTTAAAAATGGACTGTGTTTATGATCAGAGAACATGAAGAAGAAGAAGAAGAAGAAGAAGAAGAAGAAGAAGAAGAAGAAGAAGAAGAAGAAGAAGAAGAAGAAGAAGAAGAAGAAGAAGAAGAAGAAAAAGAAGAAGAAGAAGAAGAAGAAGAAGAAGAAGAAGAAGAAGAAGAAGAAGAAGAAGAAGAAGAAGAAGAAGAAGGAAGAAAAGATAGAAAGAAAGAAAGAAAGAAAGAAAGAAAGAAAGAAAGAAAGAAAGAAAGAAAGAAAGAAAGAAAGGGAAGAAAGAAAGAGAGAAAGAAAGAAATTACTCAAAGGTGTACATCACTCTTAACATTATGAAAATACAAACTAAAACAACTTTGAGATATAATCTCAGCCCAGTCAGAATTATAATACCGATAATTGACTCAAAAAATAAAACTTATTACAGAGACAAAATTTGGAGCTTTGACAAAAGGATGGACCATCTAGTGATTGCCATATGCAGGGATCCATCCCATAATCAGCTTCCAAATGCTGACACCACTGCATACACTAGCAAGATTTTGCTGAAAGGACCCAGTTATAGCTGTCTCTTGTGAGACTATGCCTGGGCCTAGCAAACACAGAAGTGGATGATCACAGTCAGCTATTGGATGGATCACACGGCCCCCAATGAAGGACCTAGAGAAATTACCCAAGGAACTAAAGGGAACTGCAACCCTATAGGTGGAACAACAATATGAACTAATCAGTACCCCCAGAGCTCTTGTCTCTAGCTGCATATGTATCAAAAGATGGCCTAGTCGGCTCTCACTGCAAAGAGAGGTCCATTGGACTTGCAAACTTTATATGCCCCAGTACAGGGGAACCCCAGGGCCAAAAAGGGGGAGTGAGTGGGTAGGGGATTGGGGGGGTGGGTATGGGGGACTTTTGGGATAGCATTGAAAATGTAAACGAGGAAAATACCTAATAAAAAAAATAAATTGAAAAAAAAAGAAATAAACTTATTTAAAAAATGAAATAATGTGTTGCTTAGCAAATACAGGGAACCAGGACTATCATTACAGTCGGTGTCTGTAGTTCACTTCACTTAATACAATGCTGGTTTACCTCTCCATTTCCATAAATTTTCTTCTGATGTTCACTTTTACTTATGGCTGAATTTAATTCCATTGTACACATGTGCCACATTGTAATTATCAAGGAATTCAGTGATGAAAGTTTGAACTTATTTACTGCCTATGGCGTGGTGAAAACTAGAACGATGAGCCTGACTGCACTAAGTTTCTCTGTATTGTCCATTCTCTCTAATACAGGGCTTCTTCTCTCTAATTCTTAACTATGCATCTCAGTAGACATAAATGTGAATTAAGACCTGGGAGGGGCTCATACAAAGGTGGGAAATGTCTTTTAAGGCAGAAAATTCTAAAGACAATATAAGAAAGCAGAAGGGGAATACAGTGAGTGTGGGGAGAAATGTGGGGTAGGGAGGGTAAGGTCACAGGGATATGGGGTGGAGGGGGGAGAAATAATCAACACAACATCCTATATGGGAAACTTTTGAAGCTAATCTTAATAATACAAGTCGGATACTTTAAAAAGAGTGTAAGATTCTAGGGCACATTGGGAGGAGCTTTCCATATTGTTTCAGTTTCCTATTTTGGTTAGGGAATATAAGAACATACGTTCTAAGTTCCTGCTCCATGAGTTAAGGATAGCCTGTTCACCGAACATCTCAGTGGTGAACATCTCAGCTGTGTGCTCACAAATGCCAAGGAAGATTGATCATCTCTCAGGCCATCCATCCCCTTGTGAAGGAAAGAGTAGGCAGTTCTGATGGTCTCAATCTGAACTGGAGCAATGCTGGGCAAAGCTTGGTTTGATCTAGAGATCAGAATTGTGATATCAAATGAAAAGTATGGGAGAAGGAGGTGTCACAAAAGTGTGGAATTTGCATTCTGATAATAGTCTTTATATTATCCTTTCAAAAGTGTGTGTGTGTGTGTGTGTGTGTGTTCGTGCTTGTACATGCATACATATATGTGTGCACAATTGCATGAATGCCTGTGTACAGACATGCTTGTGTATAGATGAATGTGCATGCATGCATATGAACACATGTGTATCACATCCATTCAGTGTGGGACCATGAAAGGCAGTCTGTGTTCAGAGTGAAAGGCAGAGTGAGTAAGGCTTGCTCTGGAGACCCAGTAGAAAATTCTACAAGGGACAGAACAGTGAGCTACACCCCTCCCCCCAGACACAAATGCCTGACACCACAAGCCCTCAACTCCATCAATCTGTGGCCAGCAGTCATGTAGGCTGTCGAGACTCCTCCCCCACAGTTACCTGGCAATAGCCAGGTATGCTCCTCCCTACAGTTATCCTGCAACAGCAAGGTAACCCAGCCCACTATAAAGGGGGCTGCTTGGCTTCTCTCTGTGTCTCTCTCTGTCTCTCTGTCTCTGTCTGTCTCTGTATGTCTCTGTCTGTCTCTGTCTGTCTCTCTCTCTGTCTCTCTCTCTCATCTTGCTTTCTATATAGCCCTCTTGCTCCCTCTCTCCCCCACCCTTCTCCCCTCTCTCCACCTGGCCATGACCTGCCTCTACTGCCCCCACCTCCTACAATAAAGCTCTAAAACACTCTCTGCTCATCAGGACCTACCTTGCTGAAGCAATGGAGCAGGTTTCCCTGTAACAAGCTGTGCATCCTGCCAGGAGGCCTCTGTGCTCCAGCCAAAGCTGCCCTCCAAAACTAGCAGCCTGCAGTGCTAGCAGCCTGAGCTAGCCAGACTCTTGAGTCCCCATGGTAACCTGCCAGACCTCTCCCCCTACCCTTTCCCCTTTGTCTCCCCCCTCCCCTCTCCAGAGCCCACCTGAGTGGACTGAGCTCAGCTCTTCCATAACATTCAGCAGTCTGGGATGTCTGAGAGTGAGAACCTGTCATCCCTGGCCTGTGCAGCCAAGGGACCCCAAAACCAGCTCTTCTACAGTCTGTGGTGCCCAAGTGTTGGAGGTGAGACTGTGCCTTCACCATCCCACCCCCCTGCCCACCAGCAGGATCCAGAGGTCTAACATGGCCAGATGCCTGATCCATGGCAGTTTCCTGACTCTGACTGCCCAGAGCCCCAGAGCTCTGGTGGGATGTGGGTCATCTCTCCTACCCCTTTCTTTCCCCACGATTGGCACCCTGCAATTCAGTAGCAGCAGAGGACAAAGGAGGTTGCTGGATTTCTAGGACTGGAGTTACAGAAGTTGTGAACCACCTAACATAGGTGCTGGAAAATCCAAATCAGGGGCTCAGAAAAAGCCACAAGTATTTAAAACCATGGAGCCAACTCTCCAGACTCACACTCTTTATATTATTATCTTATGAGAAAGTCTGTGCTGATATCATGTATAAAATTCAACCCAAACTCACTAAATCTGAGATAGTATGCATAAAAAATTGTGACATTCTGAGCTACTATGCTGCCTGGATCTGTCAAGGTCACATGCAACCTTTCAGTGATAAATCATGCTGGGGAGACAAGGACACAGGTCTTACAAAGGCAACAGTGTCAATGACATAAATTAACAATGCAGGGTACTAATAAAATGGGGAAAACCCCTGTATTCCCTATGAGTCTGACCTATATTTAGTACTCTCTTCTGAAAAAAAAAATCCCAGAAGATATTGAGACATACACCCACAGTAATGAAGCAGAAAAATGATACATGTTAAGAAATTAAGGTGTCCCAAAATGGGTAATAAACCTGAACTCCTTTGTTGCCCGTGCACTTTTGATGAGCTTGCAAAGTTTTAGACCTTTTTAATTTAAGACGGGTCCATTTTATTTCTTTCGGCTACAGTGGAAATAATTTTCGTATCTATCTTTAGAATGCTTTAGCACTTTCATTCATCTACACATCATAAAGCACAAAGTGATTTTTATACCTACTCCAATCAGTCACTGAGCCTGCCTCAGAACGGGAAATGGTTGTTTTCTGCTGATTCCAACGACAGTCTTAAGGCTGGGCTTCTGAGCATCACAATTAAAAGGACAAAGGGAATACATAGAAATGCTGTTGTCACCACCTCTTCCTTGATATTATTTGGTTTATTGCAGTGAACGGTCAGATCTTTGCAAATGCAACAGAGACCCTTGATTTTGTGGCAGAGCTTTGGAGTGGGATATCAGGAGAGGCACCAGGGTTCCCTGTGGGGAGAAGCAAACTGTGTGGTTGCTCATCTCATGTTGAATTCATATTCTTGGTCCTTAGCCCACCCAGGTCAGTTGGGCTGAAATAGAGTAGCATGCCATTGTGCATCATGGCCAGGCTACTGTTTCCAGATAAATGCCTTATGACCTTAATCATTAATCTAAAGATTTCACACGCTAGCCAATGTCTTCCCCAGAGACCCAGTTTTCTCATTCAAAAGCTGTGTTATAAAAGGCAAGGAATATTTGTTACATCGAGTGATGCTGTCAGTGCTCAGTGATGTGACCTGAGGTGGCCTCCAATAGTTTGTTTATATTGCTACAGTTTAAGAGTGTGCCATGGAGTAAAGGGCTCAGAAGTGCTTGTAGGCCACCTGGTCAGAATTCACAGAAGCTGGACTTGAATTCTGAGGAACAGAAATCACTAATGTAGTCCTTGGTGTGAGACCCTAGTCTCCTTTCAGTTGATGGTTGGTTTTTAGACTACGTTAAATGATATTCCAATATCTCGTAAGTGCTAACTTTTCATATACTTTTGAAAGTTTATTTTCCTCAAAAGAGATTTGCCAGAGTTGGTGAAGAAGAGACACAATGGACTGGGAAATCAGAAAACATGATATCCCCCTCCTTGTAACAAGGTTTACTGTATAATGTTTCTTATAGAGATAATGGGGCTGACTCTCAACTAATTGCAATGCACAGTAACCAAAGAGGTACTATCTAAGTTAACAGTGTAATTATCACAGGAAATTTATCATTTTATACTGTTATTCCATCAACATCTCGTAAACTGAACTAGACTCAGGTGTGATCTTGATTAGAAGTAGTAAAATGATTAACCCATGTTACATGAAAAAGAAATAGTTTTGTCTTAAAAGGAAATGGAATTTGATTTTTAAAATGCTTTCAAAGATTTTTGCTAGGGATAAGGTAGAGGGTCTATCATCAATCCTTGCCTAGTACTCTGAAATCTTGGTTCTGACCTCTTTGAACTTGAAAGTAGCAATAGTTATTTCACCTATTTAGTTTCTAGTTAGATAGTCCTCTACAAATGCAACATGGTGTGAGATTCCATCACTATAGTTTATAACTATAGAAAAATCCAATTATGCTTTAGCTAACTTATACAGGGTGACCATAAGAGCTTTGAGGCACAGGGCAGTGACTGGCCTTGTTAAACTCTGTAATGAGTTCTACACAAGCACAGCCTACAGGCATTCTGAGGTATTTACAATTTTTCATTTGTGCATGTACTAGGTTCCTGATATCAAGAGGAAAATAGTGCTAGCATTTATAAGTTATTATCGGTATGGTCAAGGTTGACTGCCCAGCTCATGTGTTCAAACTTCTTGGTAAAAAAAAAAAAACCAAAAACATTATATTTACTTCTTCTAGAAAAGTAAAAAGTAATAATTACAGTTTGCACACACAATTCGATAAAGACTTTCTTTGAAAACGTCCTCCCTTATCTTCCCATTAGTGTTTATCACTTGGTGTCACATTTCTTTTTATACTATATTAGTACATTAGTTTCAGGGGTTTAATTAATTCCTTCCAAGTTATTCAATGTTGACTTGTTTGTTACTAATAAACTCTTTGTTCCCTTGTATCGCTCTACTGTCACATAAATATAGCCTCTTTTATTTGTGTCTACAATTATGAATTTTCTTTTTGTTACAGCTAAGAGTCTTTCAATTTTATTTTTATTTTCAAAAGAATAAATTATTTTATAGATTTAATTTTAAAAAGGTCCCACAAGCTTATCTTGGTGAGAATAACTCTGGGGACACCGTGGAACCTTCCAGTCTTTGGGAGTCTTCTTATTTTGCATTGGCTTTAAAAGCAGTTGACAAATGTCCTAGGTATTAACTCCTTTGTTCTCCTTATCTCTGAGATGATAGAATCTACTGTCTGTAATACAATGAAATTTGGGGACTGCATGATTCTTTCCTAAAATCAACATTTAAGTCATTATTTTAGTTGATTTGTTAGTAAGGTATATGTCTGCATGTCATGAAATAAATTTAGCAAGTAAAAACTATGATAAAAGTAGATTTTACCACAGAACAAAGAGACTATGGGAATAGGATAGAATTAGGAATGGGATCTCTGTGGTAGAGAAACCCTCCCTCTACTAATAGCTGTATTTAAATTATACATTAGCAGAGGAGTTGTATTAACCAGTCAATATTAAAGAAGTAGTCTCAGGTTAAGGAAATCCAGGATCAGAGTGCAATTCTGTATGTAATACATGAGAGAGAGAGAGAGAGAGAGAGAGAGAGAGAGAGAGAGAGAGAGAGAGGATAGGAAAGAGTTGTTATATTCACTCATTTAATGAATTCAAATTTTAATCCAACTTTCATAACATGATGGACAGGCCATCATTCTCATTATCAAAAAATTCTTAAATTTATCTTGTTTAAAGTTCAGCCTCCAGTTAGCTATTCCAGGACAATATCTATACTATTAAAACAATAAAAGTATTTCAGTGGATATATCTTATTTCATAGTAATTTTATATGCCTTTTAGGCAATGTTTTGTTAGATTGTTATGAGACTGTAGTTAGGACTTTCAAAACTCAAGTCTGAATTTTATCTCTAGTCTTTTTTTTTTTTTTTTTTTTTTACTGCATTTAAGATGAGTGTGGATTAGAGATGGCATTTGGGTAGAAATGGAGTTAGGGGACGAGTGTGCTAACTAGTGAAGAACTGGCAGCTATTAGAAGTTCACTTCTTGGACCTTTGTCCTGGTTGAAAACAACAGACTTTAAAAATAAATAAATATGTGTGTATGCGTGTTTATTTGTATATGTTTACTTGTATTGATTAATTCAAAATGGACTAAAGCAGTGGTTCTCAACCTGTTGGTCAGAACCCCATTGGGAGTTGCATGACCCTTTTACTGGGGTCACCTAAGAAATCAGGAAACGCAGATATTTATATCATGATTCATAACAATAGGAAAATTAGAGTTATAAAGTCCCAAGGAAACTAATTTAATGATTGGGTGCCAATCACTGAAGGAATATCAAAGTCTGCTCACCTCTCATTTGCATTCACCTGGACTTTTCTTCCGTTATGTTGCATTTTTTTCTCTTACCTTATCAATTTGATATGGTATGCATTCTATTTCACTTATGTTTGTTTCTTTGGTACTTATAGATATTTAATGTTTCCTCTCCTGTTTCATAATGCATAATGTTATTTTCTTCTTGATGACTCCACTTAAAACATAGTATCTTTGCTATTGTCTTAGCGCAGTTATTTGGTTCTTCCTGTAGGATTGAGAGATCAGGACTCCCAGGTAAGAAGTGAGTACCATGGCTATGTGATAAGGGTGACAAGCCTCTAAGAAGGCCAACTTTTCCCAAAGCTCCTCACCTAAGACTAAAGCCTGGCATATTTTGTCTCCCACCAGCAGCTCCCCTGGTGATGGACCTGCGTTAGGAGATATACACTGGTTCTGCACATAGCATACCACAGTTCAGGACCAACCATTCACACTGGCTCTCTTCAAACTGAACAACCCTAATGTAGGGAAGAAAAGTTCTTCAGAGGCTATAAAGTCCCAAATCTAAAGCAGAGACTGGATTTGTTTTGGCTTCCTAACTCCTTTATCTGCTTTGCAGATCATTTTTTCCTCTGTGTGTCTGCTGCATGTGCTTTCTCACCCCCAATATAAACGCTTTCTTCAACTGCTGCTTTCATCTGCGGTGCTTTTGGTTTCTCTGCTGCTACTGCTTACCTTTTTCTGCCTTTTAATTTTTTGTTTTCCTTTATCGTTTAAAATATTTTTTTACACTCCAGATTTTATTCCCCCTACCCTGTCCACCCTCTGTTTCACATCCCATTCCACCCTCCAACCCACACTCCACCCCACCTGACTTCTAAACTCCTTGGGGCCTCCAGTCTCTTTAGGATTAGGTGCATCAGATCTGATTGAACTCAGACCCGGCAGTCCTCTGCTGTATGTGTATTGGGGATCTCATATCAGCTGGTGTATGTTCCATGTTTGGTGGTCCAGTGTTTAAGAGATCTCAGGGGTACATGTTTATTGAGACTGCTGGACTTCGTACAGGGTTGCCCTCCTCCCCAGCTTCTTTTAGCCTTTCCCTAATTCAACCATAGGGGTCAGCAGCAACTTCTGTCCATTAGTTGATTGCAAATATCTGCATCTGACTCTTTCAACTGCTTGTTGGGTCTTCCGGAGTGCAGTCATGATAGGTCCCTTTTTGTGAGCACACCATAGCCTTAATAATAATGTCAGGTTTTGGGACCTCCCCTTGAGCTGGATCCCACTTTGATCCTGTCCACCGGAACTTCTTTTCCTCAGACTCCTTTCCATTTTCATTCCTGTAGTTCTTTCAGACAGGAAAAAATATGGGTGAGATTTTTGACTGTGGATGGCAACCCCCTCCCTCACTGATAGCATGTCTTCCTGCTGGAGGTAGGTTCTACAAGTTCCCTCTCCCTCTTGTCTGGCATTTCATGGAAGGTCCCTTCCTTTGAGTCCTGAGAGTCTCTCACCTCCCTGTTCTCTGGTACCTCCTGAGGTTGCCTGTTTCGGTTCTTTCTGCTGGCCCTCAAGACTTCAGTCTTTTTTCCTCTCCCAATACCAGATCAGGTTTCCTTCTTCCCCTGATCCCCTGTCCACTTTCCCTCCCAGGTAGCTCCCTCCCTCCTCACTTGTGATTGCTTTCTTCTCCCTCCAAGTGGGACTGAGGCATCCTCCCTTTGGTCCTTCAGCTTGCTGACCTTTTTGAGTTCTGTGGACTGTATCTTGGGATTGCAGACTGGTCGTACACCCACTCTGGAAATAAATCTCAAGATTCCTCAGAAAATTGGATAAAGATCTACCTAAAATCTCAGCAATACCACTCTTGGAAGTATACCCAAAAGACGCCCCACCATGCCACAAGGGCATGTGTTCCACTATGGTCATGGCAGCCTTGTTTGTGATAGCCAGAGATGGAAACAACCTGGTTGTCCCATGACAGAAGAATGGATACAGATGTAATATTATTCATCTATTAAGATCGAGGACATCCTGAGTTTTGCACACAAATGGATGGAACTAGAAAATGTCATCCTGAGTGAGGTAACTCAGACCCAAAAGGACATGCACGGTATGTACTCACTAATGAGTAGATATTAGCCAAAAAGAAAAAAAAATACAGAATGCCTTTTAATTTTTTGACTCACAGAGAAAATGAATTCATTCAAGACCCTTAAATTGTATCTGAATCAATTGTTTGTTTGTTTCAGATTGCTCACTGTGCTTATTGCAAAGTCTCATTTCTTATATAGGACAGAGTTCCTCATGGATAGAGAGAATGCCTTATTAATTCTTTGTCATTCCATTGCTTACCCCAGAAACTGGATAATTTGTGATAGTGTGTGTGTGTGTGTGTGTGTGTGTGTGTGTGTGCATGCATGTGTGTGTGCATGTGCATGCATTCACATATACACATGGTGGGGAGAGGGAGAGAAAGAGGGGAGAGAGAGAGAAGAGAGGGAGAGAGAGAGAGAGACAGAGACAGAGACAGAGACAGAGACAGAGACAGAGACAGAAGAGATCAACCTGTGATTATAGTTTTCAGGATTGCTCCTCATCTGTAAGACCTGGGTACTCAAATCTGGGGGAATGAACAGAGACTTTCATGAAAGAAACCCTTGCCTTTGAAAATTTATAATGCTAAAATAACTATAAAGCATTTAGTTTCCAAGTATATACATACTTCCAAAAAGGATTCAATACAAATTCATGCCTGGAATCAACAGACATTGAATCATTTCATCCAAGTACCACATACACAAATGAATTACCCGCTAAACAATCCTGTCTCCCAGGAGCTTCCATCTCTGGGTCACAGACAACATGAAGAGGAGACAGGATAACTCAGTGAGCAGCAAAGCCCATTCCTGAAGCAGAATCCATAAACACAAGAAGAGTGTGATGTTAAGCAAAGAACAAACAAATAAACAAAACCAACCAACCAGAGAAACAAACCATGGGGGAGTAATTTGTTATATCGCATTTTGGTTTTTACTTTGGGCAAATATAACAACACATACCTAGAGTGCTCAACAGTAACACCAATCTTAGTGAAATAAATGTCATTTGTCTGTTGCTATTTTAACGGTTTTTTTGTGGAGGTAGACAAAGAAAGCAACAATACAAGCAAAGTTGGAGATTTCCATTGCACCTGTGTACAGTTTCTTCAGAGGATATGAAATAAATTCTGCTATCAGTGCATACCACACAAGCACATATTTATTTTCACTGTCAGTGCTCTTTTAGTTTCGGAAGTGTTTCAACTGACTTGTGACATTGACATTTTAATTATTTTTCTAAAGTATCAATGCTCAGAAATAGAGATGGCCCTGCAAGATTAAACAGCTGTCTCTGACTCAGGCTGCCTCTCCACTCTCTGTTCTACTCTAAGAACATCTTGGTGCAAAGATGGGTCTACCATTCCTAGAAAACTTTGATGCCTCCGTTTCTCTGCTTCAGGAATAAATGAAGGTGGAGAAGGCTGAAGTACAGAGAAAGATAGTGCTGATGAATATATTTCTAGTTGTCATTGTTGTCCTTTCATTTAGTACAGTTATACTAAAATTTTTAAATGATCGATTCCTGAAAATATCATGGTGGTCCACAATCCACAGTTACCTCATGTACCAGAGACCTGGGACTTGTTAACAATGACAGACTTTAGTAAAAATTCTCTGAAAAAACTGGGAAAATTATTTTCTGGAGGGAAATAATTGTTTCTCTTAACAATGTGTGTGTGTGTGTGTGTGTGTGTGTGTGTGTGTGTGTGTTAATCTGTCTTGGCTGCTATAAGAAAGCACTGTAAACTATGCCGTGTAATAAAAATACATTTATTTATTTATTTATTTATTGATTGATTGATTGATTGTACATCAGAAAGTTGGAAAAGATTAAAATTAGGCACCACCAGTTTACATCTCTGGAGAGACAACACACTCCACTTCATACAGGACTAGCCACATCTGATGGTGGTCAGAAAACTGTCTGTTGAGAAAATCATAATTGACAGTTATAGGACCATGAAGCTGTAGTGAATCTTTGCCATAAAAGGCACTCTATAAAAGGGACTTTATTTGTTGTGGCCTAGTCACTTCTCGAACACCCTAATTCCATATATCCTCACATTTGACTTTGAAAGGGTCAAAATCATTCAGGCTATAGCAGCACACACACACACACACACACACACACACAGAGAGAGACCATCATCACCACCCTGGATAATGCCTATTGCAATGGTTCATGAAGCAGCAAACAGATAAGATGTTTCCTATTTGCTGTAAGATATATTTAAACTTGCTCTAAAATTTGAATATAAATATAGATTCAAATACAATTCACATATAGCAACTTTATAGTCATGTAACAGAAATATTTACTCTTGGGAGCATGACTGATAATGCCATAGGCTGTCAGCAACCTCAAGAGTAGAACTGATAATGTCACTGTGGTTCTTTTACAACAAAACAAAGAAGATTTTGGTTTGGTCTTTGTAATGAGAACAGTATTATAAGAACTCAGGCTGGAGAGATGGTACAACCTTTAAAGGCTAGACTCACAACTTAAAATATAAGATTATGAGAACTCATACTTCAAAGTAGGCTTTATGATCCAAGAAAAGTCATTGGTAAGTATCAAATGTTCTTTTATAAAAATTTTGAATCAATTAAAATCATATTTACATCCCTTAAACAATCAAAACACAGCTGAAAACCTGTACCCTACTGGATTAAATTCAAATCAAAACAAAATAAAAACAACAACAATAACAACATCTTCAAACATACTCTAAAACAATGAGATTTATCCCAGAAAAATATCCTACTAGTATATCATGTTATAAATATGTTTCATCTTCTGATCATCCATGACTCGGTGGAGGAAAGAGGAGGCTAAAGGTACTGTCTGTTCCTCAGTCTGAGATCCTTCCTGATGCCAGGACACACCCTTTCTCCTGCAGATACTATAGCTGATGCCAGGACCACACCCTTTCTCCTGCAGATACTGTAGCTTCATCTTCTGCTACAGAAACTTTATGAAGTTTTGTTCCAGGTTTTCATATTAGCTTTGTTTAATTACTTCTTTTCTTCTGCTCTAAAATATTCAACTGCATGAAACATTGGGATTTCTGAAACTAGCCATCTTCATGTCGAAAGTAATGACTCTTTTATACACTCTTTTCATTCATCTGTTCTTTTATTATCAAAAGAGCTAATAAAGGCTGATTAAGTCTGATTAAATAGATATTACGCTTGTAACAGGGAAAGCTGCAGAATTTCACTTCAAAGGCACCCATACTCAGAATCTCTCTCTCTCTCTCTCTCTCTCTCTCTCTCTCTCTGTGTGTGTGTGTGTGTGTGTGTGTGTGTGTGTGCGTGTGTAAATTTTTCATGATGTGACTTGAATATTACTCTTCTATGTGTCATTTCTCTACTTTGGTATCTATGATCTCTTCTTTACCTATAATCTACTCTTCTGTTTATCATTCATCTACCTACTACCCACCAGATGAGTAATATATATTAATGGTAAATAAATGAATGATAGATAGATGATAGTGGATACATGTATAACATCTATATGCAATTATATAGAGAGTACATAGATAAATAATAGAAAGATATGGAATAGATTATATATGATAGATGATGATAATAGATGAATGGATAATAGATGGATAGATATGTAGATGAATAGAAAGGTATAGAGAATAGGAAGCAAACCATCTATCCAACAGGATATTTTTGGTAATTTTCTATTTCATATTCCATTCTCCTGGATTTTATTAGATTTATCCTGGTATAAATTTGCATTCATGAACTTGTTTCTTCCATTATTTATCTGTGGTTCTATGAAGGATTTTACAATTTGCAAACTCCATTTTTTGCAGGTTATTCTAACCATGCACCTGGAAACAAGACCTGGGCAGTTTGCACTAACATCATACATTTCTTTTTTAAAATAAAATTATAATCACAAACATATATTAAAGACAACATGAATAGAATCAAGACTTCAAGTAAGAGCAACTGAATGAAGTTTTAAAGCATGACATTAGTTTAGAAATGAATACAACTTAGTGAGGAGATGAAAGTTCTTAGGTCTGAGTAAGAATACATTTAAATTAAAGTGTACTCATAAGGTAGAACATCAAAACATAACATCTTATCTGACTTAAAGCATTCAATAGAAACGATTTCTTCTGCCTGCTTGGATGTGGTTTAAAGCATATTCACTGGGATAGAGAGACAATAGTCAAGTTGGCAAAGCAATGAGAACCAAAATCACCTAAGCTCCTCCCACATCTTTGCTTCAAACATCTTGAGAAAGCAAAGTTTAATTTTCCAAATTTGTTTTGTTATTTACAGGTGTTTTTGACTAGTCCTCTAAGAAAACCCATATGTATTTAAACTGGAAACATGACATCACAGAAAGCTTTCAGGTTAAGAGTTTGAAAACTACTCAATGTTCAATAAAATTAAAGGCTATTGTGATTATTAGCAATACAACTAGCATTAACAGTTTCATGACAATTAAACTCCTTGAAGAATAATGTGAAAACAGGAAGAATCAGGGAGCGGTGTATAGGGGAGTGGATAAGAATAGAAAACTAGAGGTAGAAGCAGAGGCAGAAAAACTCCAATGGAAGTTGGCACTTAACCAAAGCAAAGGAAGAAAAGCTGAAAAAATGTAGTTCTTGATTCTTGTGTCTATGCTGCTAAAGTTAATAGTAATTTTAAAAAAGCTCTGTAAGATACAGACAGAAAATCTGCCAAGAGGCTGCTCTGAGTGTTGTGAGCTCAGAGACAGAGACTTAATAGCATTTAAAGGAGTATAGGCAAAATTAAAGAGGATTTCTAAAATAAAAACATTTATTCTGGATTGAGCCCCATATGCAGTGAAGAGGAGTGCAATAAATGTATTCAGAAATGATGTCAACTAATGTATGGAAAACTGCAAACAGGCAAGGACCAGTATGAATTCATAGACATTTATTCCCCATGAGCACGATGGTAATAGGTACTTTTGGACTTTTGCCACACTGTGTCCACATTGAAAAGCTATATGAAACTAACTCTAGAGTAAAACGTTGCTGTTAACTTGTCAACACAGTGAATGAACACAGTTCCAAAAACAGGAAAAGTGTTTGTAACATTTCACAATGCTAGCGTTACAGCAAAGACTATACTTATATTAGAGTGGTTCAAAACATAGAGATGTTATCAAATTTTTCAATATTATATCAATGTTGTAAAAAAGAGGAAGCTCATATTTCTCAGAACATTATAAGTAAAATAATTCTAAATATAATAAACATTCAGTCAAAATTCAACATATGCAAACCTAGAACAAAGATATTTTGAGCCTTACTATGACCTCCATTTTCACTGTTTCTCTGAAAATTTTCTTCACAGTTAATTGTTCTTGAGGATGAATGCCTGCATTAAAAAAAAAAAAAAAGGAAAATTCAATAAAAATGAGAGACAATTTTGCAGACTAGTTTGAGGGAGGACCAAAAGTCAACTCTTCCAGTAGACAAAGCAATTTCTAGACAGGAAATTTATTGTGAAATTAAAGATAAATACTCTTAAATGTTTTAATTATAACTCTGAAATGATTAGCTTTCTCAAGGTGGAACAACATAAAACAGAAGAACTAACACCCCCAGGTGTTTCTAACACCCCCAGGATAATGTTAAAAGAAATACAAGGTATATACATCTCAGACAGTACAAATTAAAGTGATTCATAATGTTTGTCTCTACAGTTGTATGGACAGTAATCATTGGCTGAAAGACAGGAGACACTTCAGGGGACTGGTCTACAAGTTGAACAGCTAGCACCAGTGACATGATGTTTCTAAGCAACTGCTTTTGAGTCATACATATCATCATAAGCAACTTCAATAAACATATTGATCCACAAAATTAAACTTGAAGGGAACAGTTTATTTAGTCTGTTACTGGCTACCTATCTGGGGTGAACATATATTTGTCCATGCCTTCTCAGGAAAATAATTCAATATAGTCCCAGGATTGTTACAACTATTAGTCCAGTTAAAACTGAAATACACAACCATTTATGTATCTGTTTAACACGCAAGAGACGTAAACACACATGCACACACACACAATAATTATATATTTGCTAAAACTATGTGAAATATAGAAAGAACAGGTGATACTTTCTTGAGACTAATTCTGCATACAATGTTAATAGGTAATATAGGCCACAACATTTGCCCCAACACCCAGAGTATCTGGGTTCCCCAGGATCCAGGGACACAGAACCCCACCCAGCCAGTGGCACAGGTTCCTTCTTGTCTGAAGCTGTTCCCTGAGCAGACCTCAGGCGCTGGCTTTGGACCCTCTCTTACAACACCCAGAGGAAGCTTGACTCTTAGGTGATCTAACACACCCAAGATAACAGCTGAGGAGGCCACAGCATCTGCCCTAACACACTGAGTAACTGGGACCCCTGGGGATCCAGGGACACAGGAACCCCACTCAGCCAGTGGCACAGGTTCCTTCTAGTCTAAACCTGCATCTAGAGCAGACCTGGGGTGCTAGCTCTTCATCTACTCTTACAATACCCAGAGGGAGCCCACATCCTAGGTGCTCTGAAATGCCCAGGATCACAAGATCACAGGATAGCAGGATCACAAAGGAAGCTTGGGTCCTAAGAGATCAGACATACCTAGGAGCCCTGGAGCTCTGACACACTCAAGATCAGAGTTGATGGCACAGCATCTTTCCCAACACACAGTATAACTGGAACATCCACAGGAAACAGGGAAGCACAAAACACCGCCCTACCAGAGGCACAGGTTCCTTCCAGCTTGTACCTGTGCACAGAACAAACCCAGGGCTCTGGCTCTCCACCCACCCCTGCCACATACAGAGAAAGTTTGACTTCCAGGAGCGCTGACACAACAGGATCTCAGGAGCTTGGTCACACCAGGATTTCAGGATCCCAGAGGCAGTTTGACTCCCATGAGCTCTGATACACCCAGGATCTCAAGATCACAGGATTCCAGAATCACAGGATCATAGAGATAGCTGGACTCTGAGGAGTTCTCACACAACCAGGATCAGAGGAGGGACAGGCTCCAGTCAGAGGCAGCAAGGGCAGGATGTACTAGAGATAACAACATGGCAAGAGGCAAGAGCAAGAGCAAGAACATAAGCAAAAGAAACCAAGTCTACTGAGTATCATCAGAGTCCAGTTCTCCCACCATAGAAAGCCTTGGTTACCCCATCGCACCAGAAAAGCAAAAATTGGATTTAAAATCACATCTTATGATGATGATAGAGGACTTTAAGAACATAAATGACTTCCTTAAAGAAATACTGGAGAACACAGGTAAACAGGTAGAAGCCCTTAAAGAGGAAACACAAAAATCCCTCAAAAAAATTACAGGAAAGTACAACCAAACATGTGAAGGAATTAAACAAAACCATCCTGAATCTAAACATGGAAATAGAAACAATAAAAAAAATCATAAAGGGAGACGTCAATGGACATAGAAAACCTAGGAAAGAGGTCAGGAGCCAGATGGAAGCATCACCAAAAAAATACAAGGGATAGAAGAGAGAATCTCAGGTGCAGAAGATACCATAGAAAACATTGACACAACAGTCAAAGAAGATGCAAAATGCAAAAAGCTCTTAACCCAGAACATTCAGGAAATCCAGGGCACAGTGAGAAGGCCAATCCTAAGGATTATAGGTATAGACTAGCATGAAGCTGGTTGTTGGGTCTTCCAGAGTACAGCCATGTTAGGTCCCTTTTTGTGAGCACTCCATAGCCTCAGTAATAGTGTCAGGCCTTAGGACCTTCCCTTGAGCTGGATCCCTCTCCATTTCCATCCCTGTAGTTCTTTCAGACAGGAACAATTATGGGTGAGCCTTGGCTGTGGGATGGCAACCCCTCCCTCATTTGATGCCCTGTCTTCCTGATGGAGGTGGGCTCTATCAGTTCCCTCTCCCTCTGTTGGGCATTCCATCTAAGGTCCCTCCGTTTGAGCCCTGAAAAGCTTTCACTTCCCAGATTTCTGGTGCTTTCTAGAGGGTCCCCCAACTTCCTAACCCCAAGGTTGCCTGTTTCCATTCTTTCTGCTGTCACTAAGGCTTTCTGTTCTTTTATTTCACCCAATACCAGATCAGGTTCCCCTCTCTTTCCTACTCCCACCCATCCACTTTCCCTCCTAGTTCCCTCCCTCCCTCCCCACTGTGATTGCTTTCTTCATCCAAGTGGAACTGAGGCATCCTCACTTGGGCACTTTAGCTTGTTGATCATTTGGGGTTCTGTGGACTGTATCTTGGGTATTCTGTACATTTTTTGTTTTGTTTTGTTGGCTAATATTCACTTATTAGTGAGTACATACTATGCACATCCTTCTGGTCTGAATTCCCTCACTAAGGATGATATTTTCTAGTTCCATCCATTTGCCTGAAAAACTCAGGATGTCATCATACTTAATAGCTGGGTAGTATTCCATTGTGTAAATGAACCACATTTTCTGTATCCATTCTTTTGTCGTGGGACATCTGGGTTGTTTCCTGTTTCTGTCTATCAAAAATAAGGCTTCTATGAACATAGTGGAAGATAAGCTCCTGTGGCATGGCTTGGCATCTTTTGGGTATATTCACAAAAGTGGTATTACTGGGTCTTCAGGTAGATCTATTTCAAGCAGCTGAAAGAGTCAGATGCAGATAATTATACCTAATCAATGAACAGATGCTTCTGACCCCTGTGGTTGAGTTAGGGAAAGGCTGAAAGAAATTCAAGAGGAGGGTGATCCTGTTAGGAGGACTAGCAGTCTCAATCTGGGCCACTGTAAGGCACCAGGGAGTTTAAAGGTCAGGTGGGATGGGGGTTAGGGGGTGTGCATATTCTCATGGAGACAGGGTGGTAGAAGGAGGTATAGGATGTGAAACAGTTGGAGGGTGGAAGCAGGAGTTAAAATGTGGAAAGTAAATAAATAAATAAAAGAAAAACAATAATATAGGACTAATAATAATTTGCAACCAGGCATGTTGAATATACATACTGGTCATTTTAATATGCTAACTAGCATCCAGCATAATATATGGTACTTTGAAGTGTTCATCAGCTTACACATATATTTAATGATAATAAATGAGGTTCATATGCAGACTATGTGCAATGGGAACAAGGCTTTTGCTTGCCAATCACATCAATCTTCTTAGCGGTGTAGCTCTGGTAGGCTGAGTGTAGTACGCTCCAGTGCAATTCCCCATATTTGTGACTATAGAGACAGTACAACTGTTTGATGGTCTTTGGAAGAAGGGAGGACACAACATTGAGTAGAAGAGAAAAAGGGATAGATCCAAGGGGTGAAGAAGTCATGAATATGATCAAAAGACTATATAAAGTTTTCAAAGAACTAATAAAAGGAGAAAAATAAGTTGCCTTTGAAAAGAAGAGAGCAAAGATTTCCTCCTTAAAAAGCCAGCAAATATCTTCAACAAAATTGTAGAAGAAAACTTCCTTAACTTAAAGAAAGAGATGCCCATGAATATACAATAAGCCTACAGAACCAAATAGATTTGTTCAAAAAATTTTTCCTCTCATCACAGAATAATCAAAACACTAAATGGATAAAACAAAGAATATTAAAAGCATTAAGAGAAAAAGTTCACGTATTATATAAAGGCAGAGCTAACAGAATTATGCCGGAAAGCTAGAAGTTCCTGGGCAGATGTAATACAGACCCTAAGAGAACACAAATGCCAGCCCAGGCTACTATACCCAAAAAGTCTCAATTAACATAGATGGGGAAACCAAGCTATTCCATGACAAAAACAAATTTACACAATATATTTTCAAAAATCCAGCCTTACAAAGGAAAATACATGGAAAACTCCAACACAAGTAGGGAAACTACATGCTAGAAAAAGCAAGAAATTATTCTCCTCACAAAACAACAACAACAACAAAAAAAACAGAAACAAAAACAAACAAACAAAAAGCAGAAGATAGCTACAGAATCATAATTCTACCTCTAACAACAAAAATAACAGGAAGCAAAAATTATTGTTCCTTAATAGCTCTCAAGATCCATGGATTCAATTCTCTGATAAAAAGACATAGACTAGCAGTCCTTCAACAGAGGAATGGATACAGAAAATGTGGTACATTTACACAATGGAGTACTACTCAGCTATTAAAAACAATGACTTCAAAAAAGTCTTAGACCAATGGATGAAACTATAAAATATCATCCTTTCTGAGTTAACCCAATCACAAAAGAATACACATGGTATGCAATCAGTGATAAGTAGATTTAATCCCCAAAGCTTGGAATACCCAGGATATAATTCACATCCCGAATGAAGCTCAAGAAGAAAGACCAAAGTGTGGATACTTCAGTCAGTTCTTCTTAGAAGGGAGAACAAAACACTCAAGGGAGGAATTACAGAGACAAAGTATAGAAGAGACTGGAGAGAAGGCCATCCAGAGACTGTGCCACCTGGGGATCCATCCCATATACAGACACCAAACCCAGACACTTTTGAGGCTCTCAAAAAGAGGTTGCCAACAGAAACTTGTTATAACTGTGTCCTGAGAGGATCTGCTAGAGCCTGACAAATACAGAGGTGGATGCTCTCAGCTAATGATTGAACTAAGAACACGGTCCCCAATGAGGACTTAGAGAAATGTCTGAAGGAACTGAAGGGATTTGCAACCCCATAGGAAGAAGAACAACAATATCAACCAACCAGACTCCCTCAGAGCTCTCAGGGACTAAACTACTAACCATAGTGTACACATGGAGCAACCAATGGCTTCAGTCACATATAAAACAGAGGGTGGCCTTGGCTCACATCAATGGGAGGAGAGGCTCTTGGTTTTTTGAAGACTTGATGCCCCAGTGTAGTGAATGCCACAGCATGGAGGTGGGAGCAGGTGGTTGGGTGGGAAAGCATCCTCATAGGAGCAAGGGGTGGGGGATTGGGATATGGGGCTTCAGGTGGGGACCTGGAAAGGGGATAACACTTGAAATGTAAATAAATAAAATATCCAATAAAAGAAAACCAAAATAAATAATAAATAAATAAATAAGTTGACAAGCATAAATGTTAAAAAGCAGCATAAGTGTATTATTTAGAAACATCAAGATAAATATGTATCTGAATAGATACAAAGGGATTTCTCTCTGAGAATGGATTAGGAGCTTAAGAATTACTAGTGTGTCTGAAGATGGGCTGGATCCCTAGGTGGGGTAGTCTATGGATGACCTTACCTTCAGTCTCCATTCCACTCTTTGTCCCTGAATTTCCTTTAGATGGGAGCAATTCTGGATTAATATTTTTGAGATGTGTGGCCCAGACACTATTTCTGATGGAAAGAAGCACTTGCTGACAGGAGTCTGGTTTAGCTGTACCCTGACAAATACAGATGTGGATGCATGCAGCCAACCATCAGACTGAGCATAGGGTCCCCAGTGAAGGAGTTAGGGTAAGGACTGAAGGAGCTGAAGGGGTTCACAACCCCATAGAAAGAGCAACAATATCAACCAACCAGACCCCCTCTCCCCACTGCCCCCAAGCTCCTAGGGACTAAATCACCAAACAGAGAGTATACATGGAGGGACCCATGGCTCCAGATGTATATGTAGAAGAGTATTACCTTGTCTGATATCAATGGGAGGGGAGCCCCTTGATCCGGTGGAGGCTCAATGACCCAGCATAGGGGAATGCTAGGGAGCTGAGGCAGAGTGGGTGGGTGAGTGACAGAACACCTTCATAGAAACAGGTGATGGTGAGGAGAACAGGAGGGAGTAGGGGGTTTGTGGAGGGGAAACTGGGAAAGGGAATAATATTTGTTATGTAAATAAATAAAATAACCAATTAAAAAAGAATTCTTAGTGTTGCTATTTTTAATTTTGTTTTAAGCAGTTTTTATACTTGAGTGTTAACCTTCAATATATTCGAAAATTTCTAAACTGAATGAGGGAGTCATTAAATTTGTGTTCCCAGAGAAAGCTTCTGAGAGTCATGACTGTAGTCCTAGGGCCTGATATATAAATCTCTTCAAGATTAAAAGCATTACCATGTAGAGAACCCTTTCTGTTCTTAAAGATTTCACAAAACAACTTGCTGTTTCATCCAGAATAATAATGTGCCAATGGAAGAAATATTTCACCAGTTTAAACAGATGTATCTTAGCAAGTACAAAATCTCAGTAAAAGTAATACAACATTATTTCATGTACAAGCTAAGATTGAGTCTGTCCACAGCTCCTTCATACTGTTGAGTTTGCTCAGTTCTTCCTGAGATTGTGCTGTGTCCAAGATCTGAAGAACCTTTCTAGACAATTGCTCATTTATGAGTTTTTGGTTGCTCAGATTCTGGAAACCACACTGGTATTTCTCGGGCTATTGTTATGCAGCTGTTTCTTTCCAAGGAAACCTGTCACCTATGAAGGATAAGGACACTCAAATGGGTGGTAACTAAAAGTCTCATCCCTGCAAAAGCAGACTCTTGAAAGATTCTTGAAGGCTCCTCTTCAACTTTTTAGAGAAACTCAACATCTCCTAGGGAGGAGACAGTGACGAACTGCACTGGGCAGGGAAGATTTCACTGAGTTTGGGAGCTTGGTCATGGTGAGCTGTAGGGAGATTCTGTAGATTCAGTTTTCAGTTGCCACCCATGTTGGGCTGGGCTTTTCAGCAATGCAGCTGCACTCATGTCACACCTGCTCCTGTAAGTAACCTCTCAGACAGGGTGCTATTAGAAACCTTTCAGGTCCAAAGTGAACACCACTTTCTCAAACTTCAAACGGTAGTCCAAATATACAGAAATGTGCCCAACCAGGACTATAGGATTTATGGCTGTTATATAAAAGCCAAAATTCCTCAGCAACTTGTTAAACTCAACCCCTCTGTTAGCATTCAGTCTAAACTCTGACCTACAGTTACCTAGCAACAGCCAGGTAGGCCTGACCCACTATAAAAGGGCCTGCTTGTCCCCTCCTCACTCTTCTTTCTTTTGTTTTTGCTTTCCCTTATTCCCCTCTCTCCCCATTCCCTTATCCCCTCTCTCTCCATGTGCTCATGGCCAGCCTCTTCCCCTCTACTCCTACACTCCTCTAGTCTTCTTCTCCTCTACTTCTCTCCTCCTCCTCCTCCTCCTCCTCCTCGTCCTCCTCCTCCTCCTCCTCCTCCTTCTCCTTTTCTCTCTCTGTCTCTCTGTCTCTATCTCTGTCTGTCTCTGTCTGTCTCTGTCTGTCTCTGTGTCTCTGTCTCTGTCTCTGTCTCTCTCTCTCTCTCTCTCTCTCTCTCTCTCTGATTCTGCTTCTCTTGCTATGTTTTCCCTTGCTATCCTCCTCTCACTTGCAGCTAGTCCAGTCTGATGGCAATATTCAGTCTACTTCTACCTCTCTTTATCTTTTCTTGACTCTTCTAGATGCTACTGGCTGTTCTCTGCCTCTCAGATCTCCAATAGAAACCTTCTCCTAAACATAATAGAGAGACAACATTTCCTCAGTTTATACACAACCCAAAGTACAAATTGGTTGTTTTTTATCAAATTAGAATTTGCAGCAATCATTACTTTAGTCTGTTTTATGTTCTTTATTAGGTTGAATAAATACATTTGTATTGTTTCTCCCACAAATGGACTATCAAACCACATCCTATTGTCTTGGATGTTTGATTATGCTTATGGCCCAAAGGATAAAGAGTTTATTACATGACCCAAGACAATGTGGAAAGATATCAGAAGCATTTAGAATTCCATCCTGTTAGGTATACCTATAGGGAGGTGACTATTATAGAATCAGATGTCCATGTTTTGAATACACTCAAATACCATTTTTATTTTGGTGTTCTGTTCAAAAGTGTTGATGGATTCTTCTATTATATTTATTTATTTTATATACGTGAGTATTTTGTCTGCTCCACTTGTGTGTGTCTCTATACACCACTTGTGTTCCTGGTGCCTGTGGAGGTCTGAAGAGGTCACCAGAATGAATTATAGTTGCATGTCTTTGAGCCATCATGTATGTGTCCATAGAACCATATCTGGATCCTTGCCAGAACAGTAAGTGCTCTCAGTCACCAAGTAATTTCTCCAGGTCCTTATAGGAACTTAAGAAACAGCAATAGTCTCATTTTGCAGAATCAAATCTATAGTAGTAGAGAGGAAGTAAGCAGATCCTATACCAACCAACGACAGGAGAAACAGCTCAAGGTGTACACAACTGCTTCACTTGCAGAACCAACTTGGCAGGATGGGAAGGCTATATTTGAGTCAATTAAAGCACTGCCCTTCAAAGATGAGTGGGATTAACTTGTTTTATGAAAAAGTACATGGGAGAAAATTGTGTTTGAATTTTCATAATAAGACTACTAGTTCTCTATGAAGCAGCTCAAGAAGGACCAACCAATTTAAAGATCAAAGAGAGTAATATGTACTACAAGGAAGAGAGATTAACCATAAGGACTTTGGATCATATCTGCCTCCTTTGTTTCATTTGTACTTCAAATACACACTTCTCATTGGAATGTCATATATTGAGCCATATGGTGTCTGTCTACTTGTTGAAAGCAGCCAAGTCTTAGTACTCTAAGCCACATTGCTCCACAGATTGCACAGCATAGTTGGTTATCTTTCGCACACCTATGACACGTGACTCCAATATTTTCTCTTTCCCATTATTACCTTCTTGCAGAAGCCCTACATTGTCTTATACAACTTTAATTTTTTTCTTGAAACGTGCCATGTGAAGCCTTAGCTCTCTGTTCTAGAACAATGACCACTTACCACAACTTTTGTTAGTGCATGGGTGAGTTTTTTCATGTCATTGACATTTTCTTGTGTTTTAGTCATGTAGATTCCCCATCCTGTATTGTTAATCCTGTCAAGTGTTAAATAGGTTCATTTTCTTCTTGTATATGAACACACTGCTTACAATTGTTTCATTTAATAAGGGCAAACATTACACAATCATTTTCTCGTTTTGAGATTGATCTGCCATAAGTTGCTCTTGTATTTTGTGGCAGATGACTTCAGAGGGATGCATTGTATTGTGCATCCTCATAGGCGCAACTATGTTTCATTTTTACCAAAAACTGATAATGGTCTCATGACCATAAAAGTAACTAGTGGGGTTATTTTAGCCTATAAGCAATTATCATATAATTTTATGTATGTATTTGTGTGTATGTTTGTGTACATATGTGTGTAGAAGATACAAAATTGAATGTATATATGCCTGAGAAGAGGAGTGGATTTACTGCTATCCCACTGGATTTTAAATTTATTTTACAAATGATAAACTTGGGGCATAATAATGACAAAATTACTTAGATTACATCATTTGGGTAAAATTAAAACAAGTTTGCTTGAATAAAACAAAATTAAAAAGAGACATATTCTTATGCAGGATACACAAAGCTGAAAATATTCAGGCAATAAAGTTACCATAGAGAAGAAAAATTAACATGGAATCTGCTGTCAGAGAATAAGAACCCATCTGGTGAGGTCCCCAAACAGTATCATGTGTCTGGGACAGTCACTTCTTTTGTGACTATCATGCAAATAGTTATTTTGTGCTCCTTCCTTTGAGCAGACAGAGTTGTGTGAGAAAGGGACTCTGCAAGACATTATCAGGTACTTAGGACTACTCCCAGGAGAAGATTTCAGACCAGGAATTCAAAGCCTTGCCTGTGGAATTAAAGTAAAAGAGCCCATGAAGAAGGATTAGACACCACAGGTTATCAGTGGAGCCTGGGGAGTTTTATATAGAATAAATTTCATGGTTTGATACGACAATTAATGATGGAATTGAATAATTATAAAACAACTATAATTAAATACCTACAATGAACACCGTATGCAAAAGGAGTGGTGAAAAGGGGTAAGAGGCAAAATTCAGCAATAAAAATCCTCTGTGGAAGAATTTAGAAAAACTACCAAAAAGTATGAGCTCCCAATATCTACATAACCATCATTCATTGCAGGGGAACAGATGAGCTCCAGTAGGTAGACAGCAAATGCTTCTACCCTCAGCGAGGGGGATTTTTTTGTAAAAGTGAGGAACACCATTAAAATCCAACAGGTCACTCTGTGAGCATTATGTAACATGGCAGGTTACAGTGCTTCCTGTTGACACTGAGTTGTTGTGATAATTGCTGTATTTTCTAAATATAAAGGATACTTGTGTATCCTTTGTAGACATCTTACCCCATTCAGTCTACACAAGAACTCTACAGGGTCGATGTTTTTTATTCAGGTTGTGGGTAATGAAATTGAGTCTCACAGATATTTACGAACTGTCCAATGTCTTATAGTAAGAATGCAAGCCATGGTCTGAACACGGATCACCCTCTGTGCTTGTCACCAGCTCCTGCTGTATTTCTGTGGACACCTTACAGTGCGCTCCTCACAAATGCTTTTCTCCAGCCTCTAGATTCTGCCTCTGGCATCTGCAAATGCGCACTCCTCTTGCCCATGGTTGGCCTCTCTGAGTTGAAGTTTTGAAAACAAATAAAATATCTTTGTGGGCTGAGAAGGGGGGACAGGAAGACTGGAGCTCAAAGAGTTTGCATCTTGATTATTTGAATTTATTCCTTTGTCTTCTACAGGATCACTCAGCATGAAGCAATATGTTTCTAGCCTTTATGCTTAACCTGTAATATGTCCTTTAAAAATAAGCAAGTTTCATCACAGTTTAACTTCCTCAATATTTAAATTGATTACAAGAACTTAGTGTTCCTTCCTCTTTCTCTCAGTACCTCTTCCTAACATTATCCTTGCTTCTTTAAGGAATAAGCAGTGTTTTCCAGTTTGTCTTTAACATCAGCAGACACTCAATGTCAGTGGGCAAGGGCAGTAGATGAAACCCTGCAGATGTCCCTTTCTGTCCCCTCATGTGCTTGCTGACAGTCACATTCCTCAGGAGAGAGTATGAGGAAGCCACTTCAAAGTCTTCACACAGTAGTGTCAAAGACAAGGAAAGCTGGAAGAGGAGCAAGCAGACAGCTTGAGGGAGTCAAGGTAGTATTCTTTGAAGCCTCACCAGCGCAGGGATGGGTGGCAAGTGTGGATGGGCTGCACCTTTATTGTTGAGGTAGAGCTGTGTCAAAATGCTTCAGTAAATAACAGAGATTCCCACCCTGCTCCATCACTGACTCTCATCCGATCATTCTCTCGGTGGAAGATGCTTCCTCTGTTCAGAGTGGGACACCTAGTTCTACAGAATAAAAATGAAGATAGATATCAGACAACCAGAGAAAAGATAAAACTGGGTCAACTGAAAGCATTAAATGCAGTGACATTTACTAAACTGACTGTGTTAACCTTTAGATCCAAAAGAAGGTAATGAAATAAAACAAACAAATTAGAAAGAAAATAAACATATCCACAGTCTTTATCAAATGGATCTATTTGGCAGGTGCCATAATTGAACGATCTTGCAGATATTTTGACAACTGGATAGAATTCTTAGGCACAGATTTCTTAATTATAGCATCTTCCTTACTTACATGGGAGGAAATGTATTAAATAGTAGAAGCAAAAAATATCTAGGGGAAGAAAGGTGGGAAGCAAGAATACATGGAGCAAGGTGAAGGCCTGAGAGCACAGGTATGATATGTTCTGGATACAGTACATGTCAGCAGGAAGAGACTGTGAGAAGGTAAGTTTAAATGCAATGAAAGAACACTTGGAATTACACTGCAAATTGACATGAAAAGATGGAAAATATTTATTTGTGCACACATGAAATAATTTTTAGGTGACAGAAAGAAAACTGGGGTGGTGTGTGATGGCTCATTAGTTAAAGGCACTTCCTACCAAGCCTAATGATATGAGCTCTATTTTATAGGACCACATAGAGCAAGGAGAAAATCAACTCCTACAAATTTTCATCTCCCTACTCTATTTTGTGGCATGCCTATGTGCACGCACACACACACACACACACACACATAAAGACATAATGAGTATTAAATAAAGAAAACCTCCTACATGTATAGAACTTCCCAGAGAATTTAAGGACAACTCTTAACTAGTACACTGAAAGGCTAGTGTTACATATCTCACACATGGTACTTCAGTGATAAGACCTCCATTCTACACCAGAAGGCACAGCTTCAAATTATGCTTATTAGTGGCAGTTTGAAGGAGATGTGCCCATAGTCTCACGTGAATCCTGATTTTCAGTTGATGACGCTAGTTTGGAGGTTTAGAAGATACAGCCTTGTTGGAGGAAATAAACTTTAATAGTTTAAAGACTCATGACATTTTGATCTCTCTATCTCTCTGTCTCTCTGTCTCTCTGTCTCTGTCTCTCTATCTCTCTGTCTCTCTCTCCTTCCTGATTTTGTACAGTTCAAGATGAGAGATTTCAGCTTGATTGTAGACACAGCCTCCTTGCCTGTGGCATCCCCCTCATGACAGCTTCCATCCCCCTGGAACCCTAAGCTGGAATATGTACTTCCTTCTATTTGTGGCCTTGATAATGGTGTCTTATCAGAGAAATAGAGAAGTGACTAATACACATGTAATGTGAAATAAGCCATAAGGTATACACATAGAAAGTTTTTGTTTCTGTAGCTCTTTTGGTGTCTTCTGCCTAACAGTAGGCTTGAAGGGTGAACCATGGTAGTCTTTGAAATATGATGAGCAAGATCCATTTAAAAAAAATGTACTAAAGATGACAACATAAAATGAAGACCAGAGTTCTTGGGATGTAGCTCACTCAATTTTAGACCAATTATGGGCTGTTGTAGGCAAGGGCCTGTATGTGATCCCTGAAACAAGTATGAAGGAGAAAGAAAAAGAAACAAGAGCTACAGATGTCACTACACGAACATCGGAACAGGTCTGCGAATCTGAGATACTTTTGTGCACAAAGAAAAAGGTAGATGTGTGCCTGTGTAGGTGTGTACTAATTAGATGCATTGAGTTGAGACTGTATGTTGATATAGCAGAGGCCTGTAATTTGCATGACTTTAGACACATTGTTAGTACTGGGTATGTGCTCACATGAGATATGTCTTGTAGTATAGGGTGAGCATTAACACAGTGGGACTAAACTCTCCTGAGTGAAAATTCCAGAAAAAAAATGCTTAAATTCTTTATTATTTAGAGAAGTTCTATGACCCCAAAGGACCTTCTAAAATAAGAATTGTAAGTTAAATATTCAACTTCACATATACAATCACTATCCTCACACAAGAATGTGCGTGGGAGTGTCCTAAGGGGCTGCTGAATGGTGCAGGTTATCTCAGAGGACAGGGTCACTTTAGATTCATTTTCCTGTGTTTGTGTGTGTGTGTGTGTGTGTGTGTGTGTGTGTGTTTCATGTACGTGAATGGTGTGGTGAATTCCTGTTCAGAATATAACACCAAGGCCTTAGATGTCTTTCTTTACTGGTTTCTGCATTATAATTCTGAGACAGAGCCTGTTACTGAGCAGGAAGCTTAGCCCTCCAGCTAAGCTGGCTGACTTGAGAACTTTGGTTTTCAGCCTGTCTCCTACTTCCAAATGCTGTTGTTATATGCAGATATGCCAAGTTTCTTACATGGATGCTAGGTCTTCAAACTCAAGTCCTTGAAAAGTAAGCCTGCTTACCTGTCTTCTTTGTTCTTGCTTATGTAAGCATTTATTTCTCTCTGTATTAGGCAACCTGGAGGCTCCTGAACTTGGACTTGCTACAGCTTTAAATATTAGCACATAAAACATCTATTTTTATCATCACTATGCATGAAACATATTTTAAGCTTATTTTCCAGAAACTATTTTGTGAACAGTAAGGAAAGAAAAAAATGTTAAGTAAATATTTGCTACATATTTTTATACAATTATCAATCATAGGAAACGTATCTTTTTGTTGGACTCTAGATGGCCAAATACAAATACAGTGCATTTGAATTATGCATAATTTCATTATTCAGTCAGTCTGGTGAGGAAACTAAGTCGTGACACCCCTGCCTACATGTCTGGTGCAGATTTAACAATGGTATGAAGACAAACCAGATTAATAACTGAGCAAATATCAGCTGAATATTTTCTTCTGTTATCTTGCCAGGTAAGCAAACGTACTGTGCATTACTTCAAAATCAATCTTAACTGGATTTTCTTGTATGTACTGCAAGTTGCCACAAACAAGACTAATTTCCTATATGCAAGCCACTGAGCGGGTATTACTAGAATGAAATTGATTCTGAGTCACTCCCATGGAAGCCTCCTTCCTTCCTTTTTTGTTAATTTTCAAATCAGTGTTAATAAAACCAGAGTACCGCAACATTCTTTTCAAGATTATTTTTTACCTGAAAAGTCTTAGATTCTTATAAAAAATATTCTTGGTGGGACCATATAAGTAATGAGTTTTTATAGAATAATTTTATCAAATGAGATTTCCTAAAACAATTTTATAAAGTAAACAATCTAATAAGCATTTTGAAGCAAGAAAGGCATTTTTTTTTTGCTGTTATACACGACACCCTTAAGAAAGGAATAGGCTTTAAGCATTACTTATAAGTGATCTCCATGTGATTGTTTATTCAAAATTGTAGTAAAATGGGAGAAATTAATGAATATATTCTATGTTACTTTTAAGAATTATTATTTACAATTTTAATTTTACCTTGAAACTTCTTGTTTATGATCATATATCATATATACATATATATTTATATATAATGAAGTATGGTCCTAACCACTGGCTTTGTCTGACTCTAACTCTCACCCTGCCGTGTCTTCCTCAATACGTCCACCACAAAATTTCATATGTTCATTTGTCTTTTGTTTTGTTTTAAACAACCCACTATTGCTTGTCTGTTTGGAGTGCAGTACCTATGAGAGCATTGGGAATTCTACCAATAGCCACATTCTCAAAACAGAATGAGGCTCCCTTCCCCTCGAAAGCACTGCCAACAGCTCCTCAGGGAGGAGTGGGACCTGGAGATCATCCACTCCATGGACCACCAGAGTCTGGATGGCTTGATCCTGGGTAGATCTTTGGCAGGTTGTTCTGTATGCTGTAGGCTTATGGGTGTGATAGCTGTGTCATCTTCAAGGGTAGAATTTTCCAGTGCTCCTTGCAGCCTTTAATATTCTTTCCATCCCCTACTTCACAGTGTCTCCCTAGACGTTGTTAAGAATATCCCATTCAGTGCAAGAATTTCTCTGTGTTTTTCTTTATGAAAGTATTCTTTCAGACTCTATATCTCAAATACAAAATCTCAAGAGAGAAGTACTAAGATTGTTGTCATTGTCCAATGACATTTTATAGCATAGTGAATGTTTATATACTATAAAAATTTTTCCATGCATTACTGCCTTACAAATACTTAGTTAACAACTATGATGCCCACAACATTAGCCCACAACTGCTACCACTGTCTGTTAAAATATAATTTAACTTATATACTAATATAATTTCACTAATATATTTTCCCAAACCATCTTTATTCTATGATCGATATGGAAATAAAATATGATAAAAATATGTTAGACATTTTTAAGTAAAAAGGTATTTTTTTGTGGAAAAACTATTATACAGTAATTATTCTACATATGGCTAGAGCACTTCTTTTTAAATGAATGTTTTGGAATTTATTTTTTCCTCTTTCATTAAAGACAGGTTATTTTCTGATATGATACATTATATCTTGATTACATTTCATCCCCCTCTACTCCTCCCTGTTCCTTCCCACCTCCCCTCGCATCCAGGTCCACTCCCCCTTAGGCTCTCACCAGGAAAGAAAAGGATTCTAGAGAGATAACACACACACACACACACACACACACACACACACACACACACACACACACAAAACCCACAATGAAATGAAATATAATAAGATATTTCTTTCTTAAATTTATATGAGTAAATTTTTATGTGTATTCTTAAAGAAAAATTCTTAGGCTCCAGAACTAGGTCAGTATGTGAAAAGTATAGCTATGACATTTCAAGAACCATAGTTTGATCCTTTTTGGTACCAGCATACGTAATAGGCCAGATAGCACAGAATGTATTTCTAACCCCAGTATTCATGAGAGAAGATGAGATATGGAGTCAGGAGACTCCAAGTAATAATTGGTACAATATATTTGAGCTTTGTTTTTTAAATCCTTAACCTGGGAATTGTTCTATTTTAATTTTGTTGCTGTGATAAAAACACCCCGACAAACACCAGTGTCAGTAAAAAGGGGATTGATTATTCACAGCATTCACATCTCCTAGTTAAAATTCATTATTGTTAATAAGTCAAGGCAGGAACTTCAAATGGCCAGGCATCACATTCACAGTAAGAGTACAGTGGAATGAATGCCTAATGCTCGCTTTCCTGCTTGTATCTAGTCAGATTTCTCCAGTATTATATACATAAACACCATGCCTAGGGGATGGTGCTGCTTATAGTGGGATGGGCTTTCCCACATATATTATTTAAGATAATCCTAAGGGCAACCTGGTTTTAAATAAGATTATTTTCCCAGATGATTCTAGGTTGTGTGTAGTTGACAATTATGATAAACATCACAGATATAATTACTTTTTTGTTTTACTTGTATTAATTTGAAAATGATTAGGAAAAAATCACACATACAAAAAGTATCTATTTAAGATGATTTTATATATTTATAAATAGGTAGCTATGTCTTAGTCAGGGTTTCTATTCCCACACATGACCAAGAAGCAAGTTGGGGAGGAAAGGGTTTATTCAGCTTACACTTCCATACTGCTCTTCATCACCAAGGAAGTCAGGACTGGAAATCAAACAGGTCAGGAAGCAGGAGCTGATGCAGAGGCCATGGAGGGATGTTCCTTACTGGCTTGCTTCCCCTGGCTTGCTCAGCCTGCTTTCTTATAGAACCAAGACTACCAGCCCAGAGATGGACACAAAACTAGCCAGTACAAGTTATTAATGTGTTTTGTTTTTGTCTATACTATCTGTACTGGATACATTCAATTAAACTCTAAGCCATTTTCAATGAGTATATTAAGTATATTATATACTTGTTTTTGTTTTTTGAACTTAGAATATGCAACCCTATTTTATCATTACTCCTTGTGACAGTCACTAATATAATTAAGAGATTGATGGAAAAAGTAATGGTTTGGTCCACTATCTTTGGCTTCATTAATTTTACTAAAATGTATTTCTCATGGTTGAAGGTACAGTTTAATGGTAAAGGTCAGACATATCATGGCTGAGGTCCCAGGTTCAATCCCCAGCATGTAAAAGAAATAGAACAAAAGAAAATACCTTTTTCCTACATGGTAGTTAGTATTAGCACTATAGGAATTTCCCTTTTGTTACACATGTACATAGGAATGTGTGTATGTATGTATGTTTCTGTATGTGAGTGTATGTGTATGTACCTGTATGTGTATTTGTGCATGTATCTTCGTGTGTATGTTTGTGTGTTTGTGTGTGTGAGGGTGTATGTGTATGTGTGTTTGTACATGTTGAGCTTTGTTTATTTAAGAGCACACGTGTATAATAACAGAACTCATGCTTGAATCTTGAATCCAAAGCCTATGCCTTGGTGCTCATTGCTTAAGGGTGTGAAGTGGAAGCACTTACTGTTCCTTACAGAGGAGGCTAGTGTTACAACCTGAGCAGCACTGAACCCAGAGTCCAGAGTCCTTAATTAACAGCGAATATTGATCGTGAAGTACCTGTGTTCTCAGTATTGCCACTGTCTGACTTCAGTATGGTAAAAGCAGAGTGTATTATGCTCCCCAATACAATGGAAGATCTAATACATGTTTGTTGAATTTAATGGCCTCATATGATACATCCCAGGTGAAGAATCCTGTACACACTCAGTGATAAAAGTGTGAGCACGCTCCCACCAGTCACTAACCATTCACACTTCACACTTTCCTGATAGTCAGTTCATTTGAATACTATAAAATGATTTCAGCTCCTGCCATTAATTTTGTATAATCCATTTATGACGGTAAAAGGATCAGGTGAGCTAACTAACCAAAGTTCATGTCTTTATCAGCTACCTACTAAGTTACAAAATCTTATTTATTACCTTGTACAAAGACATGCATTTTAATCCTGTGACTTAGTGGGATCTTATTCCTTTAAGATTTTGAGAAGATTATTGAGTTCTGACGTGGCCTTGGATTGAAGCAAATTTGTCTGTCATCATTAATTTGAAAGAAGACACTTTGGAATCTATCGTTTGCTTTTTCACCTCAGCTATATGTGCTGATGGAAGCAATTAAGCAATGACATTTATCATCCAGAGAGGATTCCCATAATCCTCTGGCACTGCAGAGACAGATCATATTCTCAAAAATAAAATAGACTTAGAAGTGGTAATCCAGTAACAGACTGCTTCTCTCTACATTCTTTTCCTTTCTATTTCTGATGAAATAAAGGGCTCAGATGAATGAACAGCAGGACTCTCAGATGTCAAACATACCTAAAAACATTATGACAAAATAAATAACAAAATTTCTCTTGTTAAAAAACATCACAAAATAAAATATATGCAACTTTTAATGTTTTACATTCTTACTACACCTGCTGTGTTCTTCATTGCTGTGTGAAAGTACCTGAGAGAAGCAACCTGAAGCAGGAGGGGCTTATTTGGGCTGATGGCTTTAGGGCGTATAGTCAGTCATTGAAAGAAAAGCATATGTCTGGAGATGTTACATTGGTGCATCAGGAACCAAAAAACTAGATGAGGAGCCAGAGCTCCATAATTCTATAGATCCATCCTTATGGCCCTCTATCTGCTAGTGTGTTTTCATGTCTGAAACTTTCTCAGCCTTCCAAAACATCAGCTGGCACCCAAATATTCAAACTCTTAAATTGTGTAGCATATTTCTCATTGTTGAAACCAGAAATTTCAAATAACTCAACAACTGATCATGACCTTACCCTAAGGAAGAAACAAGAAACCGTGAAAAGAAGCTACAATTTCCAGATAAACAGTATGCTATCTAAAAAGTATATTGGGCCCAGAAAGGTAACTGAAGTGACACAGAGCCCACAGTTCTGCTATGTGGCTGTAACTGTTAATGATGTTCTCAGGACCTCACAGAGCAGCTGCACTATACCAGTAGAGACAAGTGTACTTCATGATCTAACTGCGTTTACGTTAACCCTGGACAACCCAGCAGACAAACTGCAGGCTGATAGCCCGCTGAACTGAAATATCAGGGTTCAATGAGATGCCGTGTCACTGACCTGGTTTGTAACACATTACTTGGTAATAGAGTGTGCTTGTGTTCTCTAGCTTCAGGACATGGTGTTTTCCTGACAAGCTTCTTGAATAGCTTGTCATTTCCTTGATTTTATTTCTAGGTTAAACAAAATGTGTGTACTTTTATATAGTTGAGAAATCAACCAGTGCTGGCTTATTTTTCATGACACAAACAGATGCTCTGGCCTTCTCAAATCTGTTCAATTAAAGATATTTAACATCCCTTGCAACTCTTTAAAGTTAAGGAGACTCCCTTCTAGTTTGTGAACTGAAACATTGAACAAAGTACAACGAATGAAAATAGACACCAAAATCACATATCACACACACACACACACACACACACACACACACACACAGGAGAGAGAGAGAGAGAGAGAGAGAGAGAGAGAGAGAGAGAGAGAGAGAGAGAGAGAGAGAGAGAGAGAAAGAGAGAGAGAGTCAATGTCATTGTGTTAGCATTATACCTCATGTGTGTTTTCTTGTAATTGGAACTGACTGCCACAGACAACTTGGTACCACCTTCCCATTCTCAAGGAAGGGATGAGACTGTCTTCTCTTTCCTCTCTCCAGCAGACTTGAGTCCAAATATGCCCTCCTAAAATCTTTCACAATTTATTCCTCTTGTTTTGTTTTATTCTTGCTCTTCTGTCTCTTTCTTTTTTTTCTTAATTGGATGTTTTCTTTATTTACATTTCAAATGTTTTCCCCTTTCCAGGTCTCTCCTTCAGAAACCTTCTATCCTATCCTCCCTTCCCCTGCCTCTAATAGGATGCTCTTCCTATCTTCTCCCCCTGGCATTCTCCTATACTAGGGCATCAAACACCCTCATGCCCAAGTGCTACTCCTCCCATGGATGTCCATCAAGGCTATCCTCTGCCACATATTCGGCTGGAGCCATAGATCCATGTGTACTCTTAGATTGGTGGTCTAGTCCCTGGGAGCTCCTGGAGCTACGGCTGGTTGACACTTTTGCTCCCCCCCGTGGGGCTGCAAACCCCCTCAGCAACTTCAGTCCTTTCTCCAACTCCTCCATCTGGGACCTCATACTCAGTCTACTGGATGGCTGTGAGCATCTGCCTCTGTATTTGTCATACACTGGCAGAGTCTCTCAGGAGACCAGTCCCATCAGCAACCAGTTCCTGGCATCCACAATAGTATACAGGTTTTGTGACTGTATGTGGGATGGATCCCCAGTGTCTTTATTTTCAACATTAGGTTTCACCTAAACTCAAAGTAAGCAAAATGTGACAAAATGCAAAAGTACACCTTAGTTTACATGACATAATCATTAACTTGTAACCATTCAAGCTCCAGAAGTTTACGAATAGGGTTCAGTGCATGTACTGAGATAGAAGGAGTGGAAAGAAGATAAGTGTACCGTGGAAAGGATATAGGAGTCCTTCTCAGATATCTCCACACCATGTTTTTACCAAGGAGCATCCATGAGTGAGCCGTGTGACAGGCAGGACAGTTGAAGCAATGGCCAAATCCAAGTATCTGCTTTGCTAAACCAGTCCTATGTGAAGCCATGCATTGAGTGGTTCTTTAACCAGCATGGAAAATTTGTATGTCTACTTAAGGCATGTTTACTAACATCCATGTCTTTGTATTCTTGGTGTCATATATGATATATCCACAAGAAAGCTTCATGCCTTGGCATTTAAATGTTCAGATGAACATTTGGCCATATGAATTTCTAAATGTTACAAGTAGATGCTTTTTATCTGGGAAAAAATGCTTATTTCTTTCAAAGTCAGAAATTTTGTTTCCAAAGTTCTGTAGTTTCAGTCTGATTAATATGGATTTATTTTTAAGGTTTCTTAGCTCTCACAAAGACTTGAGAAGCATCTGAGATTTTTGATAGTTATTCACTTCTGGAGATTACTCATGAGCATTTTTACATAAACTTTCATAGACTTATTGAATAACATCCAGGAAAGAGAATCATATTTAAATGCAGCACTGATGTTCCAGAAATAGAGTCTGAAGTTTAGAGAAGAGCACTGACTTGACACTTGATACTTAGATATAGATCTGAAACCCAGAGCCTCTAGCCTTAGTGTCCCTTCAGTTAGCTTCATCCCATAGAGTTCTGCTCATGTAGTCCATGTTCTAAGTGTGTGCAGGCTCTGTCTGGAGACTTTAGATCCTGTGTGAGACTGTTTGATGATCAGCCACGAACAACTTTTTAACCATGAGAGGTGGTTAGCACAGGAGGTGAGATTTGTGCTTCTAGCTGGGAAAAAGAAATCAAGTGGTTCACAATATAATGAAGAATAATCTGTAAATCAGAAGAAATGCGAAGTTATTTGTCTGTAATAAATGTTTCATAGGAAAGTATATAACGAGAAGTCTAATGGCTTTGCATATGTCCCCCTGCTAAATAAAGTAATAGAACCTTACCAAAAGACTATAAATAATCTGTAATTTCAATATTTTATGTGATTATTTCATATGTCTAGAGATATATGACATAATGCATATATATGTACATATGCATCATATACATACAACACACATAATGTGCTAGAAGTAATGGAGTCAATATCTTAAAAGGGAGACTTTTCTAATAACTTCAGAATAGATCTAGAACTACAAATTAGCCTGTACTTCCCTACAGCCAGTTATCCACATATGGGCAAACATTATGCCTTCACTTCAGAATAATTATAAAGTTTTTTACCAAGGAACAGGTTTTTCT
Source organism: Mus musculus (assembly GCF_000001635.26). Classification (NCBI taxonomy): domain Eukaryota; kingdom Metazoa; phylum Chordata; class Mammalia; order Rodentia; family Muridae; genus Mus; species Mus musculus. The sequence goes on from NC_000085.6 coordinate 51,048,033, forward strand.
TCAAAATAAGAAAATGCAATAAAAACAGTGAAACAGAAAATAAACTAAAGACTTAGATTTAGAGTAAACAGCATGGGCAGATTAGGAAGGAGACATGCAATTTGGAATTTGGACTTAGTTTTATTTCCTCTTGCTTAAAAACCTATGTTCAAGATTGTTTGAATATCTCAAAGTAGTATTCAGTCTGAAATATCTTCATAAGTAGCAGTTTTCCCATGGTGAGAATCACATGTTTGTCAGGTGGGATTGATTATTTTGAATGCCAGTTCCTATGGAACCTGATATAACATAGATGAAACTATGTTTGAATTCTGGTATTTCCTCCTGTCCCCCTCTCCCTCTCCCTCTCCCTCTCCCTCTCCCTCTCCCTCTCCCTCTCCCTCTCCCTCTCCCCCTCCCCCTCCCCCTCCCCGTCCCCCTCCCCCTCCCCCTCCCCCTCCCTCTCTCTCCTTTCCCTCTCTCACACGTGCGCACACACACACCTACACGTACAAGCATACATACACACACACACACACACACGCACATACAATCTTTGGCTATAACTAGTGGCCTATGTATATATGTCAATGTATATACACTGGTTAGTAATGGAGAATATTGAAACTTACCCATTGTTGATTCAGTTTAGAATCCACCACACTGGATCAGAGATATGGTACCTAATATATATGTATTAATTCTTAAGCAAATTTTCATCCAATGTCAAACTTGGGGGTTCTATGCATAAATTTGTTTTAAAAGGAATTTTAATTGATGTGTTGGATGCAAAGTCTTTCATTGCTAGTCAGTCTGGAAAGACAAATTCACCCAAATAGTGATTTCTTTTTGGTTTAGTTTTGCACGTTTTTGTTTGTTTTTCTTTTGGTAAAGACAGTTCTATGAAGAACAATCTGAAGGCCATGAAGGGCATTTTCATAATTTGTGATCATCTCTCTGGGAAGGTAGTGTAAGTAAAACCCTTTGTTCATTCTCCAATCTAGGTACCCATGAAAGGAAATCACAATGTGATGTGAATTGGGATTGTAAATGATTGTATGGTTGGGTGTCACCACATCATGTGCAACTACATTAAAGGGTCACAACATTAGGAAGATGGTGAACTACTGTTTTAGGCTATTTCTGTTTAAAAATCTAGCACAGTGTCTGGTTGTTGAATCGTTACTATTGGTTAAAACAGTGAATGATATAGAACACTACTCCCTTAAGTTACAAATCTCTGCTTTGTATGCCAATTTGACAATTTTGTGTGGGCATCTTGTCAGCCCTGGAATGTTGTCAATCCATCATAGGAACCTATTTTAGGCCCTTGGGGGACTAACACATTGTGGTGCTCATGTAAGAGAACATCAGCCATGTGTTGATTGACATTTGAAATGCTGTTCTGTAAATAAACCTTAAGTATATATCTCAGAGAAAGAGAATTGATCTCTTGCTATGTTTAGGATTTTTATAATTTGATGGGCAGTAAGCAGAGACTCCAAACCACTCTGGACTCCAGTGTCAGGATGCTCTGCTTGGCTGGTCTGTGAGCTAAAAGGAAAGAGAAAGGTGCAGGAACAAGACAACAAGCATCAACTACTCAGTAAGTGATAATTCCTTATTATCCAAATGGAATTAAAATAGAGATATAGAAGCATTTAGGTAAGCAGTAGAGATCAGGGTAGTGTTAAATGAAAATGAAGATCAAAGAGTCACGCTAGCCTCTTGCTCTCCATTTCTCCTGTAACACCACATGATCCCATTAGTGGCCCAGGTTACCTCCCTACACTGTACCATCCTTTTATGTGAGGACTTTTTAATGATAAATTCTCTTGACTCAGTAATGTCAGACTTCTACTAATGGATAAAAATGTATAATTGTATAAGGATGTATAAAAGTTTATTTAAAAATCTCTTCATCTAGGTAGTCTTTGTCTCTTTTGTAAGGTTCACCTGACTTGAGACAGCATAGCTCTTCACTTCCAGCAACTGTCCCATGTATTGTTACTGTCCCATAGCTATGATGAATACTATAGCTAAAAGCAACCTGGAATGAAAACGGTTTCTTTTTTGCTTCCTTGTAACAGTTCAACACCTAAGGATAAAGTCAGGGCAGGAACTTAAAAGGAGCAGGAACCTGAAGTCCAGAGCTGATTCAGAGGCCATGGAAAAGTGTTGCTTACTGGTCTGCTTTCTTATAGCCTAGGAACAGCACTGCCCACAGTGAACTGCCCTTGACCAGTAATCACTAATTTATAAAATGACCTATAAGGGTACCTAGTGCTGGACCTTATGGAAGTTCTCTGACTCAGAAGACTAACTGGTGTCAACCTAAGACTACAAATTGCTACCATGTATGTGCTGCTGTCCTGCAGAGATGTTTGAAAGATGGTATAGTAGTTCTCCAATATTTGTGCCATCCTTAATGTCCTTTCACAGTGAACAAGAAGACATAGGAATTAAGCATTACTGCTCTTTGATGCTCTGAATCCCCCAGAGCAGATCCTCCCTTGAATGAAGCTCCCATTAGTGCAGCAGGCTTGGCTGGTTTCTTTCACATTGTCCTTTCTATGGTGTTTTACAAATGTAAACCTTTTTCTTGTCAGTGATGCTCCCATCAGAATAAAATATTAAATTTCAGGCTCTCCTTAAAGATGAGAAGTGAATTGGCATGGCCCTGGTTAATGAAACAGAAGCTAATATAATATTTGCTAGCATTCCTGTAAATAGTTAGCTTTCTTCATTCAAGGATTGCCATTTCTTCTCGGTTCCTACTATTTGTCTGCCTGAAATGCTGACTGAAGCAAGAATGGAGGAAGCCTTCTAGCAAGCAAAAAAGAAAAACCATGTCCTGACACATCAAAAAGGAAAAGGAGTCTAGTCCTTTGTCCACAAAAGCTCAGATTCAGGCTTGACCTTCTAATGAGGCCTTATTTGCATAAAATCTAATAAAATCCAAAATTACAGAATCCATAATTTGCTTGAATTAATTTTCTCAGAAAAGACAAATAACTAGGTGTATGTTTACTGTAGTGAAAGAGGCATTTTCTACTTGAGTCACAAACTTAATTACGATGTCCACAGGACAGGACACATTTCGATGAAATTATATTACCTTATACTTTGCTGGGACACTGTGTTCATCTGTGATGGATTATATAACCCACTGTCATCCAAGTACTTCTAATTATCTCTTCAGGACTTCTCTAACCGCATACAACTGAAACTCCAACTCAGTTCACTGTAGAGATATAAAAAAAAAATGGTGGATGCAGACAGCTTCGAACCATCATTGCATCACTGTCTTGCCATACAATGAATAATTGTATAATCTTCTGGGATTAAAATCCTAGTATTGAAATTACTGGCAACTGTTGTGGACATTGGTTACAATTCTATTTTTTTTTTTATTATTATTTAATCTTCGTTTACAGTCCACTCATTATACCTCTCCAGGTCTGCCCTCACATTTTTCCTCATCCAATTCCTCCTCAACCATCTTCACAATGATGCCCCTACCCCAAACCCCCACCCCACCAGAACTCTAAACTCCCTGGGACCTCCAAGGTTCTTGAGGGTTAGGTGCATTTTCTCTCACTGAGGCTAGATCCGGCAGTCCTCTACTGTATATGTGCTGGGACCTCATTTCAGGTAGCCTATGCTGCTTGGTTGGTGGCCCAGTGTCTAAGAGATCCTGGGGGTCCAGGTTAGTTGAGACTTCTGGTGTTCATATAGGGTCGCCCTTACTCAGATTCCTATAGCCCCTCCTTAACTCAACCACAGGTGTCCCTGGCCTCCATCCATTGATTGGGTGCAAGTATCTCCATCTCACTCTTTCAGCTGCGCGGCCTTGCTCCGTACTTGGTGAAGATTCAAGGCTTTTTCTATGACAGAGAACTCCCAAAGGCAGCAGTTGCTGAGGCCATCTTTCTCCTTAGTGTTTAGAAGGCAGCAGATTCTCTACTCTACCACCGTATGAAGGGCTTACATGCAATCTCAGCTGAACAATTCTTGGAAATTAAATTGAGATCGTTGCTGGAGCTTCTGACCCATAAATATAGAAAAAAAAATGATCACCCGGAGGGCAGGACACTAGGAGTGCTAGGTTCTGTGCAATCCACAGCCCCTCCCCAGAGCTCTCTGAATTCTCACAGGGGTTCAGAATATGACTATTAGTTTATGATACAGGCTACAATTGCATGTTTTAATCCCCTTCTTTATGAATTCTTTAACTTCTTATTCCATTCATTTATATTTTTCAGTAGACCTATAGATTGTGGAGAACAAAAGGACACTAGTCACATTAAAAGCTTTCAGGAAATTAAACTGTTGGACTTCACCATCCATCCATCCTTTAACCCCTTAAATTTTCTACTGCTGAGAATTCAGACTGTCTTCTTTACTGACTCTCACTTCTCATTTTTAAATGCATTTTTGAGACTATAATTGCATTATTTTCCACCTCCCCAAATCCTCCTTCTCCCCTACATTACCTTGCACGCACTCCTTCAGATACATAGACTCATTTTCTTTACTGTTTTTACAGCTCTCTCTCTCTCTCTCTCTCTCTCTCTCTCTCTCTCTCTCTCTCTCTCTCTCTCTCTCCCTCTCTCTCCCTCTCTCTCTCTCCCTCTCTCAGCTATCTCTTTTGAATGTAGCTATTTCTCCACTTACCATAACATTTGAGTTTAGAGGTCAGACCTATAAGTTCCCACACACTCAAATATGCCCCAAAGACATATCTTTTAGGTTGAATTTCACTTCTTGATGACACCAAGGTCTGTCATCTTGATGACCAAAGGATTCACACTATTGATATCATCAAAACCTTTCTGTGGTTCATATCTATATGCTTTCACATCAGGTTAATACACAGATACAAAGGATTTGATTTGAAGTTAAATTTTGTCCAAATATATGCATCATTGCTTCTTTTATTCTCCCATACCCTCAAATACTGTAAATCATTTTGCTTCATGAAAACACTCACTTTGTTTCCCCAGCTTCATAGCACTGAAAAAACATGGACGCAATGCCTATATATGTTTCTCTGTATGAGAATGTTTTAAAATAGATTAATGTGTATTAAATATTATATAATAGTGTGTCTATGCATTTCATAATTTAAAACAATTTTGAAACTATGTCATTAACTTTTCAAATCATTACATGGATACTTTCTGTAATTCTTTCAGTGCAATGTCTTACACATACTTACCACACACATGTTTCATTTGAGAAAACCAAAGCTTAGAGAAATCTGTTAAGGGTCCAAAGCCATCATGTAAAAATATCTAAAATGGGTTTTAATTTAATTTTATATGAATCTGTAGCATATCTATAACATGTCTAAGGTGAAGTTTGCATGAATTTTTCATCCTTACAACTATTGATTGAAGATGGTCCAAGTGACCAGCTGTAAAGATTATAGCAGTGGATAATAAATGACATTCATGTATGAATCATAGGGTAAAATAAAGCCAATACCTGTTTCCAAATAGAATACCATTTAGTTTATTAAATTCTTGGTCAAGTTGGGAACTTTTAGATTAATTCCTAATGTATCCTGAAATCTCCATTATCAGTGTTCACATGTTGTGAATTTTAGTTTTAAACTTTTGCAGGCACCCCAACCACATCCATGCCCACCAACTGCTCTGCTCTAAGAGAGAGACTCTTAGAGTCTGGATCTTCAATTGTTCACATCAGAAAAAGGAAACTGTACTCTTATGCTAATTCATGCTAATTTTAAGACTTTAAATACATCATAAAGGATGGCCTCTGATACTTCTTCAAATCTTTCTGGCATATGTAGTTGTGAAGCATGTAGAATGTAAAATAATAGACTAAATTACCATCTGTATCTGAGACACAATGCATGTTAGCTGGGGCATGCGCATGGATTTCCTAGTAGGACTATGTTTGAGCGTGTCTCTGTCAAAAACAGCATATGTAGATGGTAACAGGTCCTATTCTGATGTGACCAGCTCCCATTTCCTAGAATCTACAATCCATGTACCCTAATTCTATGAATCCCTTTCTTGGGTGGAATATACTTTCATTTTCTAGTTTTCTTGAGGTTTGTATGTGAGTTAATTTTTTGAAGTAAAAATTATGCAATGCTTCATTAATAAGATAATGTATTTATTGTGACAATAAGCACAGCTGCAAAATGGACCATAAAGAAACAGAAGACTTGCAGAATTTTGTGCCCAATGTGTCAACAGTAATTGAGAAATAGATTAAATGATCCAGCTGCCTCCCATCATCTACTCTTTTATGTTTGTCAGTCTCCATGGTTTTTAGAACCACTCAGAATTATTTATACTAATTACTCATAAAAAAATCCATGTAGAAATTGAATGACTTTGTAATGCAATTTTCTCAACCTCTGACAGACTCTGTTTCTTCCCAGTATGCTCAGATCTAATGACTAAGATGAACCCCTTCTCCTTATTAATAGTTTCCTCGTTCTCATGCCAATAATATTGAATCTCTTTATTAGTGTCTTACAGGCATAACTAAAATAATACATCACGCAATAGATCTAACTGTAGCCTAATCTATTCCCCCGCTAGTGTGTGTTGAGGAGGAAAATATGAACAGGGAATGAACACAAGATAAGCAATGGGACAAAGACTCTGCCTCACACAGGCTACAACATGAGCCAGTCTATCCCCTAATCATGCTCAGAGGTTAGGGTTAATGCACTCAACTACAACTGTCACTAATTAAATATAATTCTATTTTGACTTTTGGTTTTTCCCCATTTTAATTATCCTACTGAGAAGCCACAGGCAGTGTAGGGGAAACAGCAATGATGTGTCTTTGCGTTCTCGAACATTTTTACTTTCATGCTTTCATGCTCTGGGACATTTGTTTGTTTACACAAAGCTGGAGCAGCAGCTTCATAGAAGTCAGACCTATGAAATATTTGCAGCTTTTGCTCTGATTGTGCATATGGATATGAAGCTAATTTATTGTTGTAATTTTAACAGCAAATGAAATTAATGTTCACTGTAAAAGAAAAAAGAAATAGGAATTCTAGATTTTCATTGCTAATAATTTTACATGTATTCTAGAGTTTAAACCTGTGTTCACAACTTTTAGCTTACAATGTTTTTATTACTTAAAATATAACTTATTTTCTTCAATAGTTAAGATAGTGCTGCTTTGTACATTAGATGGAGTTTCATATAATCACCAGAGTGCTTACCTAGTTCTTAGATTTTTCACAGCTTTCTTTTGCATTATGGTTAACCTATGTTGGAGACAATTTAACAGAAATTGTCTTCAACAGCATGTTGGGGTATACATAGGAACATAAGGTTAACACTCTTTTCCATAGGAGTACAGATGATAAGGAAATCTTAAACTTTTTCAACCTTAACATCAAAGATGTTGAGGAGGTTGTTTATAAAAATTTTTTGAGAAATTCATGCATCAACACTATATTAACATCACACTCACATCTTCTCCTCTTCCAACTCCTCCCATTGTCCATGATTGAAGAACATTCATGCTTTCTGCTATATTATTGTAACGCGGATATTCTCATGTCTATACATGTATACATATATGCATATAAAACCTCCTGAGTATTTTTACTTCTGTTTACACGTTACATATCCAGGACTGACCACTTTTAATTAGACAATTACATGTGAGCTTGTCCCTGAATTGGACTCTTTCACTTGCTCTCAGTAGGCATTGGACACTTGTAGGTCTTCCTCTAATCCTGAGGTCATTTGGGAATTCATGCTGTTTTAAACATCACTGACCCAGACCCTGAATTTCAGATATTTATTTTCTGGAAGCGTTTATATATGGAAATAAGTTCTATTACTTAATTTAAAATTCCTTGTCATTTATACTTCATGGGCACTTTAAATTTGGCCCAAAGATTGATGATATTTATATATATATATATATATATGTGTGTGTGTGTGTGTGTGTGTGTGTGTGTGTGTGTGTACATATATATATATATCCCACATAAAATATGATATATAGTTCAATTTTTCCTCCATAATAAAGATATGTATTCATTGTTTATATACTGTTATGTCATATGTTTGTTGCTAGAAAAAGATAGGTAACAGTGTTTTGCCCTACATAATTATTCTTATCAAATACTAATTACTGAGCATATTTCACAGTTTACAATATACTCTAGCTGAAAATTTTGCAAGCCATCTGGAGCCTCAGTATAATAATCTCCTTCCATCCATGCTGCAGTAATAACCTCCTTCTGCCCTGCTATCCTTAACTGGAAGTTCACTGAGGTCCTATTCAGGAGTTCATTTAGTTCTCAGCACAACTGTAGGCCCAAATTCCTAATTGAATTTTATTTAGAAGTGTGTTTCCAGTTAGTTAGGGCTGTAGCTAATAATATATTTCTTCCCTATGACTTTTTAAATCAATATTTGACATTTTATGCATTTACATAATAAAATTTAGCTATTTTCACCTGCATTCCCATGTCTTATCTTTGTTACACTCCTCATTGAATGCTTCTTTTCAACAAGTTTCCTGTCTTTTTTCTCTGTGTGGCCTATTGTCAGACTATTTACAGGTTCAAGGGCAACTTAGCAGTGGCTACAGGCCAACAGGTCCCTGTCTATCATTTGATGAAATGTCTATGCAATGGGTTTTGCACAGATCTTGTGCAGAAATCCCCATCTACATTGGTTCATGAGCACAGTAGTTTCTCATGTTCAAGAGACACTGTTTAGCTGAAAGTGCCCCACCCTCTGGCTCTTACATTATTTCCACATGATTTCCACTGCCTGTTTGTGATTTTCCTAAATTATTTGTATATGAAAGGTATTAGAAGTATAATAATAATAATTCTTGCTGGAAGCATATGAAGGCTGAGATGGTATCCATAAATGTGCCCATAGGGCATTTTGTCTCTGCTATTTGTTAGTATGTAGATCAGTGGTTCTCAGCCTTACTAATGCTGTGCTCTTTTAATACCATTCCTCATGTGTTGCTGGCTGCCAACAATAAATTTATTTTTGTCACTGCTTCTTAACTGTAGTTTTGCTACTGTTATGAATTACAATATAAATATATAATACAGGATATCTGATTTGCAACCCCATGAAAAGGGTCCTCTGACTCCCAATCTACAGTTTGAAAGTTGCTGACGTAGAGAAAATTCATCGAATGGAGATACTGTATAATTTCCATATTCTACTTTATGCAACTCAAAAGTCACTGTAATAGTTCTGTGATTGATGAGCAATAATGACAAATCTTTTGGATTCAATGCTTCATTATTTAATAGGAACAGGCAGAGAGGCATTATTGTCATTAAGTATAGCTTGAACAACCTATCAACCTGTTAAGTGAGGACAGAAGTTGAGAGAAGACACAATTCTTTGCAATCACATAAACAGCTTGTCTGGGGTCACCAGCTTTCCCCAGCACAGAATAGATGTGCCTTTTACTCAAATGCTAAAGCTTTTATAGGCATAGCAACCCGTTAAGGGTATAGAGGTTAGAAAACACAATCAAGTGAGTGACCTATAGAATATGTCTTGAGTCTTTGGAAAAAAATTTAAAAAGAAAATAAAAAAGAGTGAAGGTCCATCATTCAGACTCTGACCAAGGATAATGGCATGTTTTGATGTTTTCAATGGTAGGGCCTGTGAAGCAGGATGCCAGCATTTCAGTTGGGAAGGCAGTCTCAATTAGCTTATTTGTAAACAGAGGTTAATGGGAATACCGCCTTAATCTAATACCGCCTTAATCATTTACCTCCGTATTGCTGAAGTAATTGGTACTATAATTTTGTAGCATTGTCTCATATACATTTATCGCTAAAGCAAACCCCACATTTTATCAATCCATAGCATTTTCATCTATTCTTTTTTTTTCATGTCAGCATAAATGATTGTTCTGTGGCTGCTTGCATGATGAAGTAAATGTTAGACTATCAATGCCATCTCTTCAGGCCTTTATTTATTCCTTAACATACATATTTATATTCTTGTATACTTCTTTACAGTATGTGTTTGTATGTGTGTATATAATAACTCTATGAAAGTGGCTATGCCTGCATGGCCCACGGGGAGGTCAGAGGTCAGAATCAGGCATTGCTCTTCATCTTCCACTTTGATTGAGACAGGGTATCTCATTGTTCTCATTTGTGTATATGAGACTAGCTGGACCATGAGTTTTCTTTCCCTCCCATCACACTACAGGAGTATGGGGACTATATAGAGATTATAGATGTGTACCACCCCCTTCACCTTTAGGTGTGTTCTCGAGTCCTGAACTTACTTCTTCATGCTTGTGAGGCAAGTATTTTACACTCTGAGCTGCTGTTTCTGCAGCCATATTATTATTTTTTTTTAATCTTGAGACAGGCCATGCTAAATCATCCAGACTTCACCTGTCCTCACTTTGTAGTAAAAACAAGATTTAAAATGTTAATTCCCATTTCTCACATCCCTAAAGACTGGATTTAACCAGTCTTTTTTTTTTGGATGAAAACCCAAAACTCTAGACCCAGATGCATCATGTGTCCTAAAACATTATTGTAGAAATCTGTTTTTCTAACTTCACATGATTTGTTTGTCATGTACTGTATTCTTTTTGATCTCCTTTAAATATAAATTAAATATATTCAAGGTTTGGAGAAGGAGCCTGGTAAGACTGTTTGGAAACTAAAGACCAACAGTTTCACCCCCAACTCTGTTGATTTCAAAGCCGGAAATTTGCACAGTATTTTGAGGTTTAAATGGCTTACAAAAGAGAGTAACAAAGTTTATCCTTATTCTATGTGTGTGTGTGTGTATGTGTTACCTACAAAATAATGTTATACGTGCATACTCTTGTCAGACAGTAAAACTTCGACTTACACAGCCACCTTGAAAATCTTCATTGATTTAAGCAAAGAATCCCCTTCTTTAAAACATTAACCTTCAAATTATGCATTCAAATTAAAAATTCATTGTATATAACTTAGTAGGTATTCTATAAATATTAGTCTAATTCATAATTGACATAATTACTCTTGGGTAATATAGGTAAGCCATTGTGTGTTCGTTATCATCGTCCTCATTATGAGGCTTAAACTATCCATTAAAGCTTTATAATTTATTACAAATTTAATGATTTTTAGCAATTTAATCATCATTCCAATTAGCAGGAGTGATTATAGAAACCCTTCCTATGATTGTGAAATTTGACCTTTAATGACATTCCAGCCCTATAAGGATGAACAGAGAAGGAGGCCTTTAGATAATCTCTTGTGCCCACCTCTGCTCTAAGAGCAGCACTTTTACCTGGTGTATAAAAAAATCCTGGCTTCGGAGTATGGCTAAAGGTTGTGTTTAATTATTGGTGGCTTTTGAAAAGCAGCGTGTTGGTACTGACTTGAGAATATCCAGAAGCTACCTATCCTAGCGTTTCTCATTTTGAACATTATAGGACATTCCCAGGCGAAGCAAGGTAAAAACGAACCAATTCCTTGCAAGTAAGAGGTCCTTGTAGCCATTCGGGGATATTTCCCTATACTAGTGTCTATATAGATAGCATCATTTTACATACTTAAATTTGTGGAGGATGGGGCTGCATATAAGTAAATTTAGCTTAACATATATTAAAATAGCATATAATTACAGATTCTAAAGCCTGAACCCTACTAGTATGGAAAATTAACACATTCAGAGTAGTACAGTTAAAGGCTACAAAAAAAATCATATCTTCCAAAACTGTACCAAGAACATTGGAGAGATTTGTGAAATAAAATATTTTAGCTTAAAATTCTATGTAGTTAAGGAAAACAGAAAGAACTTTGTGAACATGATGAGCTCTGTGATGCTAACCTGGGTCACTCACATTCCCGTCTTTAGGTGGAAGGTAGCTTAGAAAATGCCTCAAGCCAGTGATAGTTGTAAACAAAACAAAATAGTGGGAGGACATAAAATGGGTTTAGTTAGCATCTCTCATCTTCCAAGAAACTGTCATCATAAGAAATTGTCAGGGCTGTGCTTGGCTTTTCTTGGAAATCCCTGGAAAAGTGCCATACCCACAGCTCCTCTTATGTGACATGTCTTGTTTGTTCTGATACAGATCATGGAAGAAATCCCTATGTACTTTGCGCTTGTTGAAAACAACCACTGGCAAATGCTTAACACCCCAGCTGTAGGAAGGGGTCGACCAGGCTGTGTCCCACAGAAGGGAGATTATATACTTGTCTTGAGAATGTTGGAAAAGAGATATAAAGGGAGTTTGACAAAATTCTATGGATCAAGACAAGGCAGCAGATGAAGAGTCTGGCTCTTTTCCAGGAAAAACATGAGAAAGCCTTTAATTTTGAAGATTTTTTTTTTTTTGCCTCTGGCTTATCTTGAGGATTTACACAAAAAAGAATGCCTGACAATTGCAGGGAAATAAACGGTTTCTGGCATGATGAATGTGTGATATATCTCACACAGACTCTCAGCCAAGATGGGGGGCAGAGGCTGCTGTAAGAAACCTACTGCTCCATGCATAGTTGACCACTAAGCTTACCAAGGAGAAATTTTCATGGCTTTATATGACAAGTATTGCAGACTCTACCAAACTAATCCAGAATATTCACTAAACTAATATATAGAAGCAACATATTCCGAGGATGAAATCTGCTTTTCGAAAGATGTATTAGAGTAGTCTAAAACACAGAAAAAATAGCATGAGTTCCAAAATCCTGTACAAAGAGATATTTGTTAACTATCTTTAAATGTGCAAATCATTTGAAATATAATAGAAATATCAGAATACTCTTCAAAGAACTAAAAGAAAAGATATTATAGCCATAGTGTGTATTAGAATATTTAAAAATATGTGATGAGAAGTAAAAGAAGAAATGCAGAAAGGTAAAAATATAAACAAGAAATTTGGTGGAAATAACACAATATAAAGAAATATGTAAACTGGGATACTACGACATTTTCCATAGCACTGGTCATAAGAAGAGAAAGGACATCTGAATGTAAATTTGAACTGTGACTTCTATCAGAACATAACCAGAAATGTGAAACATTTCATAAGTTTTTAATCTTGTCTATTTATAAAAGTCTGAGTGTAGTTCCTTATCAAGAAGAAAAAAAATCCGTATAAGACAAATAGAAACTAGTCTTGAAGTTTAAAGATATAGCACTGGAGATGAAAATTTTAGTAGGCAGATTTTTCAAATTGGGTTGACAAAAGAAATCAGAAGGCTTGAACACAGAACACGTAAGATTAGCTAGTACGAAGAAGAAGTACAAAGAAGAAATAGACAGAAACTCAAATTTGATGGAATATCTATAAACATGTGATATAAGATCTAACAGAGGTGGGGGAAGGAAAATCAGATAGACACATACACACACACACACACACACACACACACACACACACACTGCGAGACAAAGAGGGAGAGAGAGAGAGAGAGAGAGAGAGAGAGAGAGAGAGAGAGAGAGAGAGAGAGAGAGAGAATTCAATTTGTATTAGCCAATTCATGTAATATGTGATGGAAAGCTTGTCTATGAACCCAGTAAACGTATCAACATAAATGAGTCAAGTATAAAAGCCCTCAGTAAGATTAAAGGCTGACATCTGATGAATTGTATAATAAGGCAGAGGCCTTGGGATGGTACATTCAGTATGTTGAAAAGAAAAATGATTTTAAGCGATGACTAATTCTCTTTTCAAGCAAAAATATATCACGACCTTCCAAGAAACAAAAGACCCGAGAGTTGTTAAATAAGATGTAATAAAAGGGGTCCTTTAAGTAGAAATAAATTTACCCCCACTAATAACTTAAATCTATACCATCAAATAAACAATACTGCCTAAGGAAGTATGTAAATGGATATAGAAAAAGTACTTTGTAATATTTCCTATGTTGTATGACTTAGAATCTTTACATTATTACTGTATATTATAAAAGTATGTCAGAAAAGTTATAATTAATAAAAGCTATATGAATGTTATACTGAAATAGGAAGCATTTCATCAAAACTATTGAGACTAAGTTGACACTAATATAAGCTAGATTATTTTAATTAATATGTTAATAGAAAATATAAGACCAAGACTGTAAGGCCTGGATATGGTAGAATATTCAACCAGAGATTCAACTGGTTTACTGAATAATAACCACTTGGTAGATAGACAAGAAAGGTAAACATAGGAACAGATAATTTAAAAAGTATAGAAAATAGATAATCAAGTGACCAGTGTACTTTCCCCATATTTGTTAATTACTTCAAATATAGCACTTAGGAATGTCCTTTGAATGCACTTTGAATGATATAAAAACAAGGTACAAAGCAATTTTATTAGAAGCATGGTTAAACTCCATGAATTTGGTTAGTTGGAAAAGAAGAAAAAGTGTTCTACTCCAGCAAACAATAGAAAGCTGGAATGGCCATAATCCAATCAAGAACCATTCCCCCTAAAGAAATAATGGGTAATTTGCTGTTAATCTTTGGGGGTTTATCAAAATTGTGAGCTTGCATCTTTGGTTGGAGTCTTAGGCTAAAGAAATTATATGGAACCAACTTGTACACATTACCTACCAATATTCCATCAAAATGAGTGGGCCATATGTGTCCCTCACACACCCATGATGGCATCCTGGAGAACCTAACATCAACAGGTCTTATACTGCTATCCACTGTTGCACTTAGATCATGAGTGCCACAGGCATGGTGAGTCCAGAAGACATCCTTTTCCTGCACACTCCACATCCCAGCTCTTACAGTCTTTTCTCCTTTTTTTCTACAGTGTCTCCTGAGTCATGGAAGGGATAAAATGGTTGTCTCATGAAAGCTTAGTGTTGCAGGATGTTTGATCACTCTGTGAACCCCGAGATTATATCGTTTACTGGAATAACTTGTTTCCAGTTGTGGTGTGGCTCAGCCTTAGCACACACCATTTTCTCCAAGAGCTTTCTGCTTATTGTAAACAGCATTAAATAAAATCAAACATAGGTCAAGAGGGAAGCAAGCAACCAGTTAATATGGAGTGATCATAAGAAAAATCCATTGAGTAAAAGGAAGTCAGGAGGAAAGATAGAGAGGTAGACAGAAAGCAGACAGGAAAGAAATTCAGTTTTGAAGGCATTTAGAGCCAGTATGGAAAAGAACCTGTCCTGTGGCATGTTGGCTGTGGAGGAAGGGCAGCTAAGTGTTTCTCTGTCTCTCTAAGTTAGCAGGTTTTCTCCCCAGCATCTGGATTGCCAGTCTCCATTGGTTAAATCAAATGATTAAAGTTTTGTTTAAAAAAAAAAGCTAACTTTTGACATTTATTCAAATGACATGAAAACTTACATAGACGAAATTCTTATACCTGAATTTATAAAGTTGTTTGCTTCCTAATTACTAGAACGTGTAAACAATGCAGATGTTGTTTAGTGGGTAAATATATAATCAAACTTCAATTGAGTCCATATAGTAAGCCATAAAGCTAGATAAAAGCCTAGATGAATGGTTCTCAACCCATGGTTGTAACTCCTTTGGGATTGTATATCAGATATACTGCATATCGGGTATTTACATTAAAATTCATGACAGTAGCTAAGTTATAGTTATAAAGAAGCATTATAAATGTGGTTGGGGGTCATGAAAACATGAAAAATTGTAGTAAATGGTCACAGCATTAGGATATTTGAGAACAAATGGCCTAGAGTAACCTTATCTCTGTAATGATAATTCATAACCCTTGATTTAAATCCTGCCTGTCTAATGCCTGTTGCCCTAAAAATCCAAATGTAGAAAGAGATGACATCAGGATAGTATTTACCATCTGAAGACAAGCAACTATCAGTAGCATTTGGAAATCAGTGTCATGACTGTGGAAATAGTGTAAATTAATAGACTCATTCAATTAATTTATTTATGGTGATGTATTAATAACTTTAATAGCATGTAGCTTTAGCTCTTTTATGTAATTATTATACTTATAGTATGAATTGGTTGTCTGTGATTAACAACTGTTGGTTAAATATGGTATTTTGTTAATATCTTAGAACATTTCACTTGGTTTTCTATTGATTTGAACAGTAGGTCAGCTTTGTCTTCTTTTGCCCTGAGTTCACATCGACATGTAATGTTAGTCTCGGATTTGTCAGGGCTGTCTGAATTCAGAGAAACTGCAAGGTTGCTGCTGCCTTCAGAGAATGTGTTAGGTATTACAGAAGTTCATAGCTTTCCATTTGTTATCAAGAAAATAATACATGTATCCCTAATTCTCTTGGCCACAAAAATGAGCCCATTTCTTAGCAGTTTCGTCTGTGATGTGGCTACAATAGGGTTCTTTTTCAGAAATAGTTGTTTGAAACTACAATCAAGGACTGTGTTTTGTGTTACTGTAAAGCATTTTCCCCATCCGAAATCAACTAAATGTAAGCATTGTGTTTGGGAGTAGTCATTTTCCCCAATCTGAAATAGCTGTCATAGACAGGTTGGAACAAGGCATAGTGGATGTTAAATGGTTCTCTAGATGGAGAAAAGAAAATGAGAGGCAGGAAAATAGGGGAAGGGAGAGGGAGAGCAGGACAGAGGGAGAGAAAGGCTGCTGGCTCTCATGTCTTCTACGGTGTTTTTCTCAGAATAAGAACAGGATTTGAGCTTCCACCACACAGATACTCTTGTTTACCCTGACCGTGCGGTTGTCTCAGAACAGTTTTTCTAAGGGAGGGAGGAATCTCATAAAGCAGAGGCAGTGTCATGCTTAAAGTACTTGTCATTAAATGGTGTAAATTCTTTCTCACGCACTACTTTAGGTATTGGGAGATAGAGACGGTAATGAGAGACATGCAGAATGTTTTTCTTCGCAACTGTATTAAAGGAGTCAGAAGTAAATCTAGTACTAATGAGATGCTTCAGTGACTTCAGGGTCTTGCCACTGAGGACAGGGACCTGAGCTTGCTCTCCAGGTCAGTCCAGGTAGAAGGAAAGAACTGACTCAAACCAGTCATCCTCTAACCTCCATTTGTGTGCCCTGAAGTGTGGTCCTACCTCACATGATAAACAAATTAATGGAAAGTTCACTAGCATAGCACCTCATTTCTGAAACACATTTTATAAACAAAACCATGTTCAACTTATCACCTTACCACACACTCACAGCTCATGAGTACAGGTCCTCTATCTGAACCCAGGTGGTTTTATTGGCTGGTGCCTGCATTACCTATGATGGACTGACTCCTGAGTCTGACATTTGCAAGGTTGTCCATTCTATAAACATAGGAACCTGCAAGTTTCAGATTCTACTTAGTGAGTAGAGCAATATCAAAATCTGCAATAGAAAAAGCCACAAAACATCACACACCTGAACAAGGTCACTAGTACCACAGAGAGGTCAATGTGCCAGAACAATGTGGCATTTTTTATCTCCCATGAAAATTTTAAGTTTTAATAAACAGCCTGAAAAATACTTTTTACAGTGACTATGGCCTCTCTGTTGCAGATATTTCAGAAAGCAGAAAACATTATTTTCTATTAATTGTTTCTGTTTCCACTCAAAAACAGATGATATTTTTAAATTAGGGGAAAATAAAAACAGTAAATTATGTTTTTCAGAGCAATATGTGCAGGGAAGATTAAGTGAACAGGCAAATACCCAAATGGCACACAACCATTTCCAGGAAGATTAACAAAACCCCAGCAGGTGCTATTTTTAAAACCAAGATGCTCTTCTGTGGTGACAGGCGATATGACTTTCATAACAGAATCTCCGTAGGAAAAAAATAAAAGGGAATATCAGCTGGTGGTACTTTGTCGGCAGAAAATACGCTAGCAGAACTAGAGAGCCTGAAGAAAACTGCAGGATTTGTTTTCTGTTGGGACTGTTATTGTCTTACAAAGCAGGAACGGCACATGACATCTGCCCGCCAATCAGGCCAACATTTCAAGACATTTCATAGCTTTCAAGACATTTTATTGATTATACTTTTTGCTTATGGAATATATTCCACACCAGGATATCATAAGAGCCCTCATTTAGAAATATTGTTTTCAGAAATTCAGTCAGTAAGAGGGCCAGGAAGAAGAGGAAGGGAGGAGTCCTCGGTGCCTTCATACTACCATAACGGCTTTGTCTCAGCCCCAGCATAATAATTCCAGCTCGCTCTTTCTCTTACCATAATCTAAGGACACGTTGTGAGAAGTTCTCTGTAGTTAGCAGTGTAGATTTTTCTAAAAATGTCTGTAAATATTAGGAAAATTAGCACTCAGTATTAGTAAATTTCTCCAAAGTCATAGTTACAACATGACATTCCCTTCTGCACTTGGCTCACTATTATAAGGCCAAAATGTGTACTCGTTTACTGAGTCCAGTGAAATTGGAATAGGATGGAGCTCCCTGTGTTTAAATATATTTAACTATTCAATTACTTATACAATTTAAATATTCACTCTTCAGCATCTAGTCTTCTACCAAAAGCAATATGTACATGAACAGGGATAAGAGAATTCTACCCCGTTGATACAAGAATGCATTTCAGATAAAACTGCCTGGATAGTAAGAACATTTGCTACTCTGAATGATACTGTTTGTAATTAAGTTATACTCACAGTTCTGAGGTGAAATTCAAATACCAAATAGAAAAAGTCTTTAATTCCTCTCATGGGACATAGTCCAGACAGAAGGTGAAAGTATTGACAAACCTCATTTGCAACCCAAAGAGATCATCTGACACTTATTTACTTATCTGTTAATCCAGAAATAAATATCTTGATCATTGACTATTCAAAGGCTCCTTAAATATAAAAAGTTGTAATGTAGACAGTTTGCACCATTACAAATTATCTTACAAATCGATCTTGCATATAGAGTCTCTCCGTTTTGAAGAACTCTTATCCAAACCTCTCTTTATGTTCTTGTAATATGAAAATCAATACAATGTTACATATTATTTTTGATTAGCATTTTTTGCCATCAGGAAAGCATTATTTCTGATGTATTTAGCTATATTTAGAGGCATTTTTAACCTCTCAAAACGATAGAGAAGAAAACAACGATAATCAAATCGGCATCTCATTGCCCCCAGAACAAAGAAGTGCAAAGGCCCTGCAGGTCAACAGTGCAGTGGTTATGAGACTCTTTATTCGTATTTCTCACATAAAAGGCACACAACACAATCTCTATTTTTTCTTTTACATGGGTTTATGTTTTTTAATTTAATTTTATTTGTAATTCATTTTTACACTCCATATCCCATTCCCCATCCCTCCCCTCCCATCCGCCAACTGCTCTATATCCCACATCTCCTCCCTACCTCACCCCATCTCCACATGGACGACCTCACCCTCCACCCCATCTAACCTCTAAACTCCCTGGGGCCTCCAGTCTCTTGAGGGTTGGGTGCATCATCTCTGAGTGAACATAGATCTGGAAGTCCTCTACTGTATGTGTGTCGGGGGCCTCAGCTGGTGTATGCTCTCTGGTGGTCCAGTGTTTGAAAGATCCTTGGGGTCCAGATTAATTAAGACTGCTGGTGCTCCTACAGAATCTCCCTTCTCCTCAGCTTCTTTCAGCCTTTTCTAATTCAACCACCGGGGTCAGCTGCTCCTGTCCATTGGTTGGGTGCAAATACCTGCATCTGACTCTTTCAGCTGCCTGTTGGGTCTTTCAGAGGGCAGTCATGATAGGTTCCTTTCTGTGAGCGCTCTATAGCCTCAGTAATAGTGTCAGGCCTTCGGGCCTTCCCTCGACCTGGATCCCAATTTGGGCCTGTCATTGGACTTTCTTTTTCTCAGGATCCTCTCCATTTCTATCCCTGAAATTCTTTCAGAAAGAAACAATATGGGTCAGAGGTGTGATTATGGGATGGCAACCCCATCCCTCACTTGCTGTCCTGTCTTCCTGCTGGAGGTGGGCTCTGTAAATTCCCTCTCTCTGCTGTCAGGCATTTCATCAAAGGTCCCTCGCTGTGAGTCCTGGTAGTCTCTCACCTCTCAGGTCTCTGTTGCTCTCCAGGGGGGGGGTGGGGGGGGCGTCTCCCAACCTCCTATTTCCAGAGGTTGGTTGTTCCCATTCTTTCTGCTGGCCCAGAGGGCTTCAATCCTTTTCCCATCCCCAATACCAGATCAGTACCCCTATCCTCCCCACTGCCCCCTCACCCCACCCACTTTCCCTTCCAAGTCCCTCCCTTCCTCCCCACTGCTTTCTTCTCTCTTCCAAGTGGGACTGGGGCATCCTCACTTAGGCACTCCAGCTTGTTGAGCCTTTGAATTCTGTGGACTGTATCTTGTGTATTCTGTATTTTTTTGGGGGGAGGGGCTAATATTCACTTATTAGTGAGAGTACATACCATGCAGGTCCTTTTGCATCTGAGTTATCTCACTCAGGATGATATTTTCTAGTTCCATCCATTTGCCAGCAAAACTCAGAATGTTCTTGTTCTTAATAGCTGAGTAGTATTCCATTGTGTAAACGAACCACATTTTCTGTATCCATTCTTTTGTTGTGGGACACCTGCGTTTGTTTGTTTGTTTGTTTGTTTGTTTCAGCTTCTGGCTATCACAAATAAGAATATGAACATAATGGAACATGTGCCCCTGTGGCACAGTGGGGCATCATTGCATATATTCCCAATAGTGGTATCACTGGGTCTTCAGGTAGATCCATTTCCATAGATAGTAAGTGTGTGTGCCATCAAGGTCTCTATGCAGAAGAAACACATTAAAGGAGACATGAGCGCAGACTCATCCACAGGCCAGCTACTGGCAATTATGCTGCTTCAGATTTCACTGTTCTGATTTCAGGAGCATTTTGTGCCTCGGTTCTTATTCAGAAATGAAGTGTGCCAAGTAGGGTGGCCTCCAGGTCATGCTTGCATTTTCTCCTAGAGACTAATGGAGGACTAACTATACAATTTTAAACAGTGTCTTTGAAAGGTTACTTTCTTCAGTGAATCACTTTAAACATTACTTTAGATAACATAAGGGAGAATTTCACAAATATTAAAATCCTGCCTCTTTCCCAGATCCTACTAAAGTTAAGATATTATGCAGCTATAGTACAGTATTATTATAGTAAGATTTTATATACTTGATTTGCTTTGCTAGTCTAGAGTGGAAATCAGGATGTCAAGTTGTATTTAGTTATCACAAAATAAATTTCTACTTATGTTACTTTTTATAGTTTTTCTTAAGTTTCATGACCTTGGAAGTTTTGGGAAATTTCTAAAAAATTCTTGAATTCTGGTTAAGGATATTTCATGTCTAGACTGGGTTTATTGATATTTATTTTAAAACTAACAAAAAGCATAAAATATAAAATAATCTTATTATATGATGCATTACACATAAAACTATTATTTATATCTGTTCCTTGCTAGTGATGGTCCAGGTTTGGTCATTGAATTATTCCAGTTTGACTTCTGAGTTCTTCTGATAGATTATCTACCCACTTCATGATGGTGATTTCTTGATTAAGGTGATATCCTCGTGATTTCATACATATCTTAAATGTGTCTTTAGAGATATATATTCCAATTTCACATAGTATTTGATGCACATGAGTGAGGTAAAATCTATTTTCAGAGAAAGGAAGTTAAGCTTTGGTTTATTGTTAAGTCTTCCTCCCAAGCATGGCAGGAAGTTGAGACAGAAACCTTGATTTTTAGGTATAGTCAGATGGATATAGATGGGGTGGTTGTGAGTTTGTCATTCCATCTTTAGCTTTTTCTTTCTAAAATGAAAAGAAATGCGTTACAGGTGAACCAAAGAAACAGAAGACATTTCTACACATTGTTATCAAATTTCAGGTGAATCTGGAAAGCAATCAGTGACCTCTCTATAAGCACACAAAAATGATTGATTGGTTGATTGATTCTCTGTGTGCGTGTGTGTGTGTGTGTGTGTGTGTGTGTGTGTGTGCGTGTGCGTGTGTGTGTGTGTGCCTGAGCTTAGATGTGTGAGCAAACTCAAAACACAATATCAAGGATTCATCTTTATCAACTTGAAGCAGAATCTCTGGTTTTGCTGCCGGGCTGCATAAGTGGAGGCATGCTGGATCCTTATTTTATTTTTTAATGTCTTGAACTCATTTACCAGAAACATAAAACTTAACAAAATAACCCGAACAAAATTAAATGCCTACACTTTAACATACAAATAGATTGAGGTCCTTTAATTATTTTTAATGTCAGCAATGTTTAGTGTCTTGAAACATATATTTTCTCTTTAATTTTCCATTTACTCAAAGCAAATTGTTGAATATTTTATGAATAATAGTGATCAAGAGTTTAATTGATTCATATATAGTTATACATATATAATCATAACAATTAAACCTATCTATATATGTATATATTCATACACATATACATATATACATATACTCATATACATATATTCTTTTATAAACTTTGAGCTCATGGTAGTAATTTGTTAAGTGGTTGTTGCACTAGTGGAGTTATCAAGCATTTTTACAACAAAACTTAATAAACAGAAGGTTCTTGCGTAATTACTCCTTTTTTGTGACCTAGAAAAATAAGAAACAGTAATTCATTGATGAAGTAATCCAAGCTACCTATAACATACAAGTTGGCCATTAAGTTAGAAAGGCACTTAAATTTAATACTGAAGATATGGTTATAGCATAAATGTGTGTGCTTCAAGCTTTTATACTTTAAGGATATCTCAAATACTTACTTATGTATATCTGTAGCTTCATTATTGTCAATATCAAGGTAACATAACTAGCCTAGTTCCTCAGCAGCACAATAAAATAAATAATGAAAACAACATTAGTAAGGAAATTGTGATATGTTTCTATAGCGGAAGTTTATTCAATGATACAAAGAGGAAATTTTGAAATTTGCTGGGAAACTGGTGGATCTGGAGATCTGTGTCTGCTGCAGGTTCATCACAATGGTTTTTCTGCACAGATTCTCTCTGGTGGACACTCTGCTCCCTGTAGTGGTGCATAGTTGTGGTATGGCCTGTTGACAGTGGCCTTCCTGTTACTTCAGGTAGAGAAAAAGCCCCTGGCTGCAGACTGATGCTGTACATCCTCCTTTAACTTTCTTTCTTAGTAAGATTTGACTCATTTGCTCAGGTCACATGTTCATATTAAAGTAAAAATTATGAAACAATATTTTTTCTTTATCCTTAGGAATTTATAGTCCTGTCTTCCAGAAGACAAGAAGGGGAAGAGGAATCGAATGTGAGTCAAATTTGAGCCAAATTTAAAGAAAAGCATGAGTGGTGAATGGGGTGAAAATAAACCTGATTTATCATATGGAAAGCCCTAAAGTAATGCTTTAGAGAGATCAGTAATATAGTAGAAATTGAACTAACAATGGATTGGGATACATTTTTTCTAAATTTCAGCTTACACACACAAATACCAAAATTATCTCTCTCCATCTATGAATGTTGGTGTCATCTGAATGTCTCTCTGTATCAACAGCTTTGTTTTCTGAAATCTTCATTACTCCCTTTAAGATGGGGTTAAGGGAAATTCAGAATTCTTTGTTTGTTTGTTTGTTTTGTTTTGTTTTGTTTTCGAGACAGGGTTTCTCTGTGTAGCCCTGGCTGTCCTGAAACTCACTCTGTAGACCAGGTTGGCCTCGAACTCAGAAATCTGCCTGCCTCTGCCTCCCAAGTGCTGGGATAAAAGGCATGCGCCACCATGCCCGGCCAGAATTTTTTTAACTGGGAAATCTGGAATTTTATTTCTGAATGACTCCAGAATTCAAGCATTTGGTCTTCATTTTTAATCATAATATAATGAGAATCAATAAACACCCCAATTTTATTTTCAAGCCAGGGGAAATATCTATACACACAAGGTTCATAATAAAATAGAAAGACAAAAAGAAAGAAAAAAGAAAGAAAAGAAGAAAAGAACAGAAAATGAGCAAGTGGATAAACAAGAAATAAAGTAGAGTTATTTTAAAGGTCAATCTGATTGGTAATTACATTAAGTTAACTGGCTTATGTTATGACACTATTGTACTGACTTAACCAAGATACCTGTGTTTTTGTTGTTGTTGTTTGTTTGCTTTTTTTTAGTTAGCCTTTATAGTCATGGAACAATTGTGACCTATTTAAGACCAATGATATGAAATAATATACCATTTTAAGAATGATTAAATGAAAGATCACATGGTTAAATAAATATCACAAGGCTAGATTTCAGAGAAAATAGTGTAGGCCTATATTTTTAAAGACTGTGTAAAATACCTTCGTGTTATTCAAGTGCTGATATGTATGCTCTCATATCTTGTTTCAATTTGAACAAGGAACTGTAATGCTTATACCAAGAATCTCTTGTCTCAAGTTTGTGTAAACAGTTCTTACCATTTATTCTCTGCTTTGTCAACAAAGGCTGAACACCCAATAGCTGTAAAGAATAGAGAATAGAGTGGCACACCTGTCAGCCAGAGTAAGTAGAGATGGAGAGAGAGGGATCTTGGATCAGCCTACAGAATGGAGGAATTGGAGCCCTGAAGAAGGGGTCCAAAGAAGCAAATGAATAATAATATGTATGTATCATGGGATGGGGCTCAGAGGTAGCCAGATTAGTATATTAAATAAAGATAGATCATTTAACGGCTCAGCTGTTGAAATACAGTTTTAAATAAATCTTGTTTTTTTTTCTGTGTGAAGAATAATATAAGGTAAATAAATATAGCTGCCGGTTGAATTCAGTTTACATTTACATTAAGAATAATTCATTTACAAGTAGCGATTCTGAGAATAATATACATACAATACATGCTTTAAATTATATTAGTAAATAGAATTCACAGACTTGGTAAAACAAACCTAAGTGATTTTGCACCCATGGAGCAGTTCTCTCTGGGATTCTCCCAGAAACTCTGGGTGCTGTGACTCCCTCATTCTGAATCATGATATTTCAGGCTAAGCTGAATTGTGACATATGCATTGTCTCCCAACTGATATTGCAGAGTGTGTTTTCTAATTATTTCTTTTTAATTGAAAACAGATTACTATTTTTTTCATGCAATGTACTCTAATTATAGTTTTCCCTTCCTCTACTGTTACCTGATCCTCCTGTGTCATAACGTTGAGCGCTTCTGTGGTAAGGAAAACTTGGTAATAGCTGCTTTTCTGAAAAGAAGTGGAAGTGTCCTCATTCATTCTTAAATTTATTTCATTGATTTACATGCTAAAAATATGTTGCATGTTTTGGGTCCTGAAAGAATCAAATGCCCAATGGGACACTTGGAGATAAGACCTTGAGCAGGTGACTGGAAATGAGGGTAGATCCTTTATGAATGGTATTTGTATCCTTGTAAGAGAGAAAAGCTCCCAGTCTGTGAGGATACACCAAAAACATGACCACTTGTGAAACAGAAAATTCGCCTTTATTGGATTCAAATTTACTGGAACCTCAGTATTGGATCTTTCAACTTCAGTACTATAAATAATTAAATATTTGTTGGTTATAACTTCCTAGTATAGTGTACTTCTTTTGCAAAAAATAATCAATAAAAATATTGTGTTGGAAAAGCAGTAATTTTTGTAGTAGCCGAAACATATACCTATATCTCTCTATAAAAATATATGTATATATTTATGCAAGCCATATACATGTTTTCATATGTGTTAGTATATATATTTCACAGAATTTTAAATGTAACATTAATGCATCAGTCATGAGCATGAATGCCATAAATGAATATGCACATATATATTTTTTCACTAAATATTCTAGGCCTATTCTGTTGCTATGACAACAATTTGGGGAGTAAAGGGCTTATTTCTCTTCTACTTCCAAGGTCACAATCTATCACTGGATAAAATCGAGGCAGAAACTCAAGATAAGGCCCTGGAAGCAGATACTATAGAGACATTTTGCTTGCCACTTTATTCTTGGCTTGCTTATGCACAGGCTTATGCTTAGCTAGCTTTGTTATACATTTCAGGACCACCCACACACAACTGATGTTGCTTTCCCCACCATGAAGTAGCCACTCTTTTATCAATTAACAGTCAGAGCAATACACTGTAGGATGCATACAGCACTGTCTGATCTAGACAATACCTTAATCGTGGCTTTAGTTGCAGATAAATCTAGGCTGTGCCAAGCTGCCAGTTAAAGCTAAGTGCACAACTACTATCATCTATCTCCTATCTCTCATATGAGTGTGAGTGTGTGTGTGTGAGTGTGTGTGCGTGTGTGTGTGTGTGTGTGTGTGTGTGTGTGTGTGTGTGTGTTTCCTCTTGGTTCAAGATGTGACCTATCAGCATTCTGCTCCAACAGCTACGCCTATTCTTGCTTCCGAGCTTTTCCACCATGATGAACTTGTATTCATCCAGAAGCGTAAGGACTTCCTTGTTGTCCATTGCCTAACCCATGATGGTGTTTTACACTGTAATAGCAAAGCAATTACTACAGAGACAAAGACAGCTATGAGGAAGGACAGACTGCAAGCAGAAGGATACATTAACTAGGAACGAGAATATAAACCTAACAGATTTCTCGTTTTAAGTCTGTCTTAGTTTATTGTTTGTTGTGAAGGGGAAATAAATAAAAATGTAATTGAGAATGAAAGTGTAATACTTTAAGTCAAGTTCCCTCGCTTTAGAATGCCCGTTGTACTTGCATAAAAGTTTAAGGAGGTGGAACATAGAACTCTAGGTATTCATTTGAATGGCAACCCTAATTTGCATATAATGTTTTCATATGTGATGTCTTTCATTGTGGGCAGGCTTCTCCAGAGAGAAGTGTGTCTTTGTTCACTTTTTAGGTATCAGTGAAAAACAGCAAAAATACATACTGAAGTCCTTCTCTAATATTATATAACGTAGTGGTTAGCTTTAAGCTCCATTAAGAACACAAGCCAACCATCTTAGTGCAAGTCACCATGTTTACAGCTTGCATCTTTTCCCCCTTGTTTGGCTGAGTTATTTGGAGCAAGGCCAGCAAACAATGCCAGCACACCAGGTTCTAGGGCGGAACCAAGCATGTCCTTCTGGAAAGCTAGCAGCTCATAACGTCAGGGGGAAATGATTGAAGGAAGTTGCAATGATTATAAATGGTGAGTGGAATGAAGGGGGGCAGATTCCTTGCCTCACACCCAGGGCCAGGGCATCAGTCATCCTGCATATTTCCTCGGAAGCTTGGCTAGCAGGCAGGGTACCTTTCCTCAACCACTAACATGATGTATGACCTAATTTCAACTTTAAAATAGAGCTTTCTTCAGAGTAAACAAGTCACAACAGTTATATCTCCCCTCGTTAGTCTTCTTGGCTGTTTGGTGGGGTTGAAATTCAGAGGGCTGGTGAGGAAGTGGAAGTAGCTTATGAACTATACAATTGTCACAAGGAGAAATCAGATAGGAAAGTGTACTAACAAGCACCCTCTTTTTTATCTCCTTCCTTCCTTCCTTCCTTCCTTCCTTCCTTCCTTCCTTCCTTCCTTCCTTCCTCTCTCTCTCTTTCTTTCTTTCTTCTTCTTTCATTTACCACTACAATAATTTCCCCTCCTTCTTGGTTTCCTTTGTACAAAATATTTGATTTTTTTTATAGTTTTATAATGAGTAAAATTTGAGCTTTGTCGTTTATTATAAGAAAATGTTCAGAGAGCAGCAATAGTCTAATACGTAGGCAGAAAGAGAAGGAATATTTTCCAAGTGTCTTGATTTCTATAAAAAGGACAAAAACAAAGAAAGAGATAAACATGAAAGTATAGCAACAGGCAGCACATTTAATGAAGCTGAAAGGTGTGGGTGAGTGTAGCATGTACATTAAATCAACCATGAATTCATGCAACAGTTAGAGCACAGACCATTTCTGACATCAGAGGAAGAATTGCTATAAGTGAGTAATATAAAAAAAAATAGTTGAAATACCCAACAGCCTACAAAACTATGTACAGATTATTAATAAATACAGTATTACTATTCATCATGATTTATCAAGGAGCTAGCAGACATGAAATAATAATTGTAGTTTTCAATGTTTAAAATCTTTCCTTACCTTTTAGAATTATATACACGTATATAATGAAATGTAAATGTTTGTCAATTCCTCTGTCCCCAGTTTTCAATCTCAGCAATTTGACCTGTTATGCATCTCTCCACAGAGTGTGTCCACTGCAAAAAGAGGCTCCTCTGACCAGCACTGAGAACAGCCCTATTTGTGAGTATACATATAAATATTTAGAAGGCAATTTGAGAGGGCAACCAATTAGCAAAATAAGAATAGCAGGCTTTGCTCATGCATCTCTTTATGTAGCCCTGGATTTTTGAACAATATGATGTTCCAGGCATAAAATCTTCTCCTATGAAACAGGGCAAACATCCCTCAGAAAATGGTGCTATAACTTTATATTTTGTCTTATCAAAGCAGGGCACCAAATTCTCTTTTTATAATTGACTTTGGTCATATGGAAACCACATTTGTTTCCACGAGAGAAATCTAGAGTTCTCATTGATTGCTAAATCTTCTCATTTTCCTTAGTCATTTACTCAGTGAATGAGCTTTTCTATCTAGGCCCACACTGGCCGAGAATTTACCATGAGCCCGAGGGCAGCTTCAAACTCAGGACAACACTACTGCCTCAGTCTACTCAGTACAGGTATTATCGATGTGGGCCACGTTGTCCAGTCTAAAGCTGCTTTTTGATCACAAGGTTGGGCAGTTTCACCACCAGCTTCAACATTTGGAAACTTGAATTAGAGATAAATTGCATTATATGCCATTGAACGAGTTTCTGAAGATTGCCCAAATGGTGCTATTTCACAGCATAAAAATCAAACCCCTCCACTCAAAAATAGCTTGTACATCATCCACACCATTAGATCAGTATTGGGGAAATATTCAGCTTGGATTACTAACTTTGCAGGCAATTCATATTTTCAAGCATGAATTATTTTCTTTTCCATAAATCATCATCATAATCTAGTCGACTGTATTATTGGCTGTTTTCCTTGGAAGCTTAGCTAGTACATTTAATATTACTATTTAATCATTATGTTTTGATTCTAAAGGAGAAATTGGAAGTGTTAATAGTACGAAATCCTTAGAAAAATCACTGAAACGAAAGTGTCTTGTTCTGCTTCTTGTTGTGAATAAGAAAATGCTACAGCCTGAGAAAATTATAAAGAATAGATTTATTTTGGATCATACTTCTCACTCAGGATTAAAGGTCTGCATCCTATAATTGCTTCAAGGCTAGCATGAAATGAGAGCATCACATGGTGAGTGGCAAACAACTCCAGAGCATATCGGGGAGACACACTATAATCACCCTTCAGCAATGGCAGAGTGTAGTTGTCCATTAGAGTTCTAAATATTGATAACAAATGGAGATTAAATTCCATCATACATCTCAGAGTATTCTAACTACACTTAAACTGAACGCTAAGCAAAGGATAGACTTGTTTCTGAGGTTATTATATTTGGGCGTTTAAAGCTTTTTTTCCTTTTATTACTGGAACATATAAGTACTATGCCCTATTGTTCTTTACTTCTTTGAGAAAATTGAGTCAAAATGTGACAATGATGATTCTCATGTGTAAGGAGGCAGAATAGAGTGGGGTAACCATATCACAAAGAACAAACATGGTATGCAGTCACTGATAAGTAGATATTAGCCCAATAACACAGAATACCTAAAATACAATTCACAGACCACATGAAGCTCAAGAAGGAAGACCAAAGGGTGGGTGCTTTGGTCCTTCTTAGAAAGGGGAACAAAATACTCACATGAGCCAATATGCAGACAAAGTATGGAGCAGAGACTGAAGGAAAGGCCATCCAGAGACTGCCCCACCTGGGGATTTATCCCATATACAGACACCAAATGCATACACTATTGTGGATGCCAAGAAGTGCTTGCTGACAGGATCCTGACATAGCTGTCTCTTGAGAGATTCTGCCAGAGCCTGGCAAATACAGAAGCAGGTACTCACAGCCAACCATGGGACTGAGCACTGGATCACCAATGGAGGAGTTAGAGAAAGGACTGAAGGAGCTGAAGAAGTTTGCAGCCCCATAGGAAGAACAACAATATCAACCAACCAGACCTCACAGAGCTCCTAGATACTAAACCACCAGCCAAGGAGTAGACATGGAGGGACCTATGGCTCCAGCTGCATATGTAGGAGTGGATGACATTGTAGTGCAACAAAGGGAAGAGAGGTCCTTGGTTCTGTGAGGGATCAATGCCCCTGTGTAGGGGAATGCCAGGGCAGTGAGTAGGTTGGTAGGGGAATACCCTCATAGAAACAGTGGGAGGGGGGATGAGATAGGGAGTTTCCAGAGATGGGGTTGAGGGAGTCAGGAAAGGGGTTAACATTTGAAAAGTAAATAAAAAAATTCCAATAAAAAAAATCTCTGCATCCCTTGGATGAAGCTTACTTTTGGTGGATGATGTTTTTGATATGTTCCTAGATTCAGTTTGTGAGTATTTTATTGAGTATTTTTACATCAATTTCATAAAAGAAATTGGTCCGAAGTTCTTTTTGTTCTTATTTACTCTTTAATCCTTTTTTTTTTTACAGTCTAGATTTCATCCCCCTCCCAATCTGACCCCAGGAAAAAAAGAAAAAATAAAAAGATGTGGAATAGTCCTGAACAGTGGGGCTGTGTCCATGTTAACGGCTGTCAGCATCAAGGATGTTGTATTAGTTTCTTCATAGAGTCTAATACCAATAAGACTCTCATTGAATTTTCAAAATATGTAATACCTAAATTTTCTTTGGAGATTAAAATCCTAGTAATACATGACTTATTTCTTTACTGTGTATAGAAATTTTTGATACACTATCAAATGCTTATGCTGACATTTTAAATTTGTAAGTGAATACTATGACAGCAAAGCAAACAAAACAAAAAGCGAACTTGAAGATACACATTTGTCTTGTACAGACAGATTTCATCTGCTTCTTGATTCTTACAACATAGCCATCTTTGCACTATGCCTCTAGGTTGGAGCAGCTTTCTTCCTTCTCATGAGTATTTCCCTGCTTCACATTCATGTTCATGGCATGTGTTAGAGTAACTCTCTGACATTCAAGAACCTCAGTTCCTTGCTACATGTGTGTTTATATTCCTTTGAATATATTTTGTTAGATTTAAAGTCCAGGTCACCAATCATATCCACAAAATGGTGCCCATTTTTCAAATACCAATCTTCTAAGAACACATGTTCATGCTAACAATATATACACATATATTCTTTTGCTTAGAGAACACTATGCTGTGAGAAGTGCTTCCAGAGAGGGCTGGTTGAGGTCAGGTGCTTCAACTTTGCTGTTTTTAACAGATACCTGAGGACACACTAGAACAAGGTAGACCCAACTGGATACCGTAATAAAAAGAGGGAGAGAGGAAAAGGAGTAGGGAAAGAGAAGAAAAAGAGGCTCAGCTGGTACAATGGCCTGCCTCTAGAAAATATTTCAACTCCTACTTCAGTTTTCCTTTGAGTTTTTGAATAAGAAAGTTATTTAACTAATGCTTATAAATGAACACCCATACATTCTTCTACACACACACACACACACACACACACACACACACACATGAAAATGAAAGATCCTTACTAAATTAAAAAAAATAATAACACATATATGGACAATCCTTTGTTTAAACCATGGATCATAGTGGAACAGAACAATTCTTGAAGAAAATGAGTTCAGCAGAAACAAACAGACAAAATTGCTGGCATAAGAGACACAGTGACACAGGGAGCTACCAATAGTTATTATGTTCTTCTCCTATTTTTCCTTCTGCTGACTTTTACCAATGATGGGATGACAAAATAGAAATTAAGGAACTAGAGAAAGACATGACAGGCAAGAGAGAAAAGGTGAAAGGCAGATTCTGATATTAGTCCCTGGAGAAGATGACTGTATGAGTACCAGGCTTGACTGTGAATGGGGCTCTTATGCCATTTACCTGGGCATTTTCCCTAGGACCTTCACTTTAGGACACATGCCATTGAAGTCTTTCTCTTGTCTGTTAGGACATAGATCTTTTTAAAAGGCTCTTTTCAGTTTTATTATCCAGAAATGTCTTTGTCAAGGACTGGAAAACTATCACTTTGAAATATATCCTTAAAGAGGTTAACATCTTTAGTTTTCAATTTCTGTGGGCAGCTAGGAATCCAGTTTCTAAGATATATTCCACCACAAGTTGTAAACTAACAACCTTCAGAAGAAATTTTCTATTTCTTTTTATTTATACCATTTAGAGAACAGATTCCCCAGTTCTCATAACATTATTGTCCTCTTTTAATGAAGTTGTGTCAAGACTAGGCATTGAGTTGTTTCCCCCATTGAAATGCCTTGAATATATTTTTATCATCACTTAATGTTATCCAGGTCAGTTTATATTGACATATATGTGCAATAAAACATGTACCATTTTCTTATTTTGTCTTGACACACTGAAGATTCAAGGGGCTTTGAACACACAGAATTAATATCTGCTGTCTAACATCCCACTTGTTTATGTAGCTAACACACTTGAGCCTTCTTTTAATTAAAAACATGAGCTATGACGCATGGTTCTTATAAGAACTAGTATAAATTGCAGGAACAATATAGTCACTGTCCCTATTTTATTCAACAATTATATTATGTGCCCTGTTATATGTTATGAATGTGTTCTTCCCAAATATACTGGGTGGTGGAAAGATGGATGAGAAAAATTCTGACAATGAAGATTTATTGAAAAAAGAAAGCTTTTTGGACTTGAAGCAGACACAGTGATAACTGGACCACATTGAGTGGTCATGATTTTACCATACAACTATTAAGAAAAGTAACATACCAGTTCCAAAAATGTTGAAATTTTTTCTGTTTCTTTGTTGATCTTATTTTACTTTGTCCATAAGAGTTAGGAACATTTACAGGATAACATATATCTACGTATGTATACACATAAACTTTTAGAACCCTGTTGGGCATTTTATATAAGGTCGTTCCCTTTGATTCCTGAGAGTCTCTTACCTCCCATGTCTCTGGTGCATTCTGGAGGGTCCCCCCAACCTCCTATTTCCTGAGGTTGCCTGTTTCCATTCTTTCTGCTGGCCCTCAGGGATTCAGTCCTTTTCTCTCACCCAATACCAGATCAGGTTCCCCTATCCCCCCACTCCTGGTTCAATTTCCCTCCTGGGTCCCTGACTCCCTCCCCCTTGTGAATGCATCTTTCTCTCTCCCAAGTGGGACTGAGGTGTTCTCACTTGGGCACTTCAGCATGTTGACGTTTTTGAGTTCTGTGGACTGTATCTTGGGAGTACAGTTCTGTACTTTTTTTTTTTTTTTTGGTTAATATGCACTTATTAGTGAGTACATGCCAAGAACTCTATATATTTGCATCAGCTTTGTGTAATTGAATCAGTAGAATATGAAATCTAAAGTAAATAAATGTGGATGAAATTGGTCAATTAGCTAGGCTGTTAATTGTTAACAAGTAACTATCTTCATATTTACTGGGTATAACTCAAATGTCCAATGATATTAATATCTCAGTGTTAAGAAACAAAGAGAAGATTAAACTCCCGCATTATTTTTCTGTGCCTGTACTTTTTTGTTCTTGTTGTTTCTCTGTATAGCTCTGTATAGAGACAGGGATTTTCTGTATAGCTCTGGCTGTCCTGGAACTCACTCTGTAGACCAGGCTGGCCTCGAACTCAGAAATCCGCCTGCCTCTGCCTCCCGAGTGCTGGGATTAAAGGCATGCATCACTCTGCCTGGCCCTTACTTTATTAAAT
Source organism: Mus musculus (assembly GCF_000001635.26). NCBI lineage: Eukaryota > Metazoa > Chordata > Mammalia > Rodentia > Muridae > Mus > Mus musculus. The sequence continues at coordinate 51,081,705 of NC_000085.6, forward strand.
TAGGAGGAACAGCAATATGAACTAACCACTACCCCCTGAGCTTGTGTCTCTAGCTGAATTTGTAGCAGAAGATGGCCTAATCAGCCATCAATGGGAGGAGAGGCCCTTGGTCTTGCAAAGAGTATATGTCCTAATACAGGGGAATACCAGGGCCAGGAAGCAGGAGTGGGTGGGTTAGAGAGCAGGGTGGGAGGAGGGTATAAGGGACTTTTGGGATAGCATTTGAATTGTAAATGAAGAAAATATCTAATAAAAAATTTAAAAATTTATACTAGGCTACTTCCTATGTGCATTTTTATTCCAGGTAATTGTAGAAGATATTTTCATTTCTAGAACATGAGGCAATCACATATTGTTTCCTCAGTTATATGATGACAGGTTCATAGAATAGCTGTTGTTAAATCTTATATTTGCATAGTATTACTTAAACATAGTAAATTAACTTTTTTGAAATTATAATATACCTGTGTTGATGATTCTGAAGACAGTGGCTTATTTGAACTATGTGTTTTATAGTGTAAGGACATTGTACATTGAAGACACTGAATTATCTTTAGTTCTTTTTAAAAACCATTGACGAATCATCTCTGTATCTGACCATCCATCACTTTGAAGAATAGGCAAACACCTTTGGAACGCACTTTTAACAGACCACTGGATGTTACCAGCCCCAAAGCAAGGAATATTATCATATCTTATCACAAACTTAAAGTAAGATTTTCCATGTTTCATCATAACACTCCTACCCTCTGTCAACACCAAAGCATTTGCTTGAATACATTCACTTACCAATGTCTTTGTGACTATAAAAGATCATTAAAGGATAGAGAGATTTCTTAGTGGGTAAAGTTTATGAAGAAAGACTTGAATTTAAATACTAGACTCATATAAGCACAGGCATGAAAACGCATGTCTCTAACCTTACTGTTACTAGAGATAGAGAAAAGAGGAGAGAGGAGACTCTCTGGAAACTTTGTAAGTCCACACAAAGATGGCTTAAACATAGGTGAGCTTGTTGCAGTGTAGACATATTGAATTGAGACAGAAGAAAATCTTTGATGCTTAAATATACAAATATGACAAATATGCACTACTTACATGCATATGCACACAAAGAAAAGCATATACTTTCTCCTTAAGCTTTCCACCAAAGTAGAAAAACAAAATCATACAACCAGTTCTACAGTGGAAAAAAAACCTCATTTCAAGATTGCCTACATCTATGTTACCAAAGCACAGCTACTTACAATTAGCTCAGGGCAAACCATCTTTTATTCCTGCTGAATGGAGTTAGTTGGGGTGAGAGTTGTGATTTACATATCTATTTTTGAAAAACCAATATGTGTTTGGATTTTAAATTCCTTTATCTGACCTCCAGATGTATACCGGGAGTAAGTAAGCTGATAGGAAGACGAGTGAGGTTTTGTCTGATTTTTTCATGCAGAGGCTTGGAATATCTGCCATTAAGTTATAGAGTGAAAAGAGTGTACCTTTGTAATGGTTCCTGGGTATGACTTACCTATAACACGGAATATGACATTAAGCAAAATATATGCAGATTGACATAATGATTATTTCTAGCTACAAATTACTTGAATGATAATTTCAAAACTGGCCATCATTCTCAACTTTTCTTATAACAAGAAAACCATGAGGTTTCAATGGGATTAAAGCTTTGTTCTCACCAAAGGAGTAAAACACCCTTGATCACCAAAAACTGGTAACTGGACCTTCAGTGAACTCAAACTAACTCTCTCTCTCTCTCTCCATTATTTATTTTTAATTAGATATTTTCTTTATTTACATTTCAAATGTTATTGCCTTTTTTAGTTTCCCCTCCAAAAATCCCCTATCCTCTCCCCCTTCCCCCTGCTTCCTAACTCACTCACTCCTGATTCCTGGTCCAGGCATTCCCCTATATTGGGATATAGAACATTCACAGGACCTAGGGCCTCTCCTCCCATTGTTGACCAAGTAGGCCATCCTTAGCTACATATGCAGCTAGAGCCATGAGTCTCTCTGTGTGTTTTCTTTGGTTGGTGGTTTAATCCCAGGGAGCTCTAGGGTTGCTGGTTAGTTCATATTGTTGTTCCTCCTAGAGGGCTGCCTTCAGTTCCTTGAGTTCTTTCTCTAGTCCCTTCATTGGGGACCCTGTGCTCCAACTAATGGATGACTGTGAACATCCACTTCTGTATTAGTCAGGCACTGGCAGAGCCTCTCAGGAGACAGCTATATCAGTCTCATGTCAGCCAGCTCTTGTTGGCATCTGCAGTAGTGTCTGGGTTTGGTGGTTGTTTATGGGATGGATGCCCAGGATGGGCAGTTTCTGGATGGTCATGCCTTCAGTCTTTGCTCCGAACTTTGTCTATATAACTCCTTCCATGGATATTTTGTTTCCCCTTCTAAGAAGGATCAAAGTGTCCACACTTTGGACTCTCCATTGCTGGTGGGACTGCAAGCTGGTACAACCACTCTGGAAATCAGTTTGGCGGTTCCTCAGAAAATTGATATACTTTTACCAGATGATCCAGCAATACCGTTTCTGGGCATATACACAGAAGATGCTCCACCATGTAATAAGGACACATGCTCCACTATGTTCACAGCAGCCTTATTTATAATAGCCAGAATCTGGAAAGAATCCAAATGTCCTTCAACAGAGGAATGGCTACAGAAAATGTGGTACATTTACACAATGGAGTACTACTCAGCTATTAAAGACAATGGATTTATGAATTTCCTAGACATATGGATGGATTTGGAAGATATCATCCTTAGTGAGGTAACCCAATCACAAAAGAACACACATGATATGCAAACACTTATAAGTAAATATTAGCTCAGAATACCTGATACAATTTGCAAAATACATGAAATTCCAACATCTTAAATAGCTTTTTAAAGTTGTCCACAGTAGCTTCCTTGCTTTGTATATATCTTATGCAACCATTTCTATAATTAACTTGTCTATATAACCATTTTGTGACAGCACAAGGAAACTCAGAGTTTCTTCCATCTTGTATTTTTACTGAGGCTACTTGAGGTTTAAGTGGGATTTTATCTCCTTGATGGAGAAAACCATGGAAAAAACACTCATGTTTATTTTAGAAACCCAAGGTCAAACTGCTCTAGCTAACTTTTTTTAGCTTCTGTTAAATTGCTTGCTTGCATAAAACCTCCCTCTGCACCCTCAGACCAGGATAACAGAATGTATTTTTTTTTTCCATTGAAAAATATCTTACTCTATTCAGCACTAAACTTGAGTCACAAATATCTTATTGTAGTTCCAGTCAGCTAAAATGAAGACTTTCAATTAGTTATAAATTGTATCTAAGTGGTAATCTCTATTGTAATTCCAATATCAATTTGCCCTGACATTCCTTCACATGTATTAAGGGAATAATTTTCTTGTCTAAAATTGTGTGTCTTGAGTGTTTCTTCTGACAACATTCTATTCACAGAAATAATCACTAATGAAAAATTTAAGATAATCGTTATCTTTTTATGTTGCTAATCAGCTAATTGGCACTTGTACTGACTGATTTCATAGTGTCAGCCAACAGAAGAATTAAGTGGTGGCAAAGAAGATGTCTCTCATCCCTACTTGGTGACCATTTTCTCTGCCATTTCTGGTATGAGAGAACCTGTATATTTGCATCTTACTTTATGTCCTAAATAAGACACCAGAAAGAGAAATGAATCCATGCATGAGACATGAATAAGTGCAATGGAAGTTAAAAGGAAGCCCCAGTGCATTGAAAGGTGATATTTATCATAATAACCAGAGCACCCTGTAGAGTTTGCCTACTGCCTTCTCTGAAGATTAAGCATTTTCAAAATTGGCACAGATAATATTTATCTCCTTTGTTCTTTGTCTTATAATTTCTTTGGAGTTTAATTTTTGTTGACACCTCAGGAAGACTCAGTTAATAAATATAGTTACATGTGATTAAATTTGTAATAAGGCAATCATTAACTGCACCCACATGAAGGTGTCAAGATGGTACAGGGCCTCTGTCTCCAGTGAATTACTCCCACTGTCTTTCAAAGTATTGAACTAATAGAATTAAAAAGTGACAATTTTAATTTTGCTCTAGTAGAGGAGTAAAGATGGCTCACCTATCAACATCAATAGCTTCATTAAATGTCTCTTCCACTGCAGAGGTAAACTCACATATTAAAAATTAACTTTTATTTTTTTTTTTTTTATTTTTTTTTTCCATTTTTTATTAGGTATTTAGCTCATTTACATTTCCAATGCTATACCAAAAGTCCCCCTTACCCACCCACCCCCACTCCCCTACCCACCCACTCCCCCCCTTTGGCCCTGGCGTTCCCCTGTACCGGGGCACACAAAGTCTGCGTGTCCAATGGGCCTCTCTTTCCAGTGATGGCCGACTAGGCCATCTTTTGATACATATGCAGCTAGAGTCAAGAGCTCAGGGGTACTGGTTAGTTCATAATGTTGTTCCACCTATAGGGTTGAAGATCCCTTTAGCTCCTTGGGTACTTTCTCTAGCTCCTCCATTGGGAGCCCTGTGATCCATCCATTAGCTGACTGTGAGCATCCACTTCTGTGTTTGCTAGGCCCCGGCATAGTCTCACAAGAGACAGCTACATCTGGGTCCTTTCAGTAAAATCTTGCTAGTGTATGCAATGGTGTCAGCATTTGGAAGCTGATTATGGGGTGGATCCCTGGATATGGCAGTCTCTACATGGTCCATCCTTTCATCTCAGCTCCATACTTTGTTTCTGTAACTCCTTCCATGGGTGTTTTGTTCCCACTTCTAAGGAGGGGCCTAGTGTCCACACTTCAGTCTTCATTTTTCTTGAGTTTCATGTGTTTAGGAAATTGTATCTTATATCGTGGGTATCCTAGGTTTTGGGTTAGTATCCACTTATCAGTGAGTACATATTGTGTGAGTTCCTTTGTGATTGTGTTACCTCACTGAGGATGATGCTCTCCAGGTCCATCCATTTGGCTAGGAATTTCATAAATTCATTCTTTTTAATAGCTGAGTAGTACTCCATTGTGTAGATGTACCACATTTTCTGTATCCATTCCTCTGTTGAGGGGCATCTGGGTTCTTTCCAGTTTCTGGCTATTATAAATAAGGCTGCTATGAACATAGTGGAGCATGTGTCCTTCTTACCACTTGGGGCTTCTTCTGGATATATGCCCAGGAGAGGTATTGCTGGATCCTCCGGTAGTACTATGTCCAATTTTCTGAGGAACCGCCAGACTGATTTCCAGAGTGGTTGTACAAGCCTGCAATCCCACCAACAATGGAGGAGTGTTCCTCTTTCTCCACATCCTCGCCAGCATCTGCTGTCACCTGAATTTTTGATCTTAGCCATTCTCACTGGTGTGAGGTGGAATCTCAGGGTTGTTTTGATTTGCATTTCCCTGATGATTAAGGATGTTGAACATTTTTTCAGGTGCTTCTCTGCCATTCGGTATTCCTCAGGTGAGAATTCTTTGTTCAGTTCTGAGCCCCATTTTTTAAGGGGGTTATTTGATTTTCTGAGGTCCACCTTCTTGAGTTCTTTATATATGTTGGATATTAGTCCCCTATCTGATTTAGGATAGGTAAAGATCCTTTCCCAGTCTGTTGGTGGTCTTTTTGTCTTATAGACAGTGTCTTTTGCCTTGCAGAAACTTTGGAGTTTCATTAGGTCCCATTTGTCAATTCTCGATCTTACAGCACAAGCCATTGCTGTTCTGTTCAGGAATTTTTCCCCTGTGCCCATATCTTCAAGGCTTTTCCCCACTTTCTCCTCTATAAGTTTCAGTGTCTCTGGTTTTATGTGAAGTTCCTTGATCCACTTAGATTTGACCTTAGTACAAGGAGATAAGTATGGATCGATTCGCATTCTTCTACATGATAACAACCAGTTGTGCCAGCACCAATTGTTGAAAATGCTGTCTTTCTTCCACTGGATGGTTTTGGCTCCCTTGTCGAAGATCAAGTGACCATAGGTGTGTGGGTTCATTTCTGGGTCTTCAATTCTATTCCATTGGTCCACTTGTCTGTCTCTATACCAGTACCATGCAGTTTTTATCACAATTGCTCTGTAGTAAAGCTTTAGGTCAGGCATGGTGATTCCACCAGAGGTTCTTTTATCCTTGAGAAGAGTTTTTGCTATCCTCGGTTTTTTGTTATTCCAGATGAATTTGCAAATTGCTCCTTCTAATTCGTTGAAGAATTGAGTTGGAATTTTAATGGGGATTGCATTGAATCTGTAGATTGCTTTTGGCAAGATAGCCATTTTTACTATGTTGGTCCTGCCAATCCATGAGCATGGGAGATCTTTCCATCTTCTGAGATCTTCTTTAATTTCTTTCTTCAGGGACTTGAAGTTTTTATCATACAGATCTTTCACTTCCTTCGTTAGAGTCACGCCGAGATATTTTATATTATTTGTGGCTATTGAGAAGGGTGTTGTTTCCCTAATTTCTTTCTCAGCCTGTTTATTCTTTGTGTAGAGAAAGGCCATTGACTTGTTTGAGTTAATTTTATATCCAGCTACTTCACCGAAGCTGTTTATCAGGTTTAGGAGTTCTCTGTTGGAATTTTTAGGGTCACTTATATATACTATCATATCATCTGCAAAAAGTGATATTTTGACTTCCTCTTTTCCAATTTGTATCCCCTTGATCTCCTTTTGTTGTCGAATTGCTCTGGCTAATACTTCAAGTACTATGTTGAAAAGGTAGGGAGAAAGTGGGCAGCCTTGTCTAGTCCCTGATTTTAGTGGGATTGCTTCCAGCTTCTCTCCATTTACTTTGATGTTGGCTACTGGTTTGCTGTAGATTGCTTTTATCATGTTTAGGTATTGGCCTTGAATTCCTGATCTTTCCAGAACTTTTATCATGAATGGGTGTTGGATCTTGTCAAATGCTTTTTCTGCATCTAACGAGATGATCATGTGGTTTTTGTCTTTGAGTTTGTTTATATAATGGATTACATTGATGGATTTTCGTATATTAAACCATCCCTGCATCCCTGGAATAAAACCTACTTGGTCAGGATGGATGATTGCTTTAATGTGTTCTTGGATTCGGTTAGCGAGAATTTTATTAAGAATTTTTGCATCGATGTTCATAAGAGAAATTGGTCTGAAGTTCTCTATCTTTGTTGGATCTTTCTGTGGTTTAGGTATCAGAGTAATAGTGGCTTCATAAAATGAGTTGGGTAGAATACCTTCTACTTCAATCTTGTGAAAAAGTTTGTGCAGAACTGGAGTTAGATCTTCTTTGAAGGTCTGATAGAACTCTGCACTAAACCCGTCTGGTCCTGGGCTTTTTTTGGCTGGGAGACTATTAATAACTGCTTCTATTTCTTTAGGGGATATGGGACTGTTTAGAAGGTCAACTTGATCCTGATTCAACTTTGGTACCTGGTATCTGTCCAGAAATTTGTCCATTTCGTCCAGGTTTTCCAGTTTTGTTGAGTATAGCCTTTTGTAGAAGGATCTGATGGTGTTTTGGATTTCTTCAGGATCTGTTGTTATGTCTCCCTTTTCATTTCTGATTTTGTTAATTAGGATTTTGTCCCTGTGCCCTTTAGTGAGTCTAGCTAAGGGTTTATCTATCTTGTTGATTTTCTCAAAGAACCAACTCCTCGTTTGGTTAATTCTTTGAATAGTTCTTCTTGTTTCCACTTGGTTGATTTCACCCCTGAGTTTGATTATTTCCTGCCGTCTACTCCTCTTGGGTGAATTTGCTTCCTTTTTTTCTAGAGCTTTTAGATGTGTTGTCAAGCTGCTAGTATGTGCTCTCTCCCGTTTTTTCTTGAAGGCACTCATAGCTATGAGTTTCCCTCTTAGAAATGCTTTCATTGTGTCCCAAAGGTTTGGGTACGTTGTGGCTTCATTTTCATTAAACTCTAAAAAGTCTTTAATTTCTTTCTTTATTCCTTCCTTGACCAAGGTATCATTGAGAAGAGTGTTGTTCAGTTTCCATGTGAATGTTGGCTTTCTGTTATTTATTTTGTTATTGAAGATCAGCCTTAGTGCATGGTGATCTGATAGGATACATGGGACAATTTCAATATTTTTGAATCTGTTGAGGCCTGATTTGTGACCTATTATGTGGTCAATTTTGGAGAAGGTACCATGAGGTGCTGAGAAGAAGGTATATCCTTTTGTTTTAGGATAAAATGTTCTGTAGATATCTGTCAGATCCATTTGTTTCATCACTTCTGTTAGTTTCAGTGTGTCCCTGTTTAGTTTCTGTTTCCATGATCTGTCCATTGGTGAAAGTGGTGTGTTGAAGTCTCCCACTATTATTGTGTGAGGCGCAATGTGTGCTTTGAGCTTTACTAAAGTTTCTTTAGTGAATGTGGCTGCTCTTGTATTTGGAGCATAGATATTCAGAATTGAGAGTTCCTCTTGGAGGATTTTACCTTTGATGAGAATGAAGTGTCCCTCCTTGTCTTTTTTGATGACTTTGGGTTGGAAGTCAATCTTATCAGATATTAGGATGGCTACTCCTGCTTGTTTCTTCATACCATTTGCTTGGAAAATTGTTTTCCAGCCTTTCATTCTGAGGTAGTGTCTATCTTTTTCTCTGAGATGAGTTTCCTGTAAGCAGCAAAATGTTGGGTCTTGTTTGTGTAGCCAGTTTGTTAGTCTATGTCTTTTTATTGGCGAGTTGAGACCATTGATGTTAAGAGATATTAAGGAAAAGTAATTGTTGCTTCCTGTTATTTTAGTTGTTAAAGGTGGCATTCTGTTCTTGTGGCTGTCTTCTTTTAGGTTTGTTGAGGGATTACCTTCTTGTTTTTTCTAGGGCGTTGTTCCCGTTCTTGTATTGGTTTTTTTCTGTTATTATCCTTTGAAGGGCTGGATTCGTGGAGAGATAATGCGTGAATTTGGTTTTGTCGTGGAATACTTTGGTTTCTCCCTCTATGATAATTGAGAGTTTGGCTGGGTATAGTAGCCTGGGCTGCAGTTTGTGTTCTCTTAGTGTCTGTATAACATCTGTCCAGGCTCTTCTGGCTTTCATAGTCTCTGGTGAAAAATCTGGTGTAATTCTGATAGGCTTGCCTTTATATGTTACTTGACCTTTTTCGCTTACTGCTTTTAGTATTCTATCTTTAGTGCATTTGATGTTCTGATTATTATGTGTCGGGAGGAATTTCTTTTCTGGCCCAGTCTATTTGGAGTTCTGTAGGCTTCTTGTATGTTCATATGCATCTCATTCTTTAGATTTGGGAAGTTTTCTTCAATAATTTTGTTGAAGATGTTTGCTGGACCTTTGAGTTGAAAATCTTCATTCTCATCCACTCCTATTATCCGTACGTTTGGTCTTCTTATTGTGTCCTGGATTTCCTGGATATTTTGAGTTAGGATCTTTTTGCATTTTCCATTTTCTTTGATTGTTGTGCCGATGTTCTCTATGGAATCTTCTGCACCTGAGATTCTCTCTTCCATCTCTTGTATTCTGTTGCTGATGCTCAAATCTATGGTTCCAGATTTCTTTCCTAGGGTTTCTATCTCTAGTGTTGCCTCGCTTTGAGTTTTCATTATTGTGTCTACTTCCCTTTTTAGGTCTAGTATGGTTTTGTTCATTTCCATCACCTGTTTGTATGTTTTTTCCTCTTTTTCTGTAAGGACTTCTACCTGTTTGATTGTGTTTTCCTGTTTTTCTTTAAGGACTTGTAACTCTTTAGCAGTGTTCTCCTGTATTTCTTTAAGTGATTTATTAAAGTCCTTCTTGATGTCCTCTACCATCATCATGAGATATGCTTTTAAATCTAGGTCTAGGTTCTCAGGTGTGTTGGGGTTCCCTGGACTGGGCGAAGTGGGTGTGCTGGGTTCTGGTGATGGTGAGTGGTCTTGGTTCCTGTTAGTAAGATTCCTCTGTTTACCTTTCGCCATCTGGTAATCTCTGGAGTTAGTAGTTATAGTTGACTCTGTTTAGAGATTGTTCTTCTGGTGATTCTGTTACCGTCTATCAGCAGACCTGGGAGACAGATTCTCTCCTCTGAGTTTCAGTGCTCAGAGCACTCTCTGCTGGCAAGCTCTCTTACAGGGAAGGTGCGCAGATATCTTGTATTTGGACCTCCTCCTGGCCGAAGAAGAAGGCCCAAAACAGGACCTTTCTCAGACACTGTGTTGCTTTGGCAGTTCCCAGGTGGTACAGACTCTCACCTAAGCAGACTAAATTCCTAAGTTCCTTGGAGTCCCGGGACCAAGATGGCGACCGCTGCTGCTGTGGCTTAGGCCGCCTCCCCAGCCGGGTGGGCACCTGTCCTCTGGTCCGGAAGGTGGCCGGCTGTCCCCGGCCCACACAGGGTGCTGCCTCAGCGCCTCTGTGCTTCTGCCTGTTCCAGAAGCTGTCAGGTTCTCTGGCGCACCCTCTCACCTGTTCAGACTAATTTCCTAAGTTCGGCGGGTCCCGGACCAAGATGGCGACCGCTGCTGCTGTGGCTTAGGCCGCCTCCCCAGCCGGGCGGGCACCTGTCCTCCGGTCTGGACGGTGGCTGGCTGTCCCCGGCCCACAAAGGGTGCTGCCTCAGTGCCTCTGTGCTTCCGCCTGTTCCAGAAGCTGTCAGGTTCTCTGGCGCACCCTCTCACCTGTTCAGACTAATTTCCTAAGTTCGGCGGGTCCCGGACCAAGATGGCGACCGCTGCTGCTGTGGCTTAGGTCCAAAAATTAACTTTTCAAGGGGATTGAGAGATTAATTAGCAGTTAAGAGTTTTTGTTCCTTTAGCAAATGACACGGATTCCATTCCCAATATCCACATGGATCACTAACATTCATTGCTCCAGTCCTAGGGAATCTGATACCCTTTTCCGACTTAAACAGGCAGGGAACATGCATGATATACATTTTTGCATGGAAAACTCTTCTACACATAAAATAATTTTATTTATTAGAAATGGACTTTTAAGGGACCTGTTCAGAGCTTCACACAATAATTCTATTAAGAATCATTAACTCTGAAATTTATTACTTTCCTTCTTTCTTGTTCCTTCTTAGCCTTTTTTCATTCTTCCTTTTCTTGCTCTGACACAATGTCAAATTCTGGTCCTATGCCATACAAATGATGCAGAAGAAGTGAACTGGACTGATCCCAGGATGATCTTACAGTAAAATTTCTTGCATAGGGAGAGCAGAAAATCCTCAAAGTCCTCTCTGTTTTTACTGTCTAAGAGATATATAAAAATGATTATGATTCCTAAGACACTGGTCATGAATTAAAATCAAAGTCCAGGACACAAATGTACAATGGCAAAGAATGTGGGCCCTGAGGTGCAAGGAAGCCTACATATTCTGCATTATGCAGAACAAACACCCAAATTCACATTGCTCGAGAGATTAAATGGCAATTGGTGCGAGCTCTGTGAGTGTGGATCCTGTCTAGGAATTCAACACATCAGAGAAGAAAGAAGTAGATCTGTCTAGCTAAGAGCCTACACATTATAATTGATTGGGACTTTAGAGAGAAAAACAACACACTTGCCACATCCAAATGGTAAGCTGCAAATGAAAAGCCTAATATGTTGGAGACTCATACACATTTCTTCATCAAGAAAGTATTGACAGGTGGGGTTAGCTATACATTGTGGTTTTTAGTTTTGTTTGGTTTTACATTGGTTTTACTATCTTGGTACTTATTTCACTGTTTTTACCCTTGTTATTATGTCCTATGAGTTTATGCTATTTACCTTTAATCTTATTCCTGTCTCTCCTTTTTCCCTTTCCGTGCTGTTTTTTTTTTTAAATGTCCTTTCATGCTGCTTTTTATAGCATCATATCAGCTGTATAATGTTTAGATCCTTAGGTTATCCTATTAGCACCCTAGCTTGCTTATTTTCTAAGTTTATAATGGATGTTCTCAAAGTTTCCAACTGCTTCTCCTCATATTGTAACATACAGTTTGTTAAAACTTTGTGGGTTTTGTCATCATTTTATTTATTTATCTTTTTGCTGTACTTTACTTTGTTCATTTGGCGTAGGAGTGGGGATCATAAACTAAAGAGAAGAATAGCAACCTAAAAGAACAACATAGAATACAAAATATGGGAAGAAAAATAGAACTGAAATGTGCACAAATACCATCATGGAAATGCAAGAAATATGAAAAAGCAAAGCAATATAATTCCACTGGAAACTCATATTGTTACCAAAACTTGGAATTGAAGTCTGCAGTGCATGAATCTAGGTTCAGGAATCCACCCATGCCTTAGGGTTTCTATTGCTGTATGGGGAGTGCATAACATACCAATTCTTATAAAGGAAAACATTTAATTAGGGATGGGCTACTTTTCAAAAGACTCAGTCTATTGTCATCCTCTAAGGGCAAGCCCAACAGAAATAAGGAACCCCCAGTAGAGAAGAGAAGTTAGGGATGGTGGAGGGAGTCAGGGATGATGATCAGGGGAATTTTGAAGCTCTGACTGATCAACACTCAGGTTGCTTCTTTGTTTTTACAGGTTTCAGGGAACACACAGAGAGGTGACTGATTATCCAAGAAACACAGATTATTTCATTTTACCTCCAGATGTGTGTTTGGCTTTTCATTACATATCTGGGGTTACATGTTCAATCACAACTACAAAGTAGAAATAGAACAGATTTTATTTTTATTATCATCCCCATAACTCCAATTCAAAGAATATAAACCTGAATTTAGCCTGGCAGTATTTGCAGATATAAAGCATTCCAGACAAGTTGAAAATATCTGAACCAGCCTTTGCAGGAATAATGAATACTATTGCCTAACTCCTTTTCTTTACATATTTTATCATATCAGCTATTAAGTAGGGAAATATTATTTTAGTCTATCTTATTTACTGAGTTCTATTCCTTAATGGGGATATCCTCTACCATTCCTTTTCTTAAAACTATATTTTCAGAGATCTCTGATCATATTGTGAAAAGAGACCTTGAATCTATGACCAATTCTCCCGCGCAGTCAGAGTTTGCCAAATATTTCTAAGTTTCCCCTTGTTCCAATTATATTGTTTGAGTTTGCTTAGGGGTAGATATCACAAAGAGATTCCTGAAATCATGACCTCATTTGGAAATTCTTCATTTTGTGTTTATCTGTGCTTATCATGATCTCTGGTATATAAGGGAGACTTCCAAGTAGGGGCAAATAAAGTTGTTGCCTAAAAGCAGAAAGGAGAGTATGTTTAGGACTTCTTAAAAAGACTCACACTTAATTTTCTTGTACAAACACATAAAATGAATCACACTGCAGAAAGTCCTGAAGACCAAAACCTAGAAGTGAGAAACAGAAAGACAGTGATCACAACATTTGACTCAGCTTTGCTGGAACTATGTAAAACAGCTGTGCTGGCTTCATGGCTTCACATTTTCCAGTGGATATGACTGTCTGTCATCATGGGAGGAATCATGGGCACATGAAGGCAGACATGGTGCTTGAGGGTAGCTGAGAGTTCTACATCCCAATCTGGAGGCAATGGGTAGAGATAGTCACTGTCCTTTGTTGAGCATTAAAAAACCTCAAAGCTGACAGCCACTGACAAACTTCTTCCAATATGACCACACCTACACCAACAAGGTCACACCTCCTAATACTCCTATTCCATATGAGCCTATTTACATTCAATATACTATAATCAATAATACACCAGGTAGAACAAATGATAAACAGAAAATAAAAACATATTCATGTACCCACATAGGGAATAGGGACAAACAGATCCAAAAATTCCTTTATCTCTTCTTTGGAGTCCTTCATGTGAAAGTAAATTTTAAGTAGAAGACTAGAAGTATGTATATATAAGCAGCACATGATGAAGTGTGGGCTCACCCACCTATATCACATCAATATCTCTTAATTATAAGGGTGTAAGAAAGACCGTTCGTTGCTCAGGAAGAAAGCATTTTAATTGAGTTGGCCTTCTAGCTGTCATATGCTTTTCTTCTCCAAGTATAAAATTCTTATAGAAATTTTAATTTCTATAAGATCATTATCTTAATAGTCCTTGAGTCTAAATGTCTGTTTAGAATACACATTTTGCCAGGTTGTTACACTAAATTCTCAAAAGCTGGCTTAAGATATAGTTAATGAGTCCACCCAGCAGCTGACTCAGACAGATACAGACACATACAACCAAACAGTGGGTGAAACCTGGGGACTCTTGTGGAAGAATGGGAAGATGAATTTCAGGCCCACAAGGGGATAGGAACTCCATAGGAAGATCAACAGAGTCTTCTAACATGGAACCCTTGGGGCTCTCAGAGACTGAGCTACCAACCAAAGAACATACACAGGCTGGACCTAGGATTACCAGTACATATAGCAGATATGTAACTTAGTCTTCATGTGGATTCCAAACAACTGGGTCAGGAATTATCCTAAAAACTGTCGCCTTTATGTTGGATATGTTCTAGATGGGCTTACTTGTCTGGCCTCATTGGGAAGGAGTGAGCCAAACCTCACAGAGTTGATGTGTCAAAGGAAAAGGGGAAGCAGGATGGGGAAAAGGATTGTGGGAAGAGGTGAGCACAATAGGGGATTAGGGTAGTGAGCAGGATGTAATCTGAATAAGTTATATATATATGGAAAAATATATATTTAAGGAAATGGTTAAAATACTGAAAACAAAAACTTCAAGATTGTTTAGATATATATTTACTTTGTTTTATGTGTATGAGCATCGCCTACATGTATTCTGGCACACTATGTGTATATTATAATGCTGTAGCGGGGAAAAGGCATCAGATCGCCTGAAACCAGCACTGTGATAGCTTTAGAGCCAAGGTATGGGTGCTGGAAACTGAGCTCAGGTCCTGTGCTAAGGAGTGAGTGCTTTTCATCAGTGAGAAACCTCTCCAGCTCACAAAGGCCCAGTTTAAAGCAGTTATGACTTCAAAGAAAGTACAGACAGAAAAATAAAAATAAACAAAAAAATATTGGATCAGAAACTGGACAGTATCATCAGTAAAATGAACAATTAAAAAAAAAGAATCTCCTCCCTTCCCCTCCTCTTACTTCTACCCCAGCCACTCGGCATTTTATGCAGAACTGGAGATTGCACCTACATCTTTATATATTTTTTTAATTTTATTGGTCATTTTATTTATTCATATTTCAAATGTTTTCCCCCTTCCTAGTTTCCCCTCTACAAGCTCCCTATCACCTCCTGCTGTCTCTCTGAGGGTGCTGCCCAACTCGCCTACCCACTCATGCATCAGTGCCCTAGCATTCCCCTTCCCTGGCTCACAAGCTTCCGCAGGAGTAAGGGGATTCCTTCCCAGTGAAGCCTGCTAAGGCCATCCTTTGCTACATATCTAGCTGGAGCCATGAGTCCCCCCGCCCCCACATGCTCCCTGGGAGCTTTGGGGAATCTGGTTGGTTGATATTGTTTTTCCTATGAGTTTGCAAACCCCTTAATCTCCTATAGTCCTTGCCCAAAATTCTCCATTGGGATCCCCCTCTCTCAGTCTGAGGTTTGGCTGTGTACGTCTGCATCTATATTGGTCCTGCTCTGGCAGAGCCTCTCAGGAAACAGCTATACCAGGCACCTGTCAATAAGCACTTGTTGGCATCAGTAATAGTGTCTGGGTTTGGTGTCTGCAGATGGGATGGATACCTAGGTGGGGCAGTCTCTGGGTATCCTTTCTTCAGTTTCTGCTCCACTCTTTGTCCCTGTGTTTCCTTTTGATAGGAAGAATTCTGGATTAATAATTTTGAGGTGGGTGGATGGCCCCATCCCTCAACCAGGGACCATGCCTATTAACTGGATAGTCTCTACAGGTTCTGTCTCCCATTTGTTGGGTATTTCAGCTAATGTCCTTCTTCATTGGTCCTGAAAACCTCTCAGGTCCCCAGCATCTGGGACTTTCTAGTGGCTACTCCCAGGTTCCTTCCCCCACTGCTACACTAGATTTACAGTGTATACTTTAAAATTCCTGACCCTCTGTATTTCTCCCCCATCTAGGACTCAAGTCTTTATACATACCAGACAAGAGATTTACTACTGACTTGTAGGGATATTCCCTGAGCCCTACAGATGAATCTAGAAAAGACAAGAATACACAGGGAGATACACTGTAAATCTCAATCAGGACTCATATTTGTTGTTTTGGGGGATGCAAACTGGTACATCCAGTCTGGAAAACAGTACAGAAAATCTTTCCAGAGCTCAAAAGAAAATCTACCATATGACTCAAGTAGACCACTCCTTTGTATATACTCAAAGGCTCCCTCTCTTAATTCATAAATATGTTTGCTCAGCCATGTTCATTTCTGTAATTTTCACATTAGCCAGAAAATGAAGTAAGCCTACATGTACTTCCACTGACAGATGGGTAATGAAACTGTGCTGCATATACACTATGGAATGCTCATTGGATAGAAATAAAAATAAAATCTGACATTATAATATTCAAAAGTATTATTGAGCAATTGCTAGGAGCCTTACTTCATTTTAACTAATTTTAGTACATATTTAGTGTGGCTTTACAAAAGGTAGTTGCAATCAGATCTGATAAATGTGTGTGTGTGTGTATAATTATATATATATGCTTATATATATATATATACGTGTGTGTGTGTATTGTGAAATACTGATATGATATATGTATATGTAATACACTTTCAAATTATAATGCTACAGACATAAGTGCAGATACCCCTCGAGGCCAAAATGCGTTGAGCCATAAAGCTGTAGATGTAGGTAATTGTGAACTATTGACACAAAGAAACCACCCAACTCAGGTCCTCTTCAAGAGTATTATGCACTCTAAACTGTTGAGCTAGATTTGCAGTCTCAGAATATTTTAAAGATGCTTAAAATATCTGGACGTGGTGGTTTATACAGAGGACAGAGTCAGGATAATTTTTGGAGGTTGAGATGAGCCTGGTCTTCTTTTGTTTTATTAGATATTTTCTTTATTTACATTTCAAACATTATGCCCTTTCCTGGTTTCCCCTCCAAAAACCTCCTCCCCCACCCCTCCATCCTCCCTCTGCTTGTGATGAGTTCAAGGACAAACACGGATGTGTGTGTTTGTGTGTGTGTGTGTGTGTGTGTGTGTGTGTGAGAGAGAGAGAGAGAGAGAGAGAGAGAGAGAGAGAGAGAGAGAGATCAACACCAAAACACCAAGACCTTGATAAACTAGACAGCTTATGAAAGCTGTTTAGAAAGTCACAGAGAGCTGGGACTTAAATGAAGGTCATGTGACAAAGTTATTTTTACACTTGTGATTGAGTTAAACAAGTCCCCCATGAAGCTTAAATGGACAAAATTATGATCAAGAACACTGGGCATCTGTTGTCTTGTTTCTGATAAAATGCAGAGGAACCCTTATACCAATTATCCCTCATAATAATAAACTATGCTCAAGAGGAAGCAAGAAGTATATCTGTCATTATGTTTCAAACTGTTTGTTTCAGGAAGATTGATTGACCTCATAAATCATCAACTACTAATCCTCCAGGAAGATTTGAAGATAAAAGCAAGAAAATGAAAATTAAGCCTTCAACAAAATGATAATTTGTTTACTTTAAGGAAGTAAAGAAAAAATTTTATAGGTATTTTCCTTAATCATTTTTATGTTACTACAGAAAAACAAACAAGCAAATAAAACAATGAAAAAAAAATGATTGTTGTATTTATCTTGAAATCTATGTTTCAAAACTGTATTTATTCCTATTTGGCTTGATTTTCAGAGGTCTCCCTGATACACATAGTATATATTATTTCATGCCTGAGTTTAAAATATTTACAAATTGTTTAAACATCTATGCAGTAGAATTGACCCTGGTATGGTACCTCATGTCATACCAGGGTCACACAATGAAGTTTCTACTCCTCCAAATTTTAAGGATTTTCTTTCTGTGTGTTGTCAGCTTCGGACATGGATGGTCTTGTTGTCCAGTGACTGTTTTGCTCTTTTTGCATCACTGCTTCATTTATTGCCCGATAGAATACATACACACCACTTGTCCATTTGTCTGGTACCCTGTTTGATATTCTAACATAATTAGCACAAGGCATCCTGGCTCAGTAACAAAGCTTCATTTTCTTGTTTACAGTAAACAAAGACTGTAGGTAAATGAAACTAAATTTTCCATGTATCATTTTTTTTACATTTTTTTTTTCTGTTAGGCCACTGAGAGACTTTGCGTCAAAAGAAAGAACAACAACACAAAACAACAGCAACAATAACAAAAAACAAGGTGGATAATCCATGACTGGGATTAACACTTGAAATGGTCCTCTGAGATGTACACATGCATAGATGAGCAGTGTCTTCACATAAGCGCCCATACATACATACATACACACACACACACACACACACACACACACACACACACACACATTATAATAAAGAGAAACTTGGAAACAATTCCAGTCTCCCATTGTAATTTTCAAGACAATGTTACTGTAATAAAATAGTCTATATCATAACCACAATAAAACATTAAAAATGCCAAAATCTGGAATAAAAATATATGGTACTATTAACTTAATGTTAGGTATTTTTAAAATTGTACTAATAAAATGAAAGTAAAATAGTATACTCTTGACCCAATTAAATATGGGCAGTAGCCCATGATGTGGATTATTATTCCAACAAGGATTAAATGCTGAAATTAAATGAGTTTTCTTATGAACCCACATTAACTAGAAAGGTTCCTAATTTTCAACTCATATCCATTTCACTGACTTGAGAACAAAAAGAATCACAATGTATCAATTGCTCTACAATGTGACAGTATTTTGCAATTATGTTTGAAGCTATTTATGTAACACACACAGGAATATATATATTTCTCTCTCCTCTCTCTCTCTCTCTCTCTCTCTCTCTCTCTCTCTCCCTCTCTCTCCCTCTGTGTGTGTGTGTGTTTGTGTGTGTGTGTGTGTGAGAGAGAGAGAGACAGAGACAGAGACAGAGACAGAGGCTAGGCATCATAGTGTGTAAGCCTGTTTGCACTGGTCAGATGACAACATCAGGAGTCTTGTGGCGCCAGACTTAGTAGGAAGCAAATTCCCCATCTGAACCGTCTCATAAACCTCCATAAGCCTTCAATAATAACCACTCTTAGTAGACACAGAACTCAAATATCTTCACCATAACTTCAAAAGACATTTCACAATCCTCACTGTTCTTCTGATGAAGGAATGAAATGTGGGTCTAGGAATATCATGGTCAATTCTAATTTGTATAATGAACATTGAAAGTCAAAGTTCCCTGGTTGGAGAGATGACTTTGTGGATGAAGAAAATGTTCTATAGAACGCAGACCCAAGATTGCATCCCCAGTGCCCACAAAGAAAGCCCAGCAGGGAGGCAGGCATCTGTAATCTCATCATTGAGAGAGAGGTATGGAGAGGAGGCAGAGAAGTAACTAGAGCTTCAGGATGGTAACACATTGAGTGAAAGAGGAATCTAGTAGATTTACATGCCCTCAGGTACAAACATCTGTACACATGTATGTATATATATATATATATATATATATATATTTCCATACACTATAACACACACACACACACACACACACACACACACACACACACACACACACACCAAACATTCCTAAAACAAAAGGGAACATGAGGTATATCCTGAATTATAAATAGTCAATTAAATGCTGAATAATAATTTTGGAGGATAAGCTATATGAAGGAAGAGATCAGAACTTTTAAACTTTCATATTTAAATAAAAACATTTTAGAAGGAGTGGTGGTTCATATAATTATATAGAGAAATAGTTTTTTTCCCCTGAAGAAAGTAAGTAGTCAATGTTTTAATGTACATATCAATTTCTGAGCATTGTCAACCAAACACATGAGAAGAACTAACATATAATTTGTAATGGCTGAATAATCACCAGTTTGAATTTGTCAGAAGCTCCAAGTATGGGAAGCTACAATGACTGTGATCTGAATTAAGAGCACATCGCCACAAAATGTGGAAGGAGGAGACCCTTCTTAGTCAACCACTCCTGATCATTTTTCATTTGTTGCTCTATTATTACACTATAGCGTCAGTCCTAAAATTGAACAAAAGCATGTCTACTAGGAAATTGAGATATTGTTTCCTGCTTATTTGTGTTACTATGGTTAAGTTAAATGATTGAATGTTTTCTCACATCTGTGTGCATTTCATATGCTCCAAATCCATTCACAATCTCTTTATGATCACACAGGTAAAAGAAAGACATAACTCTCATCCAGAAACAAAGATAAAATATAAACATCTTGACCTGTGCAGCTTCAGTGTGAATGAAAAGGGCCACGGAAATGAGATGACACTGATTGATAGCCTCCTTGCACTCTGGTGTTGTGAATCCTGTCCCCATGGTCCACACTTTCAAACCAGCAAAGTAAGGAAAGAAAAAGACCTTATTACATTCTGAATTTTAAAGAAAAAAAAAAAGAACTTGTTGATGTGTCCAGACAAAAACAAGAACCTGAAAAAGGAAAATGAGCCTACTGCCCCCAGATTATTGTAAACACATATGAAATCCAGTGTTCACTTGGCCTCTGAGCAGAATCAGAGTTCTGTATGGTCAGGATTGGGCTTCATTGCAATGGAAGAGATTGTGCATATTTATTTCAATTAAAAATGTTAGGGGCAGTGATGGGTGAATCTCTCTCTCTCTCTCTCTCTCTCTCTCTCTCTCTCTCTCTCTCTCTCTCTGTATGTGTGTGTGTCTCCCCCTCTCTCCACCTCTGTCTCTATCTCCATCTCTGTCTCTCAATCTCTGTCTCTCTGTCTCTCCTTCTCTCGGTCTCTCCCTCCCCCTCCCCCTCTCCCTCTCTCATCACTAGTACCAGCTAGATGCTGTTTAGGACTTTTGCATCAGGATGCTGTCTCCTCCTCCTGCCCCACCCTCTCTGCACACTGCTGCTACCATGTTAAACTGATGAAAGAAATTGGATTCACTGTTTGCACACAGCAACATATTTAGCTTTTGGCTGTGCGGGTCCAATTAACTCCCTTAACAATATGGGTGAACGGGGTTATTGGATTAGGTTTGTAGCCAATTATAATTGTTTTGGTTGACTACCCCCTCTTCTAACCTTATTTACAGTTAAGAAAATTTCATTGGAAGAATATTTCATAGTGTGGAACACAAAAAGCCAGGGGAAAATTGGAAGAACAATTTATTTTCTCTAGATCATGAAACATGACCTCTTATTTATGTTTAGGCATAAATGAAAGTTTCACTTTTTCAGAAATGAAAATAAAAATGTCAAACATAAAGCGTTTTTGAAGACTTCTCATTATCCCCATTATTCTTATTGTGTCCATGTCATCATGAAAGAAAGAAACACCGTTTACGGTGAGTAGATTCAGTTTTCAGCCATCCCGAGCCACAGCCTCTCTGATCTTGTTGCCCTCCATTTAGACAGTGGAAATAAGAAGCCTGTTACTGCAATGATCAAGTGAAGGAGCCACTATGAGGTCATAAGGAAAATTCCTGATTCTGGATAAGAGTCAGGAAATATTATTCAGTAACTTCTTTCCCAATTATTTTAAATTACATTAAAAATAATGCATTTCTATGTTAAGTTATTCTTGGGGAAGTACAAGGAAATTGTTATTAGCTAATCATTTTTCATTTTCTCTTCTGACAAAAAGAGCTCTGACCATGAATAAGATTTCTAAAAGCAATGGAGAGGTCCATAATATTAGCCTGGGAATAGCATTAAAACAATTGTGTTACTCTAAATATAAAAAGTCATTGCTAAAATCTAAGCTGATTAATAACTCTGGACACCCTGACTGACTTCACAATGCAAATTTCTTTATTACATTGTTAGAGGTAAGTCAACTGGTCAGGAACTAATTACCTTTGAAAAGTGTTTTGTTTCTCTTCTCTTCCTAATGGAGGGAGGTCCCTTGCCACAAGGAGAGGATGACAGGGATTGCCGTGAAGGTGAGGGAGCTTGGGTAAGGGACAAGAACTGTTGTCACAAGCTCTGCAGCCAGCATCACATAAGCAAAATCAGGGATTGAATTTGTAAACTGTGTTTAATTCATAGCTCAGCAATCTGAGAGTGTAGTGGATTAATATCATAAAGTAAGGCTTTGTCTTAAAAATCTCATCTTCAGCCAGTAGATTGGATAGAGGAAGAAGGACAGAGGCAGTGAATCATGTCTAATCTAGTCTTGCACCTTTAGTTTTATGGTTGGTCTTCACTCTGAGATGTATTATGTTGCCACTTCTAATTATCTCCCCTTTTTAGCCGATGGGTTTTTTGAAACACCAATGTTCCTGAGTCTGACATTCCTTTTAAGCCTGTCATTTTATTATCACCTAGATCTAGGATAATTACAAACTAAAAATAATTGACTTACTTGCACATGTGCCTGTACACACACACACACATGCATGCGTGTACACACACACTCAGAGAGAGAGACAGAGACAGAGACAGAGATACAGACAGATAAAGAAAGACCACAGAATGAAGTCCAAACACTATCTTCTACTATAGAATATGAAACGACATTATCATCATGACCGTGTCACATCTAGTTTGATTACTGACAGAGGGAATGTGCATGACAGAGGAACACGTTTATAGCTGGTATGGTGAAATATTTCCTTTTGTCTAAAATCTTAGGAAAGCATCTATCAACAGGATTAGCTTTGAGAACAAACAGTCAAAATTGTCTGACTGTAACGGTGCGTGTTTTCTACCCATTACTTCTGAATTTATTAAACCTTCAAAATTATATGAACTTTTAGTAGGTGTGCCATAGTTTTCCTCTGAATTCTTTTTCAGATGGAGGCAGACTCGTAAGACTAAATGAAACTCATAAAACATACAAATGTCACAAAGCTCCTCCCTTAATATTTACAGAGGCTGAGCAAATGTCAAAGGAGAGGAGAGATTCTTCAAAATTTCCTCTAACTGAAATTTCAGCAAGTTACTACTAGAGAGTCATCCATGCTTCTAGAGATAGCCTCAATAAATTCATTGATTAACCAAGCTGCACTAAACAGTTGACAACAAACCTAGAAGAATATATTCATTCACAATATAATATCACCTCCAGCAATAAAAATAACAGGAACTACCAATCAACTGTGTTTAATATCTCTCACCATCAATGGACTCAGTTTCCCTATAAAAAGATGCAAGCTAACAGACTGGATATGTAAAGAGAACCAAGAATTTCGCTGCATACAGAAAACACACCTCAATAACAAAGACAGCTGTAGTGTTTGTGTGAGCCTGGACCAGATGGAGAAGTGAGACTGAAGGCAGTTGGATCTCAGTGGGTTGGGGAGTTAGGTTCTTTGTCTTCTGGGCTATGTGGGTGTCCCAGTTGATGGAGATGTGTGGGTGAAATTCTTACCTGTGTGCTTGGTCACTGAAGAACTATTGGAAGCATGCAGGCTGCAGCATTTGAGCATGTATTGGCCAGGCTGCTGGTTGAACAGTAACTTTTTAAAGTAGAAAATATTACTATGTCTTTCCCTTAGAGAGAGTTTTAGCCAATTTTTTCATTCATCATTAATAGTGATGTTGGTTACACGGTCTTTGAAAAGAGCCATGTTATAACAATCACAAGAGGGTATGTGCTGGTTGTGTGTTTATCATCAGGATGTTAAACTTTCATTTCTTTTGCTTTCATTTCTGTTTTGTTTTGTCAAGCACATGTGGAATGTTCAGATAATATCATGTGGTCATTTTAAGTCCATAGCTTCTTGTCATAGTTGGCTTTATTCACCTGATGCACTGATACTGGTATACTTAATCTTCAATGTTAAGGATTGGATGTAAAATGATCCCCACTGTTCGTATGATTGTATAGATAATATCCATCTTACCATGTAGTTTGCCAGTTTTGGGAATCATTGCACAGAGGGCTCCAGACTTAGAAAGTGTGTCTATATGGTTCAAGACTTGTTATTTTTAGCCTGTTCTTGCTGTTCCCCTAGGTGGATAGCTTTCTGGATGTTAATATGCTATAACTAGATGTCTCCTGCTCTCAATTTCTATAGCTTTGAGATGCTCCTAACAAAATGCCTTCCCTCCCTAGAATAAGACAAAACAAAATTCTCTTGCTTTAGGATTCTTAGTGAGAAAAGTAACAAACACAAATAAAAAAGTTATTATTCACATTTTAGTAGACTTGGTAAAGTCTGTTATGAAAATGTCTTTTGCCATATTAATATATTTGATGAATATCATTCCTATTGTTGTTCTGAATATTTGGGTGACTGTACTATTTATCATCAAAATAGGGAGTAAAAATAGATTCTACCTATATTTATGCTGGAGAAAAATTCAATAAACCTTTTTTGAATGATCAAAAGGTGGATTGTAGATTTTCATAGATGCATAGCCCAAATCCTTCAAATGCAATTCAACATCACCATAGCCACTGTAAAGCTAGAGTCTGGAAGCATCCTACAAGGCTTGCCTATCTCTGGACCATTGTGTTTTGATTTTGTGTATTCCTATTTCAAAAGGGCAAGCACTGCTCCTCACAAACATACATATGAAAAATCTATAGGGCAGATGAGTCCAAGAACATAAGAAGATAAAAGTGTATTTCTTGAACCAGTCATGCAATGCAAAGAGTTATTTTTCAAATGATAACATCATTATTCCCAAGTAAGACTTGTGTTAGTGCCTTACTCTTGACACAGTATAATTGTTGGGAAAGCTAAAAAAGAAGAAAAGAAAGAAAAGAAAAGAAAAGAAAAGAAAAGAAAAGAAAAGAAAAGAGAAGAGAAGGGAAGGGAAGGGAAGGGAAGGGAAGGGAAGGGAAGGGAAGGGAAGGGAAGGGAAGGGAAGGGAAGGGAAGGGAAGGGAAGGGAAGGGAAGGAAAGGAAAGGAAAGGAAAGGAAAGGAAAGGAAAGGAAAGGAAAGGAAAGGAAAGGAAAGGAAGGGAAAAAGAGAAGGGAAGGGAAGGGAAGAGGGAAAGGGAGGGGAGGAGAGGAGAGGAGGGGAGGGGAGGGGAGGGGAGGGGAGGGGAGGGGAGGGAAGGGAAGGGAAGGGAAGGGAAGGGAAGGGAAGGGAAGGGAAGGGAAGGGAAGGGAAGGGAAGGGAAGGGAAGGGAAGAGAAGAGAAGAGAAGAGAAGAGAAGAGAAGAGAAGAGAAGAGAAGAGAAGAGAAGAGAAGAGAAGAGAAGAGAAGAGAAGAGAAGAGAAGAGAAGAGAAGACCACAGTAAGTTATCACAGATCTTCTTATTAAACGCAAGTACTAAGAAAGCACCCAGGTAGTTGTGAGGCATTATATTAGAGTCTACCTTTTATGATTTTGAAGATAACTCTGATATTCAGGAGACTCAGTCATCTCTCTGTTTAAGACAGGAATAGAATATCACAAGTCTATAGACAATTTCTTATATGATCACTGTTCTTTTTTTTTTTTTTTAAAGACAAATAAAAGGTCAAAAGCAAGATAATAGCTGAAGAAGCACAGCATCAATAGGTTGGCAATTAAGGAATGCTGAAATTAGAATTGTTTACTAAGGGAAAAATCACACCAACTGATTGTCCATTACCACATGGTCATCCCTGACACCACACATATAATTAACATTATATCAGCTTATCACATTATATTTGTCCATATAAATATAAATATGGGTATGTAACAAAGATAATGAATTTGAAAGAAAAACACTAGCAGGATATGGAAGAGATTGGAAGAAAGAAAGGGAAGAATAAGATGATACAATTATAATATCAAAAATAAGAATAAGATGATCTTACCAATTAATATAAAACATCATTGAAGAGACTGATAATTTCTTCCTCAGTTTATAGAACAAAATCCATTTTAGTCAGATCAAAAGAGCTGTGATTCATCTTTGAGACTGAAGTCTAAAGGTTTACTTCTCAGTATCAAAGAGATCATTGGATCAAGGGACTGAGAAGTAGCACAAGTGGAATTTGTAATCTTAACTCTGACACTGCTTTGTGTATAACTGTCAGGGATTTTGCTAAAACAACAGTACCTCACCAGAGCATGGGAAAGTGACTTCAAGTTCTCTGTGAGACTATGAAGGGGAACAAAAAAGTACAGAAAGATTTAATCCAGCATTTTATCAAAGATGCATTTGAAACATTTGTTATTAAATTAATTTATTAATTTTTTATTAAACATTTTAATTAAAATGTTTAATAAAAAATGGATATTACTTTTGGTGTTTTAGCTGGGGATTATATTATTATAAAAACACCATGATCAAAAGAAATTTGGGAAAGAAGGCTTTACTTCACCTTAAAATCCATATCACAGTTTATTAATGATCGGAGTTCACAGCATGGATAACTTTATTTGGGAAGTGATAATGGCAAGTGATACACATTTTGAGTAATGAAACAAGATGGCATGGCCCTGGCAGAGAGAGAGGTGACTGTGATTTCTTCTGTAGTTTAAACATGGTTCTTAAGTAGTCAGCTATAGAACAGGAAGAGAGCAGCTGTCTACTTATCTCTACAGCTAACTGGCTATGAAAGAGAATCTGTTGAATATACTATGCATTTTTCCACATTTACCAGAGTTCAATATAAAACTCACTTAGTACTGCATTATCTTTTCACTATGAGGATTTTATTTTGTGCATAGCTCTCTCCTGATTAATGAATAGATGTAGTAAATGTTTCAAATATGGTATGAAAAAGATTATTATCTGGAATTACAGGGAAAATATAACACAACATCCAAGACTTTGCAGTTACATGGAATTAGTTTTATCATTTTAAATACCATGTATAAAGATTATAACATCTGTAGGCTTTAAAACTCATGTCCATATACAAGAATGTATTTTTCTTAAGACATACTGTAATTAAAATTTTTCAAGTTAGACCCTGGAAGAGTGTGAATAACTCTTTTTTTTTTTTCCATTTTTTATTAGGTATTTAGCTCATTTACATTTCCAATGCTATACCAAAAGTCCCCCTTACCCACCCACCCCCACTCCCCTACCCACCCACTCCCCCCCTTTGGCCCTGGCGTTCCCCTGTACCGGGGCACACAAAGTCTGCGTGTCCAATGGGCCTCTCTTTCCAGTGATGGCCGACTAGGCCATCTTTTGATACATATGCAGCTAGAGTCAAGAGCTCAGGGGTACTGGTTAGTTCATAATGTTGTTCCACCTATAGGGTTGAAGATCCCTTTAGCTCCTTGGGTACTTTCTCTAGCTCCTCCATTGGGAGCCCTGTGATCCATCCATTAGCTGACTGTGAGCATCCACTTCTGTGTTTGCTAGGCCCCGGCATAGTCTCACAAGAGACAGCTACGTCTGGGTCCTTTCAGTAAAATCTTGCTAGTGTATGCAATGGTGTCAGCATTTGGAAGCTGATTATGGGGTGGATCCCTGGATATGGCAGTCTCTACATGGTCCATCCTTTCATCTCAGCTCCATACTTTGTTTCTGTAACTCCTTCCATGGGTGTTTTGTTCCCACTTCTAAGGAGGGGCCTAGTGTCCACACTTCAGTCTTCATTTTTCTTGAGTTTCATGTGTTTAGGAAATTGTATCTTATATCGTGGGTATCCTAGGTTTTGGGTTAGTATCCACTTATCAGTGAGTACATATTGTGTGAGTTCCTTTGTGATTGTGTTACCTCACTGAGGATGATGCTCTCCAGGTCCATCCATTTGGCTAGGAATTTCATAAATTCATTCTTTTTAATAGCTGAGTAGTACTCCATTGTGTAGATGTACCACATTTTCTGTATCCATTCCTCTGTTGAGGGGCATCTGGGTTCTTTCCAGTTTCTGGCTATTATAAATAAGGCTGCTATGAACATAGTGGAGCATGTGTCCTTCTTACCACTTGGGGCTTCTTCTGGATATATGCCCAGGAGAGGTATTGCTGGATCCTCCGGTAGTACTATGTCCAATTTTCTGAGGAACCGCCAGACTGATTTCCAGAGTGGTTGTACAAGCCTGCAATCCCACCAACAATGGAGGAGTGTTCCTCTTTCTCCACATCCTCGCCAGCATCTGCTGTCACCTGAATTTTTGATCTTAGCCATTCTCACTGGTGTGAGGTGGAATCTCAGGGTTGTTTTGATTTGCATTTCCCTGATGATTAAGGATGTTGAACATTTTTTCAGGTGCTTCTCTGCCATTCGGTATTCCTCAGGTGAGAATTCTTTGTTCAGTTCTGAGCCCCATTTTTTAAGGGGGTTATTTGATTTTCTGAGGTCCACCTTCTTGAGTTCTTTATATATGTTGGATATTAGTCCCCTATCTGATTTAGGATAGGTAAAGATCCTTTCCCAGTCTGTTGGTGGTCTTTTTGTCTTATAGACAGTGTCTTTTGCCTTGCAGAAACTTTGGAGTTTCATTAGGTCCCATTTGTCAATTCTCGATCTTACAGCACAAGCCATTGCTGTTCTGTTCAGGAATTTTTCCCCTGTGCCCATATCTTCAAGGCTTTTCCCCACTTTCTCCTCTATAAGTTTCAGTGTCTCTGGTTTTATGTGAAGTTCCTTGGTCCACTTAGATTTGACCTTAGTACAAGGAGATAAGTATGGATCGATTCGCATTCTTCTACATGATAACAACCAGTTGTGCCAGCACCAATTGTTGAAAATGCTGTCTTTCTTCCACTGGATGGTTTTGGCTCCCTTGTCGAAGATCAAGTGACCATAGGTGTGTGGGTTCATTTCTGGGTCTTCAATTCTATTCCATTGGTCCACTTGTCTGTCTCTATACCAGTACCATGCAGTTTTTATCACAATTGCTCTGTAGTAAAGATTTAGGTCAGGCATGGTGATTCCACCAGAGGTTCTTTTATCCTTGAGAAGAGTTTTTGCTATCCTCGGTTTTTTGTTATTCCAGATGAATTTGCAAATTGCTCCTTCTAATTCGTTGAAGAATTGAGTTGGAATTTTAATGGGGATTGCATTGAATCTGTAGATTGCTTTTGGCAAGATAGCCATTTTTACAATGTTGGTCCTGCCAATCCATGAGCATGGGAGATCTTTCCATCTTCTGAGATCTTCTTTAATTTCTTTCTTCAGGGACTTGAAGTTTTTATCATACAGATCTTTCACTTCCTTCGTTAGAGTCACACCGAGATATTTTATATTATTTGTGGCTATTGAGAAGGGTGTTGTTTCCCTAATTTCTTTCTCAGCCTGTTTATTCTTTGTGTAGAGAAAGGCCATTGACTTGTTTGAGTTAATTTTATATCCAGCTACTTCACCGAAGCTGTTTATCAGGTTTAGGAGTTCTCTGTTGGAATTTTTAGGGTCACTTATATATACTATCATATCATCTGCAAAAAGTGATATTTTGACTTCCTCTTTTCCAATTTGTATCCCCTTGATCTCCTTTTGTTGTCGAATTGCTCTGGCTAATACTTCAAGTACTATGTTGAAAAGGTAGGGAGAAAGTGGGCAGCCTTGTCTAGTCCCTGATTTTAGTGGGATTGCTTCCAGCTTCTCTCCATTTACTTTGATGTTGGCTACTGGTTTGCTGTAGATTGCTTTTATCATGTTTAGGTATTGGCCTTGAATTCCTGATCTTTCCAGAACTTTTATCATGAATGGGTGTTGGATCTTGTCAAATGCTTTTTCTGCATCTAACGAGATGATCATGTGGTTTTTGTCTTTGAGTTTGTTTATATAATGGATTACATTGATGGATTTTCGTATATTAAACCATCCCTGCATCCCTGGAATAAAACCTACTTGGTCAGGATGGATGATTGCTTTAATGTGTTCTTGGATTCGGTTAGCGAGAATTTTATTAAGAATTTTTGCATCGATGTTCATAAGAGAAATTGGTCTGAAGTTCTCTATCTTTGTTGGATCTTTCTGTGGTTTAGGTATCAGAGTAATAGTGGCTTCATAAAATGAGTTGGGTAGAATACCTTCTACTTCTATCTTGTGAAAAAGTTTGTGCAGAACTGGAGTTAGATCTTCTTTGAAGGTCTGATAGAACTCTGCACTAAACCCGTCTGGTCCTGGGCTTTTTTTGGCTGGGAGACTATTAATAACTGCTTCTATTTCTTTAGGGGATATGGGACTGTTTAGAAGGTCAACTTGATCCTGATTCAACTTTGGTACCTGGTATCTGTCCAGAAATTTGTCCATTTCGTCCAGGTTTTCCAGTTTTGTTGAGTATAGCCTTTTGTAGAAGGATCTGATGGTGTTTTGGATTTCTTCAGGATCTGTTGTTATGTCTCCCTTTTCATTTCTGATTTTGTTAATTAGGATTTTGTCCCTGTGCCCTTTAGTGAGTCTAGCTAAGGGTTTATCTATCTTGTTGATTTTCTCAAAGAACCAACTCCTCGTTTGGTTAATTCTTTGAATAGTTCTTCTTGTTTCCACTTGGTTGATTTCACCCCTGAGTTTGATTATTTCCTGCCGTCTACTCCTCTTGGGTGAATTTGCTTCCTTTTTTTCTAGAGCTTTTAGATGTGTTGTCAAGCTGCTAGTATGTGCTCTCTCCCGTTTTTTCTTGAAGGCACTCATAGCTATGAGTTTCCCTCTTAGAAATGCTTTCATTGTGTCCCAAAGGTTTGGGTACGTTGTGGCTTCATTTTCATTAAACTCTAAAAAGTCTTTAATTTCTTTCTTTATTCCTTCCTTGACCAAGGTATCATTGAGAAGAGTGTTGTTCAGTTTCCATGTGAATGTTGGCTTTCTGTTATTTATTTTGTTATTGAAGATCAGCCTTAGTGCATGGTGATCTGATAGGATACATGGGACAATTTCAATATTTTTGAATCTGTTGAGGCCTGATTTGTGACCTATTATGTGGTCAATTTTGGAGAAGGTACCATGAGGTGCTGAGAAGAAGGTATATCCTTTTGTTTTAGGATAAAATGTTCTGTAGATATCTGTCAGATCCATTTGTTTCATCACTTCTGTTAGTTTCAGTGTGTCCCTGTTTAGTTTCTGTTTCCATGATCTGTCCATTGGTGAAAGTGGTGTGTTGAAGTCTCCCACTATTATTGTGTGAGGTGCAATGTGTGCTTTGAGCTTTACTAAAGTTTCTTTAGTGAATGTGGCTGCTCTTGTATTTGGAGCATAGATATTCAGAATTGAGAGTTCCTCTTGGAGGATTTTACCTTTGATGAGAATGAAGTGTCCCTCCTTGTCTTTTTTGATGACTTTGGGTTGGAAGTCAATCTTATCAGATATTAGGATGGCTACTCCTGCTTGTTTCTTCATACCATTTGCTTGGAAAATTGTTTTCCAGCCTTTCATTCTGAGGTAGTGTCTATCTTTTTCTCTGAGATGAGTTTCCTGTAAGCAGCAAAATGTTGGGTCTTGTTTGTGTAGCCAGTTTGTTAGTCTATGTCTTTTTATTGGCGAGTTGAGACCATTGATGTTAAGAGATATTAAGGAAAAGTAATTGTTGCTTCCTGTTATTTTAGTTGTTAAAGGTGGCATTCTGTTCTTGTGGCTGTCTTCTTTTAGGTTTGTTGAGGGATTACCTTCTTGTTTTTTCTAGGGCGTTGTTCCCGTTCTTGTATTGGTTTTTTTCTGTTATTATCCTTTGAAGGGCTGGATTCGTGGAGAGATAATGCGTGAATTTGGTTTTGTCGTGGAATACTTTGGTTTCTCCCTCTATGATAATTGAGAGTTTGGCTGGGTATAGTAGCCTGGGCTGCAGTTTGTGTTCTCTTAGTGTCTGTATAACATCTGTCCAGGCTCTTCTGGCTTTCATAGTCTCTGGTGAAAAATCTGGTGTAATTCTGATAGGCTTGCCTTTATATGTTACTTGACCTTTTTCCCTTACTGCTTTTAGTATTCTATCTTTATTTAATGCATTTGATGTTCTGATTATTATGTGTCGGGAGGAATTTCTTTTCTGGTCCAGTCTATTTGGAGTTCTGTAGGCTTCTTGTATGTTCATATGCATCTCATTCTTTAGATTTGGGAAGTTTTCTTCAATAATTTTGTTGAAGATGTTTGCTGGACCTTTGAGTTGAAAATCTTCATTCTCATCCACTCCTATTATCCGTACGTTTGGTCTTCTTATTGTGTCCTGGATTTCCTGGATATTTTGAGTTAGGATCTTTTTGCATTTTCCATTTTCTTTGATTGTTGTGCCGATGTTCTCTATGGAATCTTCTGCACCTGAGATTCTCTCTTCCATCTCTTGTATTCTGTTGCTGATGCTCAAATCTATGGTTCCAGATTTCTTTCCTAGGGTTTCTATCTCTAGTGTTGCCTCGCTTTGAGTTTTCTTTATTGTGTCTACTTCCCTTTTTAGGTCTAGTATGGTTTTGTTCATTTCCATCACCTGTTTGTATGTTTTTTCCTCTTTTTCTGTAAGGACTTCTACCTGTTTGATTGTGTTTTCCTGTTTTTCTTTAAGGACTTGTAACTCTTTAGCAGTGTTCTCCTGTATTTCTTTAAGTGATTTATTAAAGTCCTTCTTGATGTCCTCTACCATCATCATGAGATATGCTTTTAAATCTAGGTCTAGGTTCTCAGGTGTGTTGGGGTTCCCTGGACTGGGCGAAGTGGGTGTGCTGGGTTCTGGTGATGGTGAGTGGTCTTGGTTCCTGTTAGTAAGATTCCTCCGTTTACCTTTCGCCATCTGGTAATCTCTGGAGTTAGTAGTTATAGTTGACTCTGTTTAGAGATTGTTCTTCTGGTGATTCTGTTACTGTCTATCAGCAGACCTGGGAGACAGATTCTCTCCTCTGAGTTTCAGTGCTCAGAGCACTCTCTGCTGGCAAGCTCTCTTACAGGGAAGGTGCGCAGATATCTTGTATTTGGACCTCCTCCTGGCCGAAGAAGAAGGCCCAAAACAGGACCTTTCTCAGACACTGTGTTGCTTTGGCAGTTCCCAGGTGGTACAGACTCTCACCTAAGCAGACTAAATTCCTAAGTTCCTTGGAGTCCCGGGACCAAGATGGCGACCGCTGCTGCTGTGGCTTAGGCCGCCTCCCCAGCCGGGTGGGCACCTGTCCTCCGGTCCGGAAGGTGGCCGGCTGTCCCCGGCCCACACAGGGTGCTGCCTCAGCGCCTCTGTGCTTCTGCCTGTTCCAGAAGCTGTCAGGTTCTCTGGCGCACCCTCTCACCTGTTCAGACTAATTTCCTAAGTTCGGCGGGTCTCGGACCAAGATGGCGACCGCTGCTGCTGTGGCTTAGGCCGCCTCCCCAGCTGGGCGGGCACCTGTCCTCCGGTCCGGACGGTGGCCGGCTGTCCCCGGCCCACAAAGGGTGCTGCCTCAGCGCCTCTGTGCTTCCGCCTGTTCCAGAAGCTGTCAGGTTCTCTGGCGCACCCTCTCACCTGTTCAGACTAATTTCCTAAGTTTGGCGGGTCCCGGACCAAGATGGCGACCGCTGCTGCTGTGGCTTAGGTCGCCTCCCCAGCCGGGCGGGCACCTGTCCTCCGGTCCGGAAGGTGGCCGGCTGTCCCCGGCCCACACAGGGTGCTGCCTCAGCGCCTCTGTGCTTCTGCCTGTTCCAGAGGCTGTCAGGTTCTCTGGCGCACCCTCTCACCTGTTCAGACTAATTTCCTAAGTTCGGCGGGTCCCGGACCCGTGAATAACTCTTTAAATGAGATTGCTGTAAATACAATTTATCGTTATTTATTTATTTTTATTCTCATAGATATTGAAAAAAGACTGAAACTGTTTGACTATTTTGTCAATTGAGTCAGTGCATAGAAAGGTAATCTAACAAACTGCTATACCTACCTACCTATCTATCATCTGTCTATCTATCTGTCTGTCTGTCTATCTATCTATCTATCTATCTATCTATCTATCTATCTTTATCATCTATCATTTATTTATCTATTGGTATATATTAATACTTGGCAATTTTGAGAAGAAATGAAACGAGGACAGTAATTCTTCTCTGCAATTATGTCTAGTTGGTACAAAGGCAACCACTGTCACATTTTTCCAGGAACACTTTAGGTTTAAGCTAATTATTTTTCATTTATTAACTTTGGAAAGGTCAGTAGAGAAATTGCCATGGACCACATGCTTATGGACTAAAATAATCTGTAGAAAATGGATTGTACATATAAATATAACACAGATGCTGAAGATCCAATATCTTTTGGCTGTTTTACATTAGACAACATGTCATTCATAGGGTAGCCAGAGAGGTGCACTTTGTAGCAAGAATAGCTTCTTCATAGTTTATTTGGCAACTCCATGCATACTTTTGTTCAGAGCATATCTAGATCACTAACCTTAAGACATTATGAATTAGACATGTAGGGTGCATGCTTGGTGTATTTGTTTTAATATGCTTGGCCCACGGAGTGGCAATATTAGGAGGTATTGTTGGAGTAAGTTTGGCCTTATTGTAGGTAGTATGTCATTGTTGGGGTGGGCTTTGTGACCCTGCCCCTGGCTGCTTGCACAAGATGTAGGACAAATCTGAGCTCCTCCAGGGCCATTACAGCCTGGGTGCTGCTATGCTTCCCACCATAAAGATAATGGAACGAACCTCAGAACCTGTAATCCAGCCCCAATTAAATGTTGACCTTTATAAGAGTTGCCATGGTTAAGGTATCTGTTCACAGCAATGGAAACCGTAATTATGACACCATGGAAGAGCATAGTTCTATAATCAATACATTTAATAACCAATTTATTAGCTTCTTCTATTGGTCCTTTATACTTTTACATTGAAAGTTTTTGGCTTTTCTATGAGTGTCATCTGTAGATAATGGTTCCTTTATCACCTCCTCTTCTCTGTCATTTTGTGGTTTACCTATTTTATCCAAAGTACAGAATGTTGATATGGTTTTACAAATACAGATAGTTTGTTGTCAGAAGCAGGACTAAAATCAGTCAGCAACTCATGTTTTCCTGGGGTTGATAATCTCATTATTTGAAATTCATGTAAGAGTCTTAAAGGCCTACTAATTCATAGCAGTTCAAAACAAATTGCAGAGAAGGCTGTGGGCAGCTGAGGAACTAAGAGCCTCATTACAACACAGTTATTTCAGGACAGGAGACAAAATCAAAGTAGAAGCCAGTGTAGGCTTTTCTTTTGTGCAAGATGAATTTTTATTGCTCTGAAAATAGATGTTGATTCTAATGGTTGCCAAATGTGCAACATAAGAAGCATGACTATCCCTGGACAAATATCACTATGGAACATTGTACTTTATATGATGCTTGTTTCCTCTGGAGATATATGTGGAAACGTGATTATTCTATTTGTCACTTAATCACGTGTTATAATTTGGATGCTGACTTCCAATTATCCATGTGTTAAAAGGACTGATCTTGAGGTGGTGGAACATTTAGAATGTGGGGTTAGTTGGGGGTTTGTGTGCCACTGGAAATGTGCCATTGAAAGATGTCTTAAGATTTCTATTGTTGCAATAAAATACCATGATCAAAACCACTTTGGGGTGGAAGGGGGTTTATTTCAACTTAACTCTTAGGACACTCTTTATTACTGCAGGAGCTCAGAGCAAGAAATCATAGCAGAAAAGGAAACGGAGACTATAGAAGAGTGTACCTACTGATTTATTCTCCATTATTTGTCCAGCAACTTTAATTTACTGAGGACCACCTGTCCAGCATTGGGCTTTATAAATTACATCAATCATTAATGAAGGCATACCTACCTCAATCTTATAAAGACATTTTCTCAATTAAGACCTACTCTCCTCAGATTTATCTAGGTTGGGGTCAAGTTGACAAAAACAACTGTTATACAATGGTGTAAGAGGACTCCTATATGCATTGTTATTTCTTGGTTCATCCTTAACTAGATAGCTTTATTTTGTGTTACCAGTAAGGAGGTGAACTAAACTTTCCATAATCCTAAAGAGATAGTGCTTCTTGACCTAAGGGTGAGATTTCCAAAATTGTGAGTATAAATAAACCTCATATCTTAATTATTTGGTGCATAATGAGCATATAATACCTAGTTTGTGAATATTAAACAGAATAAACTCTTCACAATTGATAACCCCACAGAATACAAGTTTATCACAATTGCAGTCACAGTATTAAGTTCTCAGATTTTAGAAATGACAGACATCAATTCAAATCATATGAAAAGGGGGAGAAGCTGCTGGCCAACGTAATATATTTGTGGTTGGAATGTCAAATGTTCTCAAATGTTTATGGGTAAAAATCTCTAGGCAAAGGTGTTTTAGACATGGGGTTTTGGGAAGGTGAGTAGATCATGACTCTTCAAACTTATCAGTGGATAAAACAATTAATGAAAAATTTCATGGCATTATTAGAGGTGGTGAAGATCTCTTTAGATTTAAAACTTGCTTAAAGGGAGTAGGTCAACGAGGGTATATGCTAGAAGAAGATATTACTCATTCTTTCAATCTCTGCCTTCTATGTGGCATAAAATGAGACTATTTTATAACATGTGCTCTAACATAATGTTCTGCCTCATTTTAGGCTTCAATGCAATAGAATAAGTTAACCATAGATTAAAAACTATGAATCAAATAGCCAAAATAAATTTATTCCCCTTAAAAGATGTTTATTTCATCTATCGTGCCACAGGAAGAGGAAAAAATAATCCATTTCACACACCCCCTTCAATGTAAGCCTTGAAGAATGCTAAATTCTTCTAGATTTTCTCTAATCACTTAAATTTGAAAGTGTTAGCACATGAGCAGACATCACTCTTGAATGGTTCAGGGATATGTACATCAAATTCTATATCCCTAGTAAATGATTTTATTTATCCATCAGGGCACTATAATGCTTCTCGGACCCAAGGCAGGACATTATGGAAAGATTCTTGTTTTCATGGAATGCTACTTGTGGAAGTTATCAATGGAATAATAGCCCCTAAGAATTTTCAAGTCTCTCCATGGCTTGTTGCTGTAAGTAGATGATTCAGGTGTACAATGAAAATGTTAACATTTTGTTCCAGATATAATTCCATCTCTAATCCTGATATATAGAATCGTGACACAAGGAATTGATTATGCTGTACAAATAAATAACTTGTTAAATTGAATATTATATTTAAATAATAGTGAGGGAAGTGATATAAAGGAAATTCATATAGCTGTCTCTTGGGAGGCTATACCAGTACCTGGAAAACACAGACATGGATGCTAACAGTCAACTATTGGATGAAACACAGGGTCCCCAATGTAGAAGCTAGAGAAAGTACACAAGGAGCTGAAGGGGTCTGCAACCCAATAGGTGCTACAACAATATGAACTAGCCAGTACCCCCAGAGCTTGTGTCTCTAACTGCATATGTAGCAGAAGATGGCCTAGTCGGCCATCATTGGGAAGAGAGGCCCCTTGGTCTTGCCAACTTTATATGCCTCAGTACAGGGGAACACCAGGGCTAAGAAGTGGGAGTGGGTGGGTAGGGGAGCAGGGTGGCAGAAGGTATAGGGGACTTTCAGGATAGCATTTAAAATATAAATGAAGAAATTACCTAATAACAAATTGGAAAAAAAGAAAGAAACTCATATTAATATGTAAGCTGAATAAACATGCCAATACAATAGATGGATATATTAGGTGATTGGTAATAATCTTTTTTCTCTGTTGAAGAAACTTGACTTTCTCTCTTCTGTATGAATTTCCATTGGTCAATATTTAACTCAAACCAGAAAAAAAAAACTTTTGCAGAAAAACAAAACAAAACAACAACAACACACACCACCACCACCACCATCACCACCACCACCAACAGCAACAACCGCAACATCAGTCTATGCCTCAGATTTGGCTTTCCATTATAAAATCATATGAAACACAAACATGACGTTTCTAATTCACTTCCAAGGGGGGAAAAATAAAAACTAAAGAAAGTTGTACCTTTTAGTTGGAAATCCAAGAAAAAGAAAACCTAAGTGATGAAATATTTCCATCATTCTGTAAGTTCTCCAGCATTGTCATTACTCACTTTCAAAGCTAAAATGATATAGAAGGAACTCATGAATCATTAATTGGGGATTGAGGTCTAGCTGTGGCAAAGGTTGGCTTCTTGGGACCAAGAGGGAAAAATTTATTTCAAGCTATTCATCCCTTGCTGATAGATGCCATTTCTCTGGTCTTCATGCCCTCTGACCTCTGAACACGTTTTTTGCCTGCATTTTTTTTAATATAAAAATAATAGCAAGTGCTTTAGGGATTACTCTTAGTCACCTCATCCTACCTTAATTATGTCCAATACCTTATTTATAAATCTTGTTACCTTTTGATATTCTTAAGATGAACTCAACATGAGTTGAGCTAACACATTTTGCTTTACTTTTTAAACACCACTAGTAACACCACCACTACCACCAACATCAGCAACAACAACCACATTATAATCATGCCTGCAAGTGTGGATTGTAAGGGTTTATCCCTCAATGTGGGTTTTAGGCCACTACATTTGTGCTCTTGAATAGAAATGTAAGTGAATGAACTAGCAGAGTTTTGAAAGACTAATTTGCATGTCAAGTTAGACTTCAAATTGTGAAGAAACAAATGTAATCCTAACTTAATGGCTGAATGAAGTGTTAACACCAAGGTAAGTACTCTCTGCAGGCTAAACGCTCCACAAAATCACTTTTTTGAGGAATTGCTTCATCGATTTTATGATCAAAGTAATCATGTAAAGCAAGTGGGTTTTTTTGAAGCCTCCACATTTATACAAATAGACTGTGAAAACGGGAAACAAATCCCATTCCTACCTCATGTTAAGTAGCACCATTCCTCGATCCATACCCTTATTTCTGCATTTTTATAGGAAAAGTTAATTTAAAAAATTTAATAACATTTTTTGTTTTTTGTTTTTATTGAATACACACACACAGATATATATATATATATATACATATACATATATATATATATACATATATATATATATATATATATATATATCCTCACATAATAGAGTCTGAATATATGTGTGTGTGTGTGTGTGTGTGTGTGTGTGTGTGTGTATGTATCCTCATATAATAGAGTCTGAATAAGGTTTCCTTTCCCTGTATCATTCCCAGTTTCTTCTCATCTCCCCTCTCACCTGAATCCACCCCCATTGGGTTTCTCTTTAGAAAATAAATAGTCTTTTAAGGGTTACACTAAAATAAAATGCAGTAAGATAAAACAAAACTAACACATCTGAATAGGGCAAAACAAATAATGGGAAAGGAGCCCAAGAGAAGGTACAAGAAAGAGATGTGGATGCAGAGACCCACTCATTTACAGTCAGTAATACTGTAAAATCACTAAGCTGGAAACCATAATGTATATGTAACATATCTGTGTGTGTATACACACACACACACACACACACACACATATATATATATATATATATATTTGTGTACATAAATATATAGATATGTGTATACATAAAGGACCTATATAATGCAATAAAAAAGAAAAGAAAAACCTGTGTACACACCGATAAATGGACACTAACTGTAAAGTGCTGGGTAAAAGTACTACCATCCACAGACCTAAAGAAATAGTGTAGTAAAGAGGGACCAAGGGAGGATAAGTGAATATCATTAAAAAGGAGAAAACAGAATCATAATCATAATCAGAGGTGGATGGAGAGAGGGGACTGGGCGGAAGAGGGGGTGAGGGGTTGTACATGATGGTAACCAGGTGTATGGGGAGTGGGGCAGGACGATGCAGGGAATTAGAATGGAGATTTGTGGAAAGACTCTCTGGGACCTTCTAGGCTACAGGGAGTCTACTGGGTGAGCATAGCTGAGACTCTTAGCTGAGGGTGATATAGAGATTGAAGTGGCCACTGCCTGAGGCCAGGCAGAACTTTCAGAGGACCAGGGCATCATTCCACCCACAAAACCTTCAACCCAAAATTTGTCTTGCTTACCAACTACTCTAATGTGTAGGCCGCATGCACAGCAGTAGTTGTCCAGCAAAAAACTGACTCAATGATGGATTTGGAGGTTCCATATCTCAAACTGTCGTGTCAGAGGTTCTTTTCTTTTTTTAACCTTCTTTCCTCTTATAAATATGTATTTATGTATTTAAAGAAAAATATGTATTTCTTTTCTTCTATATTCTTTATCAATCAAGTCCTTTGGGAATATATTATGGCTTCTAGTTTAGTACCTTTTTGGGAATTGCTGAGTGTGAATGAGTGGGTCTCTGAATCCATATCTGGTTTGGTGTGTGTGTCTTTCTTAGGCTTTTTCCCTTTTGTTTATTTTGTCCTATTCAGAGGTATTGGTTTTTCTTTTATTTCCTTTTATCATATTATTATATCTTAAAATTATTTTTTTCTACTAGAGACATAATGATAGTTGATACAGATAAGAGGAAAGGTAGAGAGGAACTTAGGGAGTAGAGGGAGATGAAACCTTAAATCAGTATTATATAGTGTGAAAAAAATAGTTTTTAAAAAATTTTATTGTACATTTTCTTTATTTACATTTCAAATGTTATTCCCTTTCCTGGTTCTCCCTATGAAAAACACCCTACCCCTACCCCCTCCTCCCTCTGCTTGCTCACCAACCAACCCACTTCTGCTTTCTGGCCCTGGCATTCCCCCACACTGGAGCATACAGCCTTCATAGGACAAAGGACCTCTCCTCCCATTGATGTCCAACTAGGCCATCCTCTGCTGCATATGCAGCTGGAGCCATTAGTCTCACCATGTGTGCTCTTTGGTTGGTGGTTTAGTCCCTGGGAACTCTGGGAGTACTGGCTAGTTCATATTGTTCATATCCTCATATGGGACTGCATACCCCCTCAGCTTCTTGGATCCTTTCTCTAGCTCCATCATTGAGAATCCTATGAAAGGAAAAAAAAACAAAAAAACAAAAAAAAAAAACAAAAGTAGTTTGTTTCCCCAGTGAAACTCCCATGAAGAAAACTAAGCTTTCATAATATTTCATAGAATAAAGATAAATATTGACTTATCCACAAACTCCTTATTTGATCTATATTATTGCCTTGTCTACAAGATATGTTACTAGAATTGTGACAATAGGTTGTAAGAATATGCAACTAATGCCTGATTTTACTTATGCCCTACTCCACAAGATGGATCTGATATCCAAACTGCCACTTGGGTGGTCAAGGATCAGACTATAACTAGCCCAGAGACCTAGGATAAAACCAGACACCGCTGTTATAAAACTAACAACAGAAGCAGCAGCAGCAGCAAATTCAACAACAAAAACAAAAAAACTGTAGCAATAAATGACTCCCAATGACATTCATGCTATAAGCATAGATGAGTACCTTCTATGCTTGTTCTATTCACTATCAGAGAAAGTTTTCTCCTGTAGCAGCTGGGAACAAACACAGAAACCCACAGACAGATAATACTATGTAGAAAGTAAGAGACTTGATTTCTACCTTTTTATGCTTAGTCTTCACAGAAGCACACATAATATTATGGTCTTCATTCCACGAAATCTTTGCATAAATGCTTGCAGTGTTTCAAGGTCAGGGATCATGAACCATACATAAATTGGTGGTAAATCTAATCAAGATAAACAAAGTGAATTGATAGTTTTTTTTCCAGGATAGAAGGAATCCATTATAAATAAATTTCCCCTCAAGGAAATGGCCTTTCTCTCTGATTGATAACAACAGAAGCAAATGCTTAGAAACGGATGTTCAGTATTTGTGTCTGTTGGAGACTGGGAATTGTAGAAATAACTATGTAAGATTTGATGAATACTGGCTAATATTATTAGGCCTCTACCTCTCCCAGGTTTATGTTTGTAACATTTCAACTACTCCATCTACATAGGCTTTATAGCAGCATTAGTGTGAACAAGCTGCTAAATTAAATTCTCTACTTGATTACTGATCTTTCTGTGTTAAATGAATTCCAGTGGACGTTAGCATGTGCCAAATAATTTTCTCATTTCTTGCCTATTCCAGAAGGTGTATTATAAGCCTTTTCCCCGTATTACTGTCCCAAATTTTCCATTTTTCTACCTTTGTAAGTACCTGAATCACCAGTCAAAATATGCTTTCTATGAGACTATAATCCATGTCTCCAGGCTTATATATTTACCAAAATAAAATTAAAAAAAATATTTAATTTGAGAATTTTCTAAATGGGAAGATTTTTCCCCTTGCTGTTGTCTTTAAAGGCTATAGTCATGACTCTATATTATATCCACCGTTTGTCCCCACTCTTCATCAACTAATGTGCTAATCTATCTATGAAGTTCATTACTTTTCTCTATCAGATTCTGGTAGTAGTTAGCAGTGAAGATATATGATAGCAGAAGTGGCAAGTGACAATTTAGCTACTGTGTCCAAACACCTTGCATGTGCCCTACTGCTGTCTAGTCTTAGGGTTGTATTACATCCTTATTACATCAAAATTTTTGAACTGAGAAATCAACTCAGGATTATGGCTAGGCATCATGTCATGACCTTGCCCAGAAATAATGAATAGAGACACTCTAAATTCTTACTGTTTGAAAGGAAGTAGCCATGAAATCTCATAAGACATCCAACTGATCCAAGGTAGATAGAAATATTAGGACTTATATCTTAAGATAACCCATACACTTAATTTGTTTCACTACCTTGGTATTCGTAGCTTAATCAGACAGGGACCATTTTGGGTGACTTCCTAATATATTGAAATAATTGTAGTAATTTATTTAATACCTGAGTTAAGTTTTCATGCAGCTGATTCTGGCCTCAATCATTTCATGTAGCAAATAATAAAACCTTGGACTCCTAATTCTCATACCTATAATTCCTAAGTGCGGGGATTGCAGACATTCATGACTGTGTCGGTGTATTGCGTGGGATTAGATCAAGAGCACTGTCCATGCTAGGAAATTGCTCCATCAAGTGAGATACACTACTCTCGTTCAAGTCATTTTTTTCCCTTGTAAAACATGCAGTCTAAGAATAAATGTTCATGTTGAGATGGGTGAAAACTGTTTTGTACTTTATTCAAAGCAGGTACCCTGACGTACTCTGGCTTTTTCAGTCTCTAAAAATTCAACTTTTGTTTGCAATCCATGGGCTCTGTGTTATGGTACCACATAGCCTGGAACTCATAAGCTTCCCCATGTCTCCCAATATATTTGCTGCTTATTAATCATGTGCTCCAATTTACATAATTCTACTGATATAGTGAAACACAATGATAATATGCAGAGGTTCTTAACCATTGTTTAAGGCTCAGTGAACAGGAAAATAAACATTGCTGTGGAACATAAATATAAATGTGTAAGGTGAAAAGGAATTATTTTGCTAGGATATATTTTCTATATGATGATGTCGTACCTAGAAAATATCAATTTTCTGGAGATTAAAAATAAAGAGAGGGGGAAAGACAGGAAAAATAATTCACTCATTTTTTCTTTATTGATAACATTAGAGTTATTTAATATGCATATAGTTGGAACAAATTCTTAACATCTTTTATTTTGGCCCTTATCTTTGCTCCTTGTCTCATGGTCTGGGCCAAGACTAGAGCTCATTATTTGTTTATAAAAGTTAGATTATAGGGACCTTCCTGGCTTCTTCACATTCCTGATTGACTGTTCATCCATTTTAATAATGCTTGAAATGTAAAACATGGAACTATTTGCCTTCATTTACCTTCTTATTCCCTACCCACATGCTCATTTCAGGATTAGAGCTCAAAAGAATTAATGACTAGAGGAGAAACAACAATATGAACTAACCAGTACCCCCAGAGCTTGTGTCTCCAGCTGCATATGTAGCAGAAGATGGCCTAGTTGGCCATCATTGGGAGGAAAGGCCCTTGGTCTTGTGAAGATTATATTCCCCAGTACAGGGGAATGCCAGGGCCAGGAAGCAGGTGTAGATGGGATAGTGAACAGAGCGGGGGAGGGTATAAGGGACTTTTGGGATAGCATTTGAAATGTAAGTGAAGAAAATATCTAATAAAAATATTTTTAAAAGAATTAATGACTAATGTCCTTATATTGGGCACTCTGTATGTCAGGCTTGGGTTAAATCATTATTTATGACCTTACTACTCTAATAGTGTCACCATAATAATTATGATCTCTGCATTTTAATGTCATGTTTAATTCTTTACCTAACATATTTCAAGATGCTTTACTGTTTACCTTTTCTGAAAGAACCATCCAAGAATATGGCTTTAAGTTCTTTGAGAACAAGGGACAGGACCACGTAGCATTCTTATTGTGGTGTTACAAAGTGCAATCTCTTCAGAATATATGTATAGACAATTTTTTTCTTTATACTGGTCAAGGACTATAATTCTATTAAAGTAGTGTTGTTTAGTTGTTGACTGTCTTTTGATTGAGTAGGTTTAACAATGTTCCCTCCTATTCACTCTTTTCTCTATTCATTAGAAATACTACATACTTTTAACTCCCCTATAGTTAATTGAGTCAGACATCTAGAGTTGATATTTTAGGTTGTACAACTACCTGTGATCTTTTTTTTGCTCACGGCAAGACATGTCCGCCTTCTTACCTCACCCCTCTGATGTTGATATACGTTCATTGCCCTGGTAACACGCAGCACATCTTTGTATCACTGTTGTTTTCTATTAGTACTGACTTAGAGGGCAGTCAATATGAAACTTTCTTTGTTTCTTGAGTTTATGCCACCAGATTATTCACTATCTATTTGGAATGGAGTCACTTGCTCATCTCACAGAATAAGTCTAGCTGGTCTTTTATCACACATGTAGTAGAATTTCCTTTTCTTTGAAACTTTTATTTTAACTTTTAATTTAAGAGTGACTGTTTCACCATAGATTGATATTTTGGTTTATTCGCTTTTAGAAAAGGCTGCATAAGCAATTCTGAAATAATGACAATATTAATGGACATATTAATGTTCAAGAGGGAAATTTTCATGGGGTTCAACACCTACACAAAAGCTATATGTAACTCGTGACTTATGAGAGAAGGAGAATTAGCCTCTCCCATATTGATTGTCTAATGTGGAGTGGTTAGCTTTGAAGTTTTATATATATATATATATATATATATATATATATACACACACACACACACACACATATATATATATATATATATATATATATATATATATATATATATATATATATTCACAACAACAGTGTGAACCCTGGGATTGTATT
The DNA here is from genome assembly GCF_000001635.26 of Mus musculus. Lineage (NCBI taxonomy): Eukaryota > Metazoa > Chordata > Mammalia > Rodentia > Muridae > Mus > Mus musculus. The sequence goes on from NC_000085.6 coordinate 51,126,643, forward strand.
TACATATTTGTACAGATATATGTGTTTGCAATAATAATACTCCAAGAAAAAGAAATTATCAACTTAAGAGTGAGGTTCATGGGAGGGTCTTGAGGGAGGATGCCCGAGAGGAAATGGACTGAAGCATGAGCAGGAAGTATTATAATTCTTTTTAATTAAAACTGCCTAAAATGTACTTTCTCTTGTCCTATTTATTATTTTTCTGCATGTGTTTGAGTGTGTGTATGAGTCTCTGTGTGTGTGCATATGTATGTGTGTATGTGTGTGTGTGTATATGTGTGTGTGTGTGTGTGTGTGTGTGTGTGTGTGTGTGTGTGTGCATGCCAGTGTGTCCATGCTTTCCATGTGTGAAGGGCAAGGTTGATTCTTTCCTTTCACCTTTAAGCAGGTTTTAGAAGTTGAACTCAGGTCACCAGACTTACCTGTTAAGATATTTTACACACTGAACAATGTAGCTGACTCTTCTCTGAATTCTTAAATTCTTCTTCCCTTTGCCTTTTGCAGTAACCCTGTCATTTCTAATTCAACTGCAGTGAACCATTACATTCCCAAAGTTTGCAAGCACTGTTCTAGTAGCAGATTAGTACTGTCTCCCTGAGTCCTCGGTATGCAGTTAAACCTAATACCCTGCTGTGTTGCTTATTGTACACCTGTGTACTTCTGCCTGAAAATGACCATTGCTATCTTTTATCAGTGAATCTGTGATCACTGCAAGATGTCCTCATGAAGTAAGTCCATTCACATATATTTCTTTAGAATGTGGGTGTTTCCACATCAAACATTAATGAAGACGATGCCCAAAGATACTTTTTTACAGTTCAACCTGTTGTAGGCATTTTCTCCACTCTTCTCAGAGGACTTTAGCATGTGTAAAGTAGACAAACTCTACCCAGTTCATTTTCTAATTACAGGCTGAATTTTTAACCTCTTGTGCTGTTTAGACTAGTTGTGCATTTCTATGGTCTTGATTATCTACTGAAAAAAGAGAACCCATGTAGATATGTATGAACATAAATATTTAGAAATAATTAGGTTATTTTTTATAACAGTAGCAGGTTATACCTGTAAATGTAATTTCTATTCAACTGATGTAATTGTGATTTCTGAGACTTACTGCTTAATAAGCTCACCCCTTTCTGAACTCTGTGTAGCTCATTCAGATCAACTGTTCTGGATCAAGACTCCTCTCTAAGCTGACTGATTCAGTCTGGTTTCTCTCTGATTCTCATTGGATTGCTCTGCTTAGCTTACAACTGAGAATAGTAATTCGTCCTAATCATCTGGCCCCTTTTTATTCTCTGGCCTCAACTTCCTCTGTTCACCTGCATTGACCTGCAGGAACTCATGAACAAACTCAATACCACTGCAATGTACTCACTGTACTGACTCCCAACTGACTGACTCTCCCTGTTCTGCTTTTAAATAGCTTCTATTTCCCGTGCTGCCCTTCTGAGAGTTGGGTGTATCCTGTCTCTGACCCACGCTGTCTGATTTTGCTCTGACTCATTACTTTGCCTGCCCCTTGATTAGACATAACTTTCAAACATGGCTGCTTCCTTCTACAAACTAATTTTACTATAAAGCCATCTACTAAGGGTTTGTGTGCATTCTGACCAGATCACACATGAGACAATCAATTCCTTGCTAGAGCAGCCATGTTGCTAGATTAAAATTCTTCTTCATAAACCTTAGGTGATCTTCCCAACAGGTACTGACATATATGTGGCAAAAATGGAATTCTTATATACTCTTGATGTCTGTATGTACTCATGCAGTCACCTTGAAAATGATCTAAGCAATATTCCCCAACAAATAAAAATAGAGATGCCATGCAACTTTGTCATAAACTTTGGAAAATATGCATAACAAATTTCATATTCCACTACAGAGAGACTTGGACAATTTTTTTTCCATTTCTGCTTGGAAACAGAATCAACCTAACTGTTCATCAACAGAAAAAAATGGATTTTAAAATGTGCTATATACACACAATGGAATATTATTCGGCTATAAAGAAAAATGAAATTAATTTGCTGAAAATGGATGGAACTGAAAAAATTACTCCAAATTAAATAAGTCAGACTGAGGAAGACAAAGATCTTGTGCAGAGCTTCAGTTTAAATCTCTCTCTGTGTGTGTGTGTGTGTGTGTGTTTAACCTGATACATAAATAGAAGCCAGGAAACTGGAAAGTCGCCTTTTGGTTATTCTATCTTAAGAGATAGTGATAGAATATTATAGCTTAAAGGAAAGCAGGGAATACTGACTGGGAGCACGAGTGTTTAAGCAGTCTGTGATGTTGGAGTATTGGTCAATTCAGTGTGGAATGAGTAAGCTGACCTAAAGGAAGAGAAAATAAGATGCCAGATGGAAACCTACCATTGCACAACCCAATTTTAACATCAAGCTAAGGTGTTGTGGGATACCATCATACACATGTAACAAAACACTGAAACCAAAGTGAAACTCTTGTTAGCTGAATTTGACATTAGCACACCTGGTTCTGCTGAAGAACAAGAATTTTTCCTCCACGCAACACTGTTTGTTTTTGAGCTGTCATTGTATACATGTTCTCTCCATGATCCTTGACAACTCAATGATGGCCTCTTTCTAGACTCAGGGGAAAAAAAGAAAGACTACATATGAGTACTTTCTCATGTGCTAAAGTTTATTTTATGGACCCCCAAGATGGTACGTATTACAATATCAGAACTACTGATGACTAGATTTAGCCACAAGAAACAATGAAAACTATAGTGGACTAATCCAATTTTGGATTTCTACCAGATGTTCCAGAAAAGCCAACTGTTCACAGAGCAGGTCACACCTGCTTAATTAGCAATGATAAGAGCCTTTAGAAAATCATGGGGAAATTAAATAGCTAAAGATAAATGATCTAAGAGCAGTTAACAATTTAAACTGAACCAAAGAGCAAACAGAATGCAGTCTTAAAAAATGATCCAAAGTACGATTGTAGGTTAATGACCTTGTACTTTATAATTTAATGGGGCCCACATAGTTCCAGGTTGGAAGTAATGGATTATTGGAAATAAATACATATACTGGCATTTTATGAATAAATGATTGTAACACTAATTGCAATTAAATTGCCTTGTTTTAATACAATCTAGTAATTAAGCCACAAGTGGCTTGTTGCCTGGATTTGCCTGAACAGGCACCAAATAAAAGCATTTGACTCAGCTGAAATATTTGGGAATATATCTCCAAACTTATTTTCTCATGAGAGAGGATGTTGATGGGAATATTAATTATATGTGAAAGGATCCTTTTGCTCTTTTTAATTCTTCTTTTAGGATGCCCATCCACATGGAAAAATTGCCAGTTTAAGATGGAGGAAATATGAGCTCTGTTTTATTAAAGAAAATCTATTATCGCTTACTTAGCGATCTTCTAGGTTGGAGATGGACCCCAAGTCCCTTAGTTCCACCTACTACCTATTATTTGCACTATAGAAAGTTCCACATAGTAAAGGACACTACACAGCTGAATCCTTGGTTCATATGTACAAATGTTTTTGTCTTCATTTTGGTCAATTGTTGATCTATGCATGCAGAGCTTCCTGTGTGTATCCAAATACCACAGTCCAGCAATGGTCATGAGGCTGAGGCTGCGCATATAGATTTTTATACAATCTTCCTTCTGTATGCCCTCGTCTTGAAATACAATAGTTCCTTCATAAAAATGGAGGGGAAAAGGAAAGGAGAGGAAGGAAGAAAGTTATGGAAGAATGGATGGAGGGAAGGAAGGGTAGAGGGAGGAAGGCAGGCAGGCTTTATCTTAAATTCACTCTCATTAGGTGGCTCAGTTGTATTGTTATTTACTACAAACTAATATGTAGAATGCTTATGAGTAGAGACTTACTTGAATCAAATGAGAGAAAGAAACAGAGGTCGATAAAACGTGTTAAAAGAAACAGAGGAATGAAACTTGAAGAAACAAAAGAAACATCCCCTAGTCATGTAGGTAGTAACTTGTTTGATAAAATCAAAACTGGCATGTACAAGCAAATAAAAGAGTAAAGAAACTAAAACTCTTTACCAGGACCTGTCTTCAATGATAAAGTACTGAGTGATTTCTTATTGTCATAAGCTGATACAATGAGTTTGTATTAGACATTGACATTTTAGAAAAGATTAAACTGAGGCACAAATGTTTGCAAAGTGGCCCCAATGTCTCTCAGAGTACAAATGATGGAATCTGCTTTCTAACAAATGTGCAGAGGTGCCCTCACACTCAGCACTACATACTGCAGCTATCACAAGCATAAATGTAAAATGCTCAAACTGGGAAAGATTCACTGATAGCTGAAAGGAGCCTTCATAGATGTGTTAAGGCATGAAGTGTTTAAGAATACTTTGTGCAGCTGGGCATGGTGGCACACGCCTTTAATCCCAGCACTTGTGAGGCAGAGGCAGGCTGATTCTGAGTTCAAGTCCAGCCTGGTCTACAGAGTACAGAGTGAGTTCCAGGACAGCCAGGGCTATACAGAGAAACCCTGTCTCGAAAAACCAAACCAAACCAAAACAAAACAAAACAAAAAGATACTTTGTAAAAGTTCTTCCTGGTCTAAAGTTCACAAGTGAAATTCAGGAGAGTTTCCCTAACTTAGGAAATAGAAATCTAGTAAAATATGCTTTGAAAATGTTGTTATTTACCTTAATTATACATATACTCTTTCCTTCTAAGGCAGTGATATTTTTTTCTTGGTGAGATAAACAATATTTATTATGTTTTGTCCTTGAATAGAGAAACTGAAAGCAGAAACACAGGACATCATTGCAAAAGTGCAAGTTCTGACTTTTAAAAGATTGTTATAATTTATCCAAAGGTAAGTAGACAAAAGTATACGATAAAAATAAATCAACAAAAGAATACAATATACATGACTGTTAGAAATGAATTCCTCACATGTACTAGCATGAGAGTAAAGCTGGAAAGAGCAATTGTGGAACATGTCCACTGACAAGGCCTTTGGCATACAAAGGTACTCTGCATGCTACCAGCGGTGAAATTTATATGTCAACACAGCTAATCACCCTTTTATGATGTCCTGGGTGCATTGTATGCTTATAAGTGGCCCAAAGTTTACAAGAGTTACCAACAAATATGTAATTTGACTAGACACACTCCAGGAGAGATAACCCATACTAGACACTGCTTGTTGGGTGACCAATAATTTGAACCTAGATTTCTCAGGTTAGAATAAAACCAAATACTACTATTGTTCAACTAAATTACGGAAGCAATAAAATGACTGTAAAAGTAAGTGCCTTGCTCAGGCATTACCAGAGAAGCCTCCTTTGGCAGCAGATGAGAACAAATACAAATATTCATAGCCAGACATTATTCAGAGTGAGAGACCTTAAAACACACTGCCTTAAATGTTATGTTTCCAACGAATAATTATCCTTAGGGCTCAGGAAGCCCAGCGGGAGAAAGAGAGAGAGAGAGAGTGTGTGTGTGTATAATTCTTTAATTCTTTGTTCATAAATGCTTTGGGATATTCGAGCACAAGCAATTGTAATGTGCACCATACCAATATAAGCTAAAATAATAGTAAGCATAGACCATAATTATATTGTGTCATGTATCTTAGACCTACACTTCATTTCTTCTCATCATTTTGGCCATGCTAGAGATTAGAAACATGAATATTTAAAGATCATGTAATTGAGAAGATTTGAGGTTAATTAAAATATGGAAGTATATTATTTTATAAAATTTTAGAGTTTTTTTTTCAAAAAGTGTACTTTCTTCAATAAAATGTGTGTATCATAAAATCAGAAGTGAGGGCTATTCATGGCAAAGAAAACCAGCAAGAAAACCAGCAAGAACAAATCAGATCAAAATATAAGCATGTATGGGTGTGTAAATGTCAGAATGAAACTCAAATGAAAACTTAAAGATAATTAAGAACAGGTAATGAAAAGCATGCCTTTACATCTTCCTTCAGTTAAAAAAAATAGAAATGAATATTTAAAAGAAAAGTAGAAAGTGGTTGATTCACTGTAATTTACAAACACCATTTAAGGAGGAATGAGTTAAAGGTTTTACTGGCAGGATCATATGTTAACAACAATAGTAACAACAACAACAACAACAGCAACAACAAGAAGCAACAACAATAAGAACAAGTATTCTTGGTCACCCACATCAATACTGGCAATAACAGTGTCAAATGTCTTCACTACATGATCAAAAGAAAGAAAGAAGGCATTCAGTTATACTTTCAGTTTGTTAAAGCAGTAATTGATCCAGGCACACAACAGATATCAAAGAGAGTGAATCATTGTCCAATGAGTTAAAGCTTAGAGGAAAGACTTGCAGTCTCTTTGTATTGGAATAACCTGAATCTGGGCAGAACGTATACCTATCCATACATGAGTACACACTAATACAGACAAGATAACGCACACCCATATCCAAACATACATACAGTACTAACTTACTTTTCTTTAATATTGACGAAAGCTGATAAATACTGTAAGACTCATCAGACAAATGTTGAAAACATGATCTAAACTATGATTTCATTCTACTAGGAATTTAGTAACTAGAGAAAAGGCCTCAGGGTCAGGTGTTATAGGACCATCCTCTAAAAGTGACAGCCTTGAACAGATTTTTGTCTTTTTATTTAAGATTTAGGTACACTTAGTATAATATTGTCTCTTCGAACTTTATTTCTCTCTGTAGTGAAATGAGAACAACTATTGGGAAGCATGTTTGATAAGATTAAATGAGTCCAGGGGAATGTCTCAGAGTGCCCAACTTATGTGGATGTCACACATGTTTTAGACATAGAAAGATAAATGGGAGATCAATCTGGACATTTGCCAGATATATGTTCAAGTCATGTCAAGGATCCACATGAGATATCATATCTTTTAATCACAGCAGGCAAGAACAAAGAGGCTCAGATGGAATTGGATTGCCAATACTTTCAGGATACTCAGAGGAGGTATGAGGCTAGAAAATTTTGAAAAATGAAAAAAACAAAACCAGAGATCTGTTACAGGGAAAGTTTTAATTTTTTGGAACAATTTGAAGCCCATATACTTTCTTATTGGATAATCGGTAAATACACAGGAAATCAAGTATATGTCTGAGCTACTTTCTACAATAAAAAAAAAGATGGTATATGCTGAATATCACTTGAGTTAATCTGAGTTTGTAGCACATTAGAATTGCTATACACAATATACAGTGGTAGTCAGCATTTCATTTTTTCTTACCATAAGTCCAGTGAAACTAGAGAAATCCATAGGGAAGACATAATACTGACAAGACAAATGTAGACTGGATCATATTGCTTTTCTCACCCATCCAACAGAAGTCTTCTGTCTTACTGTACAACTTGTTTTCTTGTTTTGTTTTGTTTTATTTTGTTTTGTTTTTGAACTTGGAAAATATCTTCCCTGAAATAATAAGTTGGCCACAGGAAACTTTGTGTGGGTTAGAACTATTGATAGTCCTTTCTTATAAATTTAGCATCATCCAGAAAGACTAGCAAATACATTTGAAAAAGAGTTGACATCTGTGTTTGTTAATGTTTGCTGCTTGCTCTTAAAGCTTGAGAGAGCATTCTACAAAATCTTATCAAACATTATCAGCACCTGTTATGTGACAGAATTTTCCTTGGGAGACACAAAACACACACATATCCTCACCCTCAATATGGAGCTTATAAAAAATTAATGTATAATACCACCAAAGTCCAGCTTGGTGAAGCCATGAGTTTTAATGGCATTATATGTAGGAATAAGAATGAGAGATTCCTACTGGGAAGGTAATGACTTAAAGATGTCCAAGAATGGGTGACATCTCACCAAGGCTGGAAGCCTAGAGAACACTTCACAGTTTACAGATAGTTCAGGTTACAGTGTCCTGTCCAAGTGGCTCAGTTGGTAGGAGAATTTTCTGGCAATCTAACTGATTTTGGTTTGTTTGGGTTTGTTTTTAATGTTTGTTTTTATTAGGTATTTATTTCATTTACATTTCAAATGCTATCCCAACAGTCCCCCACACCCTCCCACATTCACTCCCCCCCACACCCAATCCCACCTCTTGGCCCTGATGTTGCCCTGTACTGAGGCATATAAAGTCTGTATGACCAATGGGCCTCTCTTTCCACTGATGGCCAAACAGGCCATCTTCTGATACATATGCACCTGAGCTCTGGGAGATGCTGGTTAGTTCATATTATTGTTCCACCTATAGGGTTGCAGATCCCCCCAGCTCCCTGAGTAATTCCTCTAGCTCCTCCATTGGGGGCCCTGTGATCCATCCAATAGCTGACTGTGAGCATCCACTTCTGTGTTTGCTAGGCCCCGGCATAGTCTCACAAGAGACAGCTATATCAGGGTCCTTTCAGCAAAATCTTGCTCGTGTATGCAATGGTGTCTGCATTTGGAGACTCATTATGGGATGGAGCAAGCCCCAAGTATGGCAGTCTCTAGATGGTCCCTCCTTTTGTCTCAGCTCCAAACTCTGTAGCTCCTTCCATGGGTGCGTTGCTCCCAATTCCAAGAAGGGGCAAAGTATCCACACCCTGGTCTTCTTTCTTCTTGAGGTTCATGTGTTTCCCAAATTTTATCTAATATCTTGGGTATTCTAAGTATCTGGGCTAATATCCACATATCAGTGAGAACATATAACATGAGTTCTTTTGTGATTGAGTTACCTCACTAAGGATGATGCCCTCCAGGTCCATCCATTTGCCTAGGAATTTCATAAATTCATCATTTTTAATAGGTGAGTAGTACACCATTGTGTAAATGTACCACATTTTCTGAATCCATTCCTCTGTTGAAGGGCATCTGGGTTCTTTCCAGCTTCTGGCTATTATAAATAAGGCTGCGATGAACATAGTGGAGCATGTGTCCTTTTTACCGGTTGGAACATCCTCAGGATATATGACCAGAAGAGGGATTGCAGGATCCTCCGGTAGTACTAAGTCCAATTTTTTTTGAGGAACCGCCAGACTAATTTCCAGAGTGGTTGTAAAAGTTTGCAATCCCACCAACAATGGAGGAGTATTCCTCTTTCTCCACATCCTCCCCAGCATCTGCTGTTACCTGAATTTTCGATCTTAGCCATTCTGACTGGTGTGAGGTGGATTCTCAGGGATGTTTTGATTTGCATTTCCCTGATGATTAAGGATGATGAACATTTTTTCAGATGTTTCTCATCCCTTCGGTATTCCTCGGGTGAGAATTCTTTGTTTAGATCTGAGCCATAATTTTTTATGGGGTTATTTGATTTTCTGGACTCCACCTTCTTGAGTTCTTTATTTATTTTGGATATGAGTCCCTTATCTGATTTAGGATAGGTAAAAATCCTTTCCCAATCTGTTGGTGGCCTTTTTGTCTTATTGACGGTGTCTTTTGTCTTACAGAAGCTTTGCAACTTTATGAGGTCCCATTTGTCAATTCTTGATCTTACAGCACAAGCTATTGCTGTTCTATTCAGGAATTTTTCCCCTGTGCCCATATCTTCGAGGATTTTCCCCATTTTCTCCTCTATAAGTTTCACTGTCTCTGGTTTTATATGGAGTTCCTTAATCCACTTATATTTGACCTTAGTACAAGGAGATAGGAATGGATCAATTCCCATTCTTCTACATGATAACCATCAGTTGTGCCAGCACCATTTGTTGAAAATGCTGTCGTTTTTCCACTGGATGATTTTAGCTCCCTTGTCAAAGATCAAGTGATTGCTGTGTGGATTCATTTCTGGGTCTTCAATTCTATTCCATTGGTCTACTTCTCTGTTGCTATACCGCTATCATGCAGTTTTTTTTGCTGTGTGGATTCATTTCTGGGTCTTCAATTCTATTCCATTGGTCTACTTCTCTGTTGCTATACCGCTATCATGCAGTTTTTTTTCACAATTGCTCTGTAGTACAGCTTTAGGTCAGGCATGGTGATCCCACCAGAGGTTCTTTTATCCTTGAGAAGAGTTTTTGCTATCCTAGGTTTTTTGTTATTCCAGATGAATTTGCAGATTGCCCTTTCCAATTCATTGAAGAATTGAGTTGGACTTTTGATGGGGATTGCATTGAATCTGTAGATTGCTTTTGGCAAGATAGCCATTTTTACTATATTGATCCTGCCAATCCATTAGTATGGGAGATCTTTCCATCTTCTGAGATGTTCTTCAAATTCTTTCTTTAGAGACTTGAAGTTCTTAGCATACAGATCTTTCACTTCCTTAGTTAGAGTCACACCAAGGTATTTTATATTATTTGTGATTATTGAGAAGGGTGTTGTTTCCCTAATTTCTTTCTCAGCCTGTTTATCCTTTGTGCAGAGAAAGGTCATTGACTTGTTTGAGTTAATTTTATATCCAGCTACTTCATTGAACCTGTTTATCAGGTTTAGGAGTTCTCTGGTGGAACCTTTAGAGTCACTTATATATACTATCAAATCATCTGCAAAAAGTGATATTTTGAATTCTTCCTTTCCAATTTGTATCCCCTTGATCTCCTTTAGTTGTCGAATTGCTCTGGTTAGGACTTCAAGGACAATGTTGAATAGGTAGGGAGAGAGTGGACAGCCTTGTCTAGTCCCTGATTTTAGTGGGATTGGTTCCAGCTTCTCACCATTTACTTTGATGATGGCTACTGGTTTGCTGTAGATTGCTTTTATCATATTTAGGTATAGGCCTTGAATTCCTGACCTTTCCAAGTATTTTATCATGAATGTGTGTTGGATTTTGTCAAATGCTTTCTCTGCATCTAAGGAGATGATCATGTGGTTTTTATCTTTGAGTTTGTTTATATAATGAATTACGTTGATGGATATCTGAATATGAAACCATCCCTGCATCCCTGGAATGAAACCTACTTGGTCAGGATGGATGATTGTTTTGAGGTGTTCTTGGATTCGGTTAGCGAGAATTTTATTGAGTATTTTTGCATCAATATTCATAAGGGAAATTGGTCCGAAGTTCTCTATCTTTGTTAGGTCTTTCTGTGGTTTAGGTATCAGAGTAAATGTGGAGTTATAGAATGAGTTGGGTAGAGTATATTCTGCTTCTATTTTGTGGAATAGTTTGTGAAGAACTGGAATTAGATCTTCTTTGAAGGTCTGATAGAACTCTGCACTAAACACATCTGGTCCTGGTCTTTTTTTGGTTGGGAGACCATTAATGACTGCTTATATTTCTTTAGGGGATATGGGACTGTTTAGATCGTTAACTTGATCCTGGTTTAACTTTGGTTAAACCTGGTATCTGTCTAGAAATTTTTCCATTTCATCCAGGTTTCCAGTTTTGTTGAGTACAGCCTTTTGTAGAAGGATCTGATGGTGTTTTGTATTTCTTCAGTATCTGTTATGTCTCCCTTTTCATTTCTGATTTTGTTAGGATACTGTCCCTGTGCCCTTTAGTGAGTCTGGCTAAGGGTTTATCTATCTTGTTGATTTTCTCAAAGAACCAGGTCCTCGTTTGGTTGATTCATTGAATGGTTCTTCTTGTTTCCACTAGGTTGATTTCACCCCTGGGTTTGATTATTTCCTGCCATCTACTCCTCTTGGGTGAATTTGCTTACTTTTGTTCTAGAGCTTTTAGGTGTGCTGTCAAGCTGCTAGTGTGTGCCTAGTTTCTTTTTGAAGGCACTCAGAGCAATGAGTTTTCCTCTTAGAAATGCTTTCATTGTGTCCCATAAGTTTGGGTATGTTGTGGCTTCATTTTCATTAAACTCTAAAAAGTCCCTAATTTCTTTCTTTATTCCTTCCTTGACCAAAGTATCATTGAGAAGAGTGTTGTTCAGTTTCCACGTGAATGTTGGCTTTCTATTATTTATGTTGTTATTGAAGATCAGCCTTAGTCCATGGTGATCTGATAGGATGCATGGGACAATTTCAATATTTTTGTATCTGTTGAGGCCTGTTTTGTGACCAATTATATGGTCAATTTTGGAGAGGGTACCATGAGGGGCTGAGAAGAAGGTATATCCTTTTGTTTTAGGATAAAATGTTCTGTAGATATCTGTTAGATCCATTTGTTTCATAACTTCTGTTAGTTTCACTGTGTCCCTGTTTAGTTTCTGTTTCCACTATCTGTCCATTGATGAAAGTGGTGTGTTGAAGTCTCCCACTATTATTGTGTGAGGTGCAATGTGTGCTTTGAGCTTCACTAAAGTTTCTTTAATGAATGTGGCTGCCCTTGCATTTGGAGCATAGATATTCAGAATTGAGAGTTCCTCTTGGAAGACTTTACCTTTGATGAGTATGATGTGCGCCTCCTTGTCTTTTTTAATGACTTTGGGTTGGAAGTAGATTTTATTAGATATTATAATGTCTACTCCAGTTTGTTTCTTCAGATGATTTGCTTGGAAAATTGTTTTCCATCCTTTCATTCTGAGGTAGTGTCTGTCTTTTTCCCTGAGATGTGTTCCTGTAAGCAGCAGAATGTTGGCCCCTGTTTGTGTATCCAGTCTGTTAGTCTATGTCTTTATATTGGTGATTTGAGTCCATTGATATTAAGAGATATTAAGGAAAAGTAATTGTTGCTTCCTAGTAATTTTGTTGTAAAAGTTGGCATTCTGTTCTTGTGGCTGTCTTTTTTTTTTTTTTTTTTTTTTAGGTTTGCTGAAGAATTACTTTCTTGCTCTTCTAGGATGTGCTTTCTGTCCTTCTAATATTTTTCTTTTATTATCCTTTGAAGGGCTGCTGGATTCGTGGAAAGATAATGTGTGAATTTGGTTTTGTAGTGGAATGCTTTGTTTTCTCCATCTATGGTAATTGAAAGTTTGGCTGGGTATAGTAGCCTGGGCTGGCATTTGTGTTCTCTTAGTGTCTGTATAACATCTGTCCAGGATCTTCTGGCTTTCATAGTCTCTGGTTAAAAATCTGGTGGAATTCTGACAGTCCTGCCTTTACATGTTACTTGACATTTTTCCCTTACTGCTTTTAATATTCTATCCTTATTTAGTGCATTTGTTGTTCTGATTATTATGTGTTGGGAGGAATTTCTTTTCTGGTCCAGTCTATTTGGAGTTCTGTAGGCTTCTTGTATGTTCATGGGCATCACTTTCTTTAGGTTTGGGAAGTTTTCTTCTATAATTTTGTTGGAGATATTTGCAGGTCCTTTAAGTTGAAAATCTTCATTCTCATCTACTCCTATTATCCGTAGGTTTGGTCTTCTCATTGTGTCCTGGATTTCCTGGATATTTTGAGTTAGAATCTTTTTGCATTTTGCATTTTTTTATTGTTGTGCTGATGTTCTCTTCTGCACCTGAGATTCTCTCTTCCATCTCTTGTATTCTGTTGCTGATGCTCACATCTATGGTTCCAGATTTCTTTCCTAGGTTTTCTATCTTCAGCATTGCCTCACTTTGGGTTTTCTTTATTGTGTTCACTTCCCCTTTTAGGTCTAGTATGGTTTTGTTCATTTCCATCACCTGTTTGGATGTGTTTTTCTGTTTTGTTTTGGTTTTTTTTTTAAGGACTTGTAACTCTTTAGCAGTGTTCTCCTGTATTTCTTTAAGTGAGTTATTAAAGTCCTTCTTGATGTCCTCTACCATCATCATGAGATATGCCTTTAAATTTGGGTCTAGCTTTTCGGGTGTGTTGGGGTACCCCGGACTGGCTGAGGTGGAAGTGCTGGGTTCTGATGATGGTGAGTGGTCTTGGTTTCTGTTAGTAAGATTCTTATGTCTGCTTTTCGCCATCTGGTAATCTCTGGAGTCAGTTGTTATAGTTGACTCTGGTTAGAGCTTGTTCCTTTTGTGATTCTGTTAGCCTCTTCCAGCAGACATAGGAGACTAGCTCTCTCCTGAGTTTCAGTGGTTAGAGCACTCTCTGCAGGCCAGCTCTCCTCTTGCAGAGAAGGTGCACAGATGACTGTTGTTCGGACTTGCCTCCTGGCAGAAGATGAAGGCCTAAAACAGGGCCTGTCCAAGAAGATGTTAGCTTCTGTGGTCCATACTCTCACCTGTGCAGACTTGTCTTGGCAGGATCCAGGAATGAAGATGGCTCCCGCAGATGCTCCAGCAAATCCTCCTGGGTGGGGTGGATACCTCTCCTCTGGCAGGGAAGGTGCCTGGATGTCTGGAGCCCAAAATGGGTCCTGCCTTACAGGCTCTGTGGCTCCTGCCTGTCCCAGAAGTTGTTAGCTTCTGTGGTCCACAACCTCACCTGTGCAGACTTGTCTTGGAGGGATCCAGGAATGAAGATGGCTCCAGTAGATGCTCTGGCAAAGCCCTCCCAGGCAGGGTGGACACCTCTCCTCTGGCAGGGAAGGTGCCCAGATGTCTGGAGCCCGAAAGGGGGTCTGCCACAGAAGCTCTGTGGCTCCCACCTGACCCAGAAGCTGTTAGCTTCTGTAGTCCACACACTCACCTGTGCAGACTACACTTGGTGGGATCTGGGAACCTGATCTTTGGTTTTTCTGGGCTGCATGGCTGGTCTCTGCCCCTTCCATCAGGGTTTATAGGTGTGTCTTCTTTTTAGTTTGGCTTGTCTGAAAGTGAGTCTCAACTGTTTTTCCTGCCATTATGCCCTTGGAGAAGGAGGATCCTAATGAAACTTAACAGTTTCAGGGACTTCTTGAATTTATTTTTAGTTGTTCACTTCTTGTATTAGAGTTTCCTTGTAGGTTGGAGATTTCCCCTGACACTCAGAAATGTTGTTGTGTTTCATCTTCTTGTAAACATCCTGTTCTAAATTAATTTTGCTGTATTTTTTTATAGTACTAAGACATAGTAGAAAACTATGTCTTAACAAGCTTCCCTCCACGATGGAAGACTTTTAACCTCAGAAAAAAAAGTGCCACACAAAAGCACCTGAGAGAACTGCCAAGTAGATCCAGGGAAATATATTGGGAAAGTATTGAAAAGGCTGTCTTGGAAGAGAGGTCAGTGAACTCTATGAAGGCTCAAATTCTGACTTTGAATGAGTAGACATGCAGTTAGAATTGACACTGAAAGTCTCTACAAATGTGTATTATGAACAATACATATATACATATGTATATATATGCATATATATATATGTATATTGAGAGATAGAGAGAATGAAACTGATGAACAGTGAGATTCAAGCAAGCTGTTAGAAAAATAGATAATAATAAGGTCTTGATCTTCCTAACCTATAATAGTTTGCATTTCTGTGATCCTCTGAAACCCAAACTAACTTGTTTTCACGTCATATAAAAAGTTTCTCGTAACTACTTCATAGGCAAACATTCCTGGGGTGAAGAAGAGCTATAATAGCTGTCCAGAAATAAACACAGCATTGTATCCTGTCATAAAGCAGACTTTTACTTCTAATATGTCTGAAGGGAGCAATGAAGGGGTCATGCAAAGCAGCTGAGGCTCGGCACTGTGAGAGGCCATGGAAGGCCATTGGTGAAGGTGCAGCCTCAGTTGCAATTGAAGGCCCAGGACTGAAGGGGTCATGCAGTGTTTTGGAGATGCTAGTATCATGAGATGACCACCAAGAACAGCAGCACCAGTGGAGTACAGGCATCTGGAGCCTATAGGATGACGCATGTGCTACAAAGGGCATGGCTGGAGAAGTGACTCAAGCCCTTGGAGGAGCCCAGAAGATCGTCAGTTGGATCCCAGACATTGGACGGTTGGAGATTGATTTTTGTTTTTGATTGTGACTGTGCCCTGATATTTTCCCTCTTGAAGGAAGAAACTGTTTTAGTGGAGTCCACAGTCAAGAGACTTAATTGTAAAAAGACTTTGGATTTTAAAAGAGATGGATATTTTAAAGAGATTGAAATTTTAAGAATATGTAAAGACTGTGGGATTTTTAAAGTTATTTAGATCTTGAGGATGAATAAGAAACCTTTTCTGGGCTCTGATGAGCGTCGGCAACGGGCGCCTTAACCCGGCGTTCGGCTCTTCGCGCAGCACCAGTTCTGCTTACCAAAAGTGGCCCACTAGGCACTCGCATTCCACACCCGGCTCCACGCCAGCGAGCAGGGCTTCTTACCCATTTAAAGTTTGATCATAGGTTGAGATCGTTTTGGCCCCAAGACCTCTAATCATTCGGTTTACCGGATAAAACTGCGTGTGTCAGGAAGAGCGAGAGCGCCAGCTATCCTGAGGGAAACTTCGGAGGGAACCAGCTACTAGATGGTTCGATTAGTCTTTCGCCCCTATACCCGGGTCGGATGACCGATTTGCACGTCAGGACCGCTTTGGACCCCTTCAGATACTTTGTGGGATAACAAGGTTAGTTGCTTCAGCTTTCTGAGCCCCAGTTCCCCTACTTCTAGAGCAGGTAAGAACACTAGCAGTTTGTATGTATTTTTGGGGTGTTGCTAGCAACACCATCAGCAGAGCTTCAGTTCTGTTCTGGTACGTAATAGCTAGCCTATTGATTTTTTTTTTTTTTATGTAAGTTGTGGACTTTTTTTGTTTGAGGGGCTAAGTCAACATGGAGAGAGTAGCCAGGATTCCAGGTTCTGTTTCCCTTCTGCACCTATGCATTTTGCTATATAGCTCAAACAGTAATAGTTGAAGACACGTTTTAGTTGACTTTCATCACCCAAACATTATTATATCAGGCTTGCAAATCACATATGCCGAAGTCGATTTCACTCACAAAAATACTAGTGATTCAGTGTAAGAAAATTGTACTGGGTAGATTTTTATTAGAAATGACAAAATTGTGTGAAAGCAAAAGCATCATCAAAGCTTTGAGATAAATGGGAAAAATCAATGCAATTCAAGGTATTGTCAATACCATGAGTTATGTCTAGTTGGGCATGATTGAAAATAGTTTTCACCCTGTGATTGCATGCTTTTTTGTTAATCTGATGCTTGGTTGATTCCGCCCCCCCCCCCATAAATAGTATAGAAACACTAGATTACAATTAAATAAATTAAATAAAACTGCATTTGAATTTTACACATATGTGGCTATGAACTTGGAACTAGTTAATGTTTATCCAATGCATAATTCATAATTTAACACTGGAAAGAAACAACTTGCTTAATTTCTTGTGTACAGTTAAAGAATTGGACAGACTAATGTCATTCAGTGTTGTGTCTGCACTTATTTTATTCACTTCCAAATGAGAAAGGTCTATTAACTTTTCAGCACTCTGCATCTGCTTTTTCTGAGTCTCCAGGGATTCTCTTTTTGTTTGTTTGTTTGTTTTTCGAGACAGGGTTTCTCTGTGTAGCCCTGGCTGTCCTGGAACTCACTTTGTAGACCAGGCTGGGCTCGAACTCAGAAATTCACCTGCCTCTGCCTCCCAAGTGCTGGTATTAAAGGCATGCGCCACCACTGCCTGGCCAGGGATTCTTTAAAGAGGAGCTTGTAAGGTAAACAACCAACCAAACAAACAAACAAACAACAATAGCAAGAATCTAGCCAAAACATTATGATGCAAAGAACTTCAAAAGGGGGCTGCCCATTTAGTATTTGTAGCATCCCCAGTGAAACTCTATTAGAAAAAGAAACAACCTAATTTTTCCTTTGCAAGTGGTTATCAATTGGAGATAACTTCTAGGATACAGATGGCAGCTAGTGCCTGCTTCTCCTTTCAGTGCTGGGATGCCATATGTCTTAGACCGCTGCAGGCCCTGTGTATGATTCTACAGTCTTTGTGAGTTCATACATACATTTGACTTCTTCTATGTAGAAGGCCTTATTTCCTTGGTGTTTTCCATTCCCAGATGTTTTATCCATTAGGTATAGAACTTAGTGTGAATTATTGAAAGATATGAGGGTCTTGCTTGTGGCAAGGTCGAATGGGATAAGAACTATTTCAACTACATATTACCAATTGATTGGAGCTCTAATAAATTTCCTGTGCCTGTGAACGTCGATATGTCGAGCTATGTATGTCACAAACTTAGATTACTAAGGACAATGGATCTTTCTGTGGTATATAGCTGAACAATTTTAGCAAACAATACACTATCCAAAAGGAGTCTCTCTACTCATAAAGGATATCTGGTTCCCTCCTCCTCTCACTGAAAAAGGGAAGTGTTGTCTACCCAGAGAAGCTGCCCAAGAAGATTACCTGTGTTTGTTACAGGTATAGCATCCCTCTGCAAAAACCAGTGTGGACTAAAACCCTCACCCTATGCACTTCCTGTAGTGAAGTAAATGCCCATCTGAATGAGCTTAATGATAAAGAAATTGTATTCTCATGAGAGTCAAAGGTGTAGTTTTAAGCACAGTAGACAGTGTCATTAGCTAAGGGCATTCTAATATATGTGTGCCTTCCTCACAGGTGGATTTCATTAGTTGTGTGATAAATACTAGTTTTAGAATAGATAGCAAACAGAATTTCATGTGGTAAATGTTTAATATCTTGTAAACACACATCCTACACAAACTAAGGACTAATTGTATAACTAAAAAATCATGCCTTTAATTGAAACATCACCTTTCATTTCACAATAGACAAGATGTGTGTCATCATAATGTCAATTTTCATGAAAGATATAACCATTAATTTACCACTATGATGTATGAGTCTGATGAAGTTCTAAGTCATTTTCCTAGAGAGTGCAATTTGGTAACACTGCAATACAGAGTTTACAGGTTTTGGAAGGGTCAAATAACTAAGCAGCTCAACTCTGAATGAAGTGAAAATTCTTTACAGAAGAATAAGAGACCTCTTGTTCTTATTATCTCATTATTACCTCATTCTCTTATGATAACAAGTATTTCATTTAAGTATAATCCTTAAAAGACCACTTCAGTCCTATTAGGACATGTAGTAGATGTCCTAAATGAAAAGGCAAGACCAGGAACAAGAAGGAGGGGGAGAAGAAAGAGAAAGAGAGGAAATAGGATGAAAGGAAAGAATGAAGGAAGGAATCTAAAAATCCTAAATGGTGTGGGAAAAAAAAAACCACACTCTACAGAGAAAATTACAATCTCATTGTTACAAGGAAAAAATCTAAGGGAGAAAAAGTAATGGTAAGACAGATAAGAATCTATTGACAGCAATTCCATGGCTTTTCACTCAGCACCGGAACAAGTGGAAGCAGGCCAGAGCCAATACCAAACTGTCACTTTCTGTTCTTAATGACCAGCATGAAATCTTCCACTCTCTGATTGTTAGTTTTGAGTGATTTCAGGTTAAATTTGAGGTTCACAGTTGCTTTGCTGTCCACTTCTCTGGTTCTAAAAAGCACGTCTCACATGTACAACCATGGATGAGTCACTTACATCTTCCAAAATGTAGTTGATCTTACCTAAAATGAGAATAAAATTAACAATGAATTACTATACTTTATTCATAATAAGATTATGTATAACATATGTGACTATATAGGATCATATTCTCTACATATATGCCTTCTTACTATATACACATTTAAATAATAATTTTATTGTCTGACACCACCACTGCACCTAACATCTATTTTTGGACCATTGTCAAAAGAATGACACACAGGAGCAGTGCCTCTGGGAACTGGGAGTGGCTCTAGTAAAAGGCAGAGGGCCTTATACCTCAAGTATATTTTGTGCCTGGGATTATTCTTAGACATGATTTTGTCCCTCTTGTGACAAATATTTACATTCAGTTTATAAAATATATTTATTTTATTTCTGTTGGATGTCAGAACTTAGCTATAGCTCTCAATCTGGTGACAGGATCCTCTTGATGCTGTCCTCCATGTGTGGATATGGCCTTTGCCTTGCTTTTGTAATTTTCCAGATATAATTTGTAGTATATACCAGGCATTGTGTTTATATTGGTCTCTCTCTATAAAACTTCTGAGAAAAGGCTGCTCTGTCAGCATATATATTATAGGTTTACTGGTGATTATTTCACATGTTTTTCTGACCATGATTTTTTGAACTCAACCTTCTTTGAATCATTCCTTTCTTTTTTTACATTCATGTATAAAAGTACACTGTAACTGGGGTACACGTGTTTGCAGCACTATATTGTAGTACATACCATTCTTTCTGGTCTTGAAATCCCAGGTCGATCAGACAGATTTGCATAGGTTGGTGAAAGTGAACAATCTATAACTCAATCATCACCAAACCAATTGCTATCACTACCATCCTTCTTCTCCTCACCATCACCACCATAATTACCACCGCCACCATAATTGCCAGACTTATTATTCTAATCGCTGTCATTACCAACATCAGCACATCACCATCACCACAACCATCACAAGCAACATCACCATTTCTATCACCGTCGTCATTACACACCTCATTTTCTATACTTAAGACAAAGAAACTTGAAAATTCATCTGATCAGACAACAAAGAGAAGACGGAAAAGGCACCAGTCTACTCTAATGTTTTCTAGTCATTTAGCATATGCAAAACATTGAATACAATTTTATTCAAAAGGATTTGAAGTCTTTGAGACTTGAAAGCAGAAATAGACTTTTCAAAGGAGGATTTGGCTTACGTGGAGCCCCCCGTCTTTCAGTCCAACAGTACCAGACTATCATTTTCATCCCCACCAAGCATGCATGGGTGACTACCCATGTAGTGTTTTCAAGGCTTGTTTGATGAGAGACTTGGATTTAGGTCCTCAGGAAAGAAAGCTGGGGCTCTGTGGAGGAAAAAAAATGTAGTACAAAATACTAGACAGCTGCAAGCTTTCATGAGCATTAATTTTACCGAATATTGCAAATTTTAAATGCTTAAAATATAAGCATGACAAATAGAAAAGCACAAACTGATCATTAGGATTATAATGTGTGTGTGAATGTGTGATCAGAATAGGCACACGGCAAATAAAGCACCAGATAAATGCTAAATACTTCATTCACTGCTACAATAATGCGTCATATGGCTGAAGTTCTTAAGTACATTATGTTCTCTGCTGCTAGGAAGCCATTAAACCCTTTTATAGAATTAAAGAGAAAACCCAGGGTTGAAAATTAGGGATCAGAGGTGGGGGGTGACTAGAGATAAAGACAAATGATGGGTCATTTTTCTCAAAAGCTGTAATGATGCTCTGACAAACACCACACTTTGTCCTGAATTCTGCTTTAAGCACTGCACCATGCACCATGAAAAGAATTGATTATTACCACTGCATCCATGATGTTGGACTGTTCACACAGCATCATGACCCAGAGTGAACTGGAGTCATTTTTGAGCCTCCCTTTATCATTCATGTTGTCGTAAAGCCTCGAAGACTGGGTCACCTTTTTTCCAGTGACAATCTAATAGTTTAGACATGGAGATCCTACCCACTCTACAAGGTTGTCTATTTTAAAATATCCAGTTATCTACTAAGTGTGTGTGTGGGTGGGTGGGTGGTGGGAACCATGCTTCCTAAGTAAGTGTTATAGCTCTGGGGTGAAGGATTTTCCCAATGTCTATGTGGCACTTCTGCCTCGAAAAGTTTCCCCAATGTAGGGGTTACAGCTCTGAAGGAAAGGGTATCTGGCAGTCTGGAGCCAATGAATGCTACAAAGTCACAATGCACAATAAAACTAACACAAGGGATTTATCCTGGAAAGACAAAAGTAGGAGGCTGCCTCTCCTTAGGCAGGAAGTACTAACTGACTGGGAGTCAGGATTATACGGGTTTTCTTCGAAATAGAATTTTATATAGAGCAGAGGTTTCCAGGGTGGAGTTTGATGGGATTTAATGTCCTGAGCTTGGAGTGAGCCCAGAGGTGGGTGGAATTTTAAGCTCAGGGACTGGGGAGATTTTAGAACTCAGAAGTGAGTTTAGACTTTTTACCCTATACTAGGTACTTGGAATTAGAAGTTCAGACTGAAAAATCTTTGAGTATGTTACATAAAAATTTTGAGACTGGGTATTTACATCTGTAAATGTGAGTACAACAAAAGTTGGACCCTGTCTGGCTAGCCTGAGATCTCAGCACTCCACAGACCAACACAAGAAGGTTTCCATGAGTTTTAGAATAATTTGAAATATTTAGTGGGTAGCAATTATGAAGTCAATGGTAATATCCAATATCAAACATCCATAAGAAAAACAACAAAAAGTTGTAGTAGGGAAATCTACATTTAAAATTGGCGGCACCAATACTGGTTTTGTTGTGGTAGTTAAACATTTTTAAATTTCAGAATGAGAGAAGACAAAAAGAAGAAAAATTACCCAGCCACATCTTTTTTCCCCACAAACATCTTCAGTGAACACACAGAAAATCATATAGTTCAAGAAAAACTGATCAGTGCTATGTCTTTAGAATGAGAAACACTTCCCCCTCATCTAGGAACCTGAGGTGCACTTGAAGTTAACTGAGACTTTCTCAGTGAGGAAAAAGTTGATACAAAACGATGAGACTTGCTTTTAGGACCGTCAGTGCACAAAGCACCAGTTTAATAATAAACCACTTTCATATGTGTTGTGGGTATTTTGAGGTGTGTGTGTATTTAAAATAAACAGAACAACATGTTCTTCTCCACATAGAAAGCGGCAGACTGTAGGCAATGTGTCCGTGCTCTCCCTCTTGTAAGACATCACAAAGCTTTTATCATTTTAGCACAATTAACAGACATAATTACAAGAATGGAAGAAGTTACAACAAGGACCTGAATAATATTTAAATAAAAAAATTAACCACTATTGACCCCATACATCCTTGGGCCCATTAGAGACCTTCTCATTATGCCTAATCTCTGTTGTAATCCTGTCTCAGCATTATTTGAGATTTATTCTGGAGCAGCTCCTGTAACCGCTGTGGTTAAAAGAATGTCCATTTAGTCAACAGAGTCATGCTAAGGTTTGAGTAACTATGATTCAGTTAAAAGCACAGTAACAGAATTTGTCACCAGATTCCCTGCTTTGAGAAGATGCTGTTGCTCTACTGCAATCCATAGTGTGAACAGATAAGATGATCAGGAAGTTCTTCAGCAGGGAAGGAGCTACCATGCTTTAAATCATTTCCTATCTATGATAGCGACCTACACTCAGGACTGATGATATCAGAACAGTCAACCGATATCGACAACATTAAAGGACCAACAGTCCAGGTAGACTGTGAAAAGTAATAAGACCTTTATTGGGTTTACATGAATATTCAGTTTCTTAGTTCTGTTTTTCATGACTTACACATAGCTGATGATGTAAAGGTTACTGACCAATTTACCAAACACAAATCTATCATCAATTGTCTCCTAGAGACCCAGCTTGCTATTATGACCAGATATTTACTCTCAAAACAAAGACATCTTAGTGTGTTCTTCATCATTTTTCAGGAAAAGCAAACAAATTAATACTGTTTTCAGAAGAAACAAACAATGGTAAGCCTAAGGTACCACAACAAAAGCAGGGGAAAACAGTTAGGGATACATTATCCACAAGCCTATCAGGAAGCAAAGCTATGAGTTGTAGAGAATTTTATCCCAGCAACATGAATGTTCTGGAAAGGGATCACATCCAAAGACCATGTAGATCTATGTGATTTGACATGACTGCAGACATGCCATTAGTACACACTTTTAATGACAAACAATGAAGGTTAAAATTAATTTATAAAAAGAAGCAACCAAACAACCCAATCAAAAATTGGGGTATAGAGCTAAACATAAAATTCACAACAGCAGAATCTCAAATGGCTGAGAAGCACTTAAAGAAATATTCAAAGTCCTACGTGATCAGAGAAATGTAAATGAAAATGACCCTGAGATTCCACCTTACCCTAATCAGAATGGCTAATATCAAAATTCACGTGACAGCACATGTTGACCAAGATGTGAAGAAAGAAGAACATTTCTCCATTGCTGGTGAGCTTGCAAACTGGTACAACCACTCTGCAAATCAATCTGGAGGCTCCTCCGAAAACGAAATAGATCTAGCTGAAGATACAGCTATACCACTGCTGGGCATATACCCAAAAGATGCCCCACCATATCACAGGGACACGTGCCCCATTATGTTTGTAGAGGCCTCATTTGTAATAGCCAGAAGCTAGAGACAACCCAGATGTCCCCTAAATGAAGAATGGATACAGAAAATATGATTCATTTACGTGTCCTCTGAGTGGCCCAACAAGCAGCTAAGACAGAAGCAGATACTTATGCCCACCCATTGGACTGAAATTGGGGACCCCTGTGGTTAAATTAGGTAAAGGCTGAAAGAAACTGAGCAGGAGGGTGACCCCATAGGTAGACCAGCAGTGTCAACTAACCTGGACCCCTGAGATCTCTCAGATACTGAGCCACCAACCAGGCAGCATAAAGGATCTGATCAGAGGTCCTGACACATAGGACTACCTGGTCAGGCCTCAGTGGGAAAGATGGGGCTTAACCCTCAAGAGACTTGAGACTCCAGGGAGTGGGGAAGCCTGGCATGGGGAGGCATCCTTTTGGCCACAATGGGGAGGAGGAATGGGATGAGGAACTATGGGAGGGTGGACCAGGAAGGGGGCAAAGACTGGACTATAAAAAAATAAAGGTATAAATAAATAAATAAATAAATAAATAAATAAATAAATAATAGAAGGAGGAGGAAGAAGAGGAGGAGAAGGAGGAGGAGCCATGCTTGAATGAGACACCCAATTAAGGGGCAAAGTACCAAATCTGAGAAAGATTTGGCAGAATGCATTAGAGATATGATATGCCCAACTCTCAGGAGAACAGGCAGGAAGGAGAGGGAACTTAAGGAAGCAGAGAGAGAGGGAGAGAGTAGACAGTTTTAATGACATGGCTTTATGGAGACAGGTTGCAGGTGAGGAGAGATCGAGCCAGAGAATGAGAAGGCGGCAGAAGATGAGAAAAGACTGGCCGAGTTAGTTTGAAAAGTCAAGTTTAACTGAGGACTGCTGTACCGCCTGGTCTGTCCTCAGTGAGAGAAAATGTACTTAGCTCTTGAGAGACTTGATGTCCCAGGGAGTGGGGAGGCCTGGTTGAGCAGGAGGAGTGCAGGGGTGCATCCTCTTGGAGATGCGGGAGGAAAAATGGGATGGGTAAATGTTGGAGGGCAACAAGCAGAGTAATTCAGACCATTTAAATCATTTTGGAGAAGAGCTTTAAACCAGAACAGCTGAGATGAAACAGCCAGCCAAAGTTCAGAAAGAAGTAAAACAGGTAAGGTAATTCAGGCCATAAACCTCCAAGATGACAATGATATCTGGTGAATAAAAGTAACTTTTCCAGTAAGTAATAAATTTTAATTTTTAATCTTTTTTTTTACAGTCCAGTAAAGTTATTCTCTTCCTGTTCTGCCCTCCAACATTTACCCATCCCATTCCTCCTCCCGCATCTCCAAGAGGATGCACCCCTGCACTCCTCCTGCTCAACCAGGCCTCCCCACTCCCTGGGACATCAAGTCTCTCAAGAGCTAAGTACATTTTCTCTCACTGAGGACAGACCAGGCGGCACAGCAGTCCTCAGTTAAACTTGCCTTTGAAGACAACCTGAAGATATATATAGATATATCTAGGTATATATCTATCTATATGTGTATATGTATATGTATATGTATATGTATATGTATATATCTATCTACATCTACATCTACATCTATCTATCTATCTATCTATCTATCTATCTATCTATCTATCTATCTATCTATCTATCTATCTATCTAGTGAACATGGGTAGACAGCCATTTTGTTGATACTCTATCCTTGTAGCTTCCCTGAAGAGCTGAATGAGGATAATATTAACAGACATATTACCCTGGAAGGTGAAATGTCACAGAACACCAGCCCTGAACAAAGAATCACAGGCAACTAAGGAATGCTCAGAGCAAGAGAAATAATCCATTCCAGGATAGAGCATAACAATTGGTTATCTAACACAAAGTATTGAGACTTGAAATCATATACATAAAAGTGATAGTATATGGATATACAGCTGTGTTTACAGAGTTAGATAGGAAAGGGAAAAGTGAAATGATGTAATTATATTTTCATTTCAAAACCAAATGAAAAATTAAAAATTTTCATTATAAAGTTTTATGTGATGTACCTCATGAACTAAAATTAATCAAAACTAACCTAGCGTTCTCAACTAGGGGAAAATATTAGAGGTTTATTTCAACAAATGTGACCATCATTGTTTGATATATTAGAAATAACTATATCCATATATATATAATTAATAAAGTATTAATATATAATAATTATATATAATTAACACAAGGGTAAACCTGTCTGAATATATGACTGCATATATATATATATATATATATATATATTATGTATATAACTGAGCTTAACCCAATATTTTAAAACAATTACTTGTTGTTCCAGAGATTGAACTCAGGATTCTTACAAGTCACAGCTTTTATTTCTGGCACAAGGTCATTATTTGTATCTGCCAGACATGCCCCCCACCCCCACCCCAATTAGACAGGAAAGCACAGAAATACAGGGCAAATTTGTAGATGATGCATTTTTTTGTGATTGGCTAAGGCATTTTCATTATAGAAGGCACAGATTTCCTATATTTGAAATGAAGATAATATTAGGAGATATTTAATATATTATTAGAGGAAGTCTGAAACTTCACTCTTTTTCCTGGCATGATGAAACCCAAGTGACAGGGCAGTCCTGGCACACAGTGATGCCCATTTTGAAGAGAAGTGGTTTTAGTCTCTCCTACACTTGTAATACAGAGATATAGTAGCTATGTAGAGGCCTGCATTATAGGAGTTCACCTAACTTTCAAGTTCAGGGCTATCCTAGTCCCAGGGCTTCAAGTGTGAGATCTAATCTTCAGACAAAACATTTCAAAGGCCAGAGGAAGGAGTGTTTCTGACTGTTCATATTTTTAATTGGTTTATTTATTTATTTATTCAAATGTTATCCCCTTCCTAGTCACCCCCCTTAAACTACTTATTCAAATCCCCTTTCCCCTTGCTTCTATGACTGTTCACTCTTTATCATGCTCTAGATTAATATAGTCTGAAGAATTTCCAGAAATTTGTGACCTTTACATCATATTTAAAAGCACATGTACTGTGTGGAAAATGCTGCTATTGTACTTGTGAATGTATTTGGCCTTCTGTTGAGATTTAAAAACTCATGTGTTAGAGAACTAAACCAAGGAGGAAAGTGGAGAGTCTTCAGCTCATCTTTCTTTGAGTTTCTTTGTATTTTTTCATACTGTAATTGATTATCCCATCCTTGAACTAGATTTGTTCCAGGTTAGAGATCAGATAAAGATTATTCTCTTGCATGATCAAGAAGAAAGAAGCTGGGCAGTAGTGACATGCTCCCTTAATTCGAGCACTCAGGAAGCAGATACAATGGATCTTTGTTAAGATCAAGCCAACCTGGTCTAGAGAGCTAGTTCCAGGCCAGCCTGGGTTACACAAAGAAACCCTGTCTGTCAATATATTTTAAAAGAAATAACAAAGAAATTTTTATAATGTTGAGGTACTTGCTTAGCATCAAAGACACCATGGTGAAGATATTTTGTTATGATCACATCAAAAAAAACATAATAAATCCTTAATCTATGCCTTCACCCTACTTGCTTCTTTCATGACAAAGTGTGTTTAAAGGCATATCATAGTGGCGTTATCTCAGTACCTTGATAATTGTACTTTGTTCAATAAAGGCTTTGTATGCTGTTTACTATGCTGACTCTTTGGTTTCTTTAACAGTTCAGCAATATATATATATATATATAGACTTGCCTACATATTAATTCATATAATCAATTTTATATAAGTTCATATCTATTTCTGTTTTAATATGCTTTTCTTCAGTGTGTGGTTGTAAGTCTCCCTCTCCCTCTCCCTCTCCCTCTCCCTCTCCCTCTCCCTCTCCCTCTCCCTCTCCCTCTCCCTCTCCCTCTCCCTCTCCCTCTCCCTCTCCCTCTCCCTCTCCCTCTCCCTTACTTCCTTTCATTCTTTTTCTTTTTCTTACTCTTTCATCTTGTAATATATTTTTATTTAATTATTTTTTTCTTCCAAAGTTTAGATCAAAAATTACTGTCTTACCATGATGTGTGGTAATGGACATACTACAATTTTTCTTTAAAAGCATTGCTATATTTTATTATATTATATTATATTTTATCTTATTTTATTATTTTATCATTACTTTGTGGAGCATTTGTACCATACCCTCATTACATTCTATGACTTTACTGTCATACATCTTTGTATTCGTATTTGAGGATCAACAGTAATCTTAATGTATAGTTTCCAAATTCAAAGGGCAAAATGAGGGATGGTTTCATATTTCTCATCACACATCTTGAAATGGAAGAATGATGGAAAGCAAGACTGAGATCTCACTATTTTGAGCAAAGACTATGCCAATCATATAGGCCAACTAAATTCTAAATATGGGTTCTGTGCTATAGGAGAAGTGATGGTTCATTATAAAAATAGATCCTAACACAGAGTTATCTTTGTGTGATGCCAGAAAATCAATGCCAAAATCACTACAGGGATTGAAAACTTAAGAACCTTTGATATAATAGTCTGTTTTACACAAGAAATAGAGTTTATCCTTTTATCCTCTTTCTACTCAAGCATCTTTCTGAAAGGATCATACTTGAATAAAATTTAGCCTTAAACTAGGTTAAAGATATGCAGGACAGCACATCCTCTAATCTGTATGCCCCAGGTATTTCTAGTCTGGGATCACGGTCTATATTAAACAACTCTTTGAGTTCTTTGGGGTAAAACTTTCAAGAACCATAATAGGTTTTGTTGTTGTTGTTGTTGGTTGGTTGGTTTGTTTTGTTTTTTGTTTTTAGCAAAAAATAAGAAATATACCCAGTTTTTTTCTAGAACAAAAGAGCAAGCACATGGACACACCAAAATAAATTAAGTTTCTGGCTTTAGGCAATCCAAAAATTGCAAACTCCAAAGATTGCATTTCAGACACATGCTTTGCTGTTGAGCAATGTACTTCAATGTGCTCAGGGTGAATTTTAATTCTGAGGTCTGCTACTTTAAGCACTGGCTCCACAATCACAAAGACCTTCTTGACTTAATTCTCTGAACAACCTGTCTTAGCTGAGTCCCACTTTCTTGAATTGTAACTTCAGAGTAAAACATTTATTCTGGAGGAAATCCACATAGACAGAGGTAACTGTGTTACGCTAGTTTCCAACCCCAATCACAAGATTGGAGAGTATAGAATAAATGATATGAGAATAGAAATTTAGCTGCTGAAACAAGTGAGGTGGGGTGGGGAGGTATTGTTTGCACAAATAAATCAATTCCAAATCTAACTGGGGTCTATTGTCTGAGATTTAGAACCTAAGACTTTTTTCTAAAGCCTCTCCTTATTTTTTTTTTAATTAGGAATTTTCCTCGTTTACATTTTCAATGCTATCCCAAAAGTCCCCCATACCCACCCACCCCAATCCCCTACCCACCCACTCCCCCTTTTTGGCCCTGGCGTTCCCCTGTACTGGGGCATATAAAGTTTGCAAGTCCAATGGGCCTCTCTTTGCAGTGATGGCCGACTAGGCCATCTTTTGATACATATGCAGCTAAAGACAAGAGCTGCCGGGTACTGGTTAGTTCATATTGTTGTTCCACCTATAGGGTTGCAGTTCCCTTTAGCTCCTTGGGTGATTTCTCTAGCTCCTCCACTGGGGGCCGTGTGACCCATCCAATAGCTGACTGTGATCATCCACTTCTGTGTTTGCTAGGCCCCGGCATAGGCTCACAAGAGAGAGCTATATCTGGGTCCTTTCAGCAAAATCTTGCTAGTGTATGCAATGGTGTCAGCATTTGGAAGCTGATTATGGGATGGATCCCTGCATATGGCAATCACTAGATGGTCCATCCTTTCGTCACAGCTCCAAATTTTGTCTCTGTAACTCCTTCCATGGGTGTTTTGTTCCCATTTCTAAGAAAGGGTAAAGTGTCCACACTTTGGTCTTCGTTCTTCTTGAATTTCATGCGTTTGGCAAGTTGTATCTTATATCTTGGATATTCTAAGTTTCTGGGCTAATATCCACTTATCAGTGAGTACATATTGTGCGAGTTCCTTTGTGATTGGGTTACTTCACTCAGGATGATACCCTCCAGGTCCATCCATTTTTGCCTAGGAATTTCATAAATTCATTTTTTAATAGCTGAGTAGAATTCAATTGTGTAAATGTACCACATTTTCTGTATCCATTCCTCTGTTGAGGGGCATCTGGGTTCTTTCCAGCTTCTGGCTATTATAAATAAGGCTGCTATGAACATAGTGGAGCATGTGTTCTTCTTACCGGTTAGGACATCTTCTGGATATATGCCCAGGAGAGGTATTGCGGGATCCTCCGGTAGTACTATGTCCAATTTTCTGAGGAACCGCCAGACTGATTTCCAGAGTGGTTGTAAAAGCTTGCAATCCCACCAACAATGGAGGAGTGTTCCTCTTTCTCCACATCCTCGCCAGCATCTGCTGTCACCTGAGTTTTTGATCTTAGCCATTCTGACTGGAGTGAAGTGGAATCTCAGGGTTGTTTTGATTTGCATGTCCCTGATGATTAAAGATGTTGAACATTTTTTCAGGTGCTTCTCTGCCATTCGGTATTCCTCAGGTGAGAATTCTTTGTTCAGCTCTGAGCCCCATTTTTTAATGGGGTTATTTGATTTTCTGGAGTCCACCTTCTTGAGTTCTTTCCATATATTGGATATTAGTCCCCTATCTGATTTGGGATAGGTAAAGATTCTTTCCCCAATTTGTTGGTGGCCTTTTTGTCTTATTGACGGTGTCTTTTGCTTTGCAGAAGCTTTGCAATTTTATGAGGTCCCATTTATTGATTCTTGATCTTACAGCACAAGCCATTGCTGTTCTATTCAGGAATTTTTTCCCCTGTACCCATATCTTCGAGGCTTTTCCCTACTTTCTCCTCTATAAGTTTCAGTGTCTCTGGTTTTATGTGGAGTTCCTTAATCCACGTAGTTTTGACCTTAGTACAAGGAGATAGAAATGGATCAATTTGCATTCTTCTACAAGATAACCGCCAGTTGTGCCAGCACCATTTGTTGAAAATGCTGTCTTTTTTCCACTGCATGGTTTTAGCTCCCTTTTCAAAGATCAAGTGACCATAGGTGTGTGGAATCATCTCTGGGTCTTCAATTCTGTTCCATTGGTCTACTTGTCTGTCACTCTACCAGTACCATGCAGTTTTGATCACAATTGCTCTGTAGTACAGTTTTAGGTCCAGCATGGTGATTCCACCAGAGGTTCTTTTATCCTTGAGAAGAGTTTTTGCTATCCTCGTTTTTTTGTTATTCCAGATGAATCTGCCAATTGCCCTTTCTAATTCGTTGAAGAATTGAGTTGGAATTTTGATGGGGATTGCATTGAATCTGTAGATTGCTTTTGGCAAGATAGCCATTTTTACAATGTTGATCCTGCCAATCCATGAGCATGGGAGTTCTTTCCACCTTCGGAGATCTTCTTTAATTTCTTTCTTTAGAGACTTGAAGTTCTTATCATACAGATCTTTCACTTCCTTAGTTAGAGTCACGCCAAGGTATTTTATATTATTTGTGACTATTGAGAAGGGTGTTGTTTCCCTAATTTCTTTCTCAGCTTGTTTATCCTTTGTGTACAGAAAGGCCATTGACTTGTTTGAGTTAATTTTATATCCAGCTACTTCATTGAAGCTGTTTATCAGGCTTAGGAGTTCTCTGGTCTCTCCTTGTTTTTGACTAAGATAGATTTAATGTGCCATCAATATTTGCTGAACATAAGTCAAAATTCTCTGATCTTTGAGCTGTAAATCTTGTTCAGTCTCTGGCTTTTTCATAACTTAGGAATTTTTCCTGAAGGTCTGAGACAGTCATTTTGAAATCTGAACAGAAAAGGAAAGAAAGAAAGAAAGAAAGAAAGAAAGAAAGAAAGAAAGAAAGAAAGAAAGAAAGAAAGAAAGGAAGGAAGGAAGGAAGGAAGGAAGGAAGGAAGGAAGGAAGGAAGTGTGAAAGGAAGAAAGAAAGGAAGAAAGAAAGAGAGGATGGAAGCCAGCAACTTCCATTTCTCTATGTCTCCAGGAAAGGATAGAAGCTTAACTTCTATAGGTTTAATTAGGCAGCTCACATAGACCACTCACATTGTTCAGCCTCCCACTAATCACTGATTAGTCACACTCATATCTGACTCATAGTATGTCTCCATAGTTCACTTTAGGGACTAAAAGTTTCATCTTCTGGTTTAGGTGAATTAAACTTTATCATTCTTTCTGACTTCAGTAATCTTTCACTTATTGAAGAAAAGACATTATTTAATAAAGCCTCTTTTCCTTATTGCCCTCTATGTTTCATAATTTTCCTTCAACATTCAACTTTGAAAACTAATAGAGGGTTATAGTTCTTAGCATGCCCATTGTAAGAGAAGATGAAGTAGTAATAGTATTCTGATTCTGGCTTTAATGTTTGCCTAATGATATCCCTGAGAGTCTTTGTGTCATCTTCTGTGGATTGGAAACAAAGACTTATGTAAGAAACCTGTGAGACTCCCTATTCTGTACACCCTTTACTGACAGAAATAAAAGAGACTCGAAGAAGCTATTTTGTTGAAAACAATTGACTCCTCATTTGGACCCTCAAAGTAACTAAACATAAGATAAAAGCATTGCATCTCATCTCAGCCTCTTTTCATATCTATTTTCTTTACTTTGAGTCCCTTGCTTACCTCTGCACACAGACATGCTAATTTCTTAAGAGTGTCAGTCTAACATATCTCTTCAATGTTGAATACATAATGGTAAGGCATTGTCTTAAATCTATAGAACCATTGGATTGCAGTAAGAAGAACCATTTTGGTCATACTCTGGAGACAAAGGCAATTATCCATTTTGACAAAACTAAGTGAAGTGCAAAGCTGAGGATCTTGTGGGAACTAGATGGACCCTTCCCAGTAAGGAAAGCACTGAAAATTTCTCTTGGCCTCCTTGAAATACCAAAGGCTTGCCAATGATAGGGTTGACTTTATCTTGACAAAGACTACTCATTTATACATTCCTGTACCTCCTGATCTAATTATTCCTTTATTTAACCTCTATTTATTTAAAGGATTTATGTATTCTTTTATATATGAGTACATAGGTACTCTCTTCGGACACACCAGAAGAGGGCATCAGATCCCATTACAGATAGTTGTGTGCCACCATGTATTTATGGGGTTTGAACTCAGGAACTTTGGAACCATTGAGCTGTATTTCCAGCCTTTTAATCCCCTAATTTATGTCAGTACCTGGACATTGAAACAGTAGTCTCTTCCTGGTGTGGCTACACTGAATATGTCTCTGCTTTTCAATTTAACTTTGGTCCTTAATTGGCATATCAGAGAGATGGCCCAGCCCAGGCAATTGAGCTGTTAGATCCTAGACAATTGTCTTTGAGGCCTCAGTTTCAGAAGCTCTTGTTTAATATGGAATTTCTTTTACACTGTAAAGCTAATGAAGATAGATATAATGTTTGTTTTGGTCATTACTAAGCCCCAAAGTCCCTAGAGAACATTTTCCACTGAACAGCTTCTCGAGAAATATTGGAGAGAAAAGTGAACAAAATAGGACAGTATATCATATGACTGGATCAAGAAGAAATAAATCTGGTACTGATATTTCAACACTTTGTTTGGAGACTCAATTTTCTGGAAAGTTCAAAATCTCACTGTGAAAATTAAAAATAATTTTGAACTTGACAGGATCTAGAAGCACCTATGAGACAACCTTCTTGGATTGCCAGGGATTGATTATACTGATCAGGTTAACTGAGTTGAGAGCATGTACCTTAACAGTGTGCAACAGTATCTCCTGGGCTGGTGTCCTAGTCTTCGTGAAAGGTGAAAGTGGGCTGAGAATTGCTCTGTGATTCCCTATGGAGGCTGTGGTATAGTCTTCCCCCTCCTGCTGCTGTGTCATAATGGAACGACTCCCCCTGAAACTACATCAGAACAAACACTTCTTTCTTATGTTGCTTTTATCAGGTAACACGTGAAGTAATTACTACTCACCTTAGATTAAACTAAAAGTACCATAAAATGCAGATTTTAACCTCAGATTTGTTATTAAGTATATTTCTAAGGTTTGGGAATTTTAAAACTCCCTTGACCATCAATTTGTGACTATGAATATAAGAGACGCAGTGATTATCGACATCCATTAGTAAGTGACTTCATAGCCGCGAGATACATCCCACAACCAAACACATAAAATTATGACAATTGTTTTGGATTTGCAGAGCATGCTTATAATTCACACTCAATACAATTAAACCTACTTTCCATTTCCTGTCTTTCCATCCATTTATTCAAGCACCATGAGGCTATTGGCTGTTCATACTATTTGTATTTGACTTACAGAAGATTGTGAATACATTATATATCCCTTGAATTAGACATCAGCATTTTGATAAATTCTTTCTCTTCTGCAGGGTTGAAATTAGAATGGCATGCTTTTCTCAGTAAGTGATTAAAAAGCAGTTCTTCTCTGACCTTGATGCATTTGGTAGATGTCAGGGGCTAATTTGCCTTGAAACATAATCACCCTGGAATAGACTATGACTTCAAGGAGGGAGCCAAACGCATACTGTGAGAGGATCTTGCCCCTGTGTTTCTCTCTTAGTCTTTTGACTTTTAAGAAGTTTTCATGTGCCTGTGTTTACTTTACTGATCGATTTTCTTGCCTACAACTACAAATCAAAAGAATTATCCTGGATTGACTTCCACAATGTAAAAACTATACAAAAGAATCTCATTTTGACCACATGCCTACCCTTTCTCCTTTCTCTCTTCTTATTTTAGAAATGTAGTTTCCTAGATTATTCATTGGCTCACAACCATTAACACAACGATGATCAAACAGTAAGACTGCAGGCATAAACCTGACAAGAGTAAGAAAACTGATGACTGTTGGAAACCATTTTTAATATAATAATACTCCAGCATGCAGCAAGTTTTTGACCTTAAGCAAGGGGAAGTTGGTGGGTTTAATAGAGTTTTCTTGATAAACTCCTTTTCTTTCTGCTCTCAAGCTGCTGATTTTTTAAAGCTTGGATTCTTCTTTGATTGTTTTCAAAAGCATAGTTTTATTTTAAAGCCAGATTTCACTTCAATAATGTTTGGCTAATTATTTAAGTAGTCACAGTTTGTAGTAAACTGAATATATTCATTCCCTGACTGGATAAATGGTAGCCCAGAAATGCCTGTTTCTTCTCTCTCTTCAAACATCTTGAACATGAGAAGGTATTTTTTGTTGAAATTATTTAAGAAGCAACTCAGTAATAACAATAATCTTTTCTTCCACCACATAAAGTTTTTGTTGATAATTCCTGGGAGTTTCACAACATGCATCCTGGTCACAATCACGTCCTCCCCCCACCAAAATCAAAAAGAAAGAAAACAAAAAAGGAAATACAGAAAGGAAAAATGGTCAGTTTGTATTGTCTATATCTTCACTGGAGCATGGTCAGATTTTCTGAGGCCTGCCCTAAAACAGAACTGAGTCCTTCTTCTCCAGCACCTCGGCAGTCATCCATGGTGGAGAGATATCTCTTCAGCATCTGCACCACACCTTTCAAGTTTAACTTGTTCTCTTCAGTGGTTTCTTGTTTACGTTTTGTTAGGGGAAACAAGAAAGTCCTACAGTTGGTAATAGGAGTCCCTGGTGGTCTTGAAAAGTCTTTATCCTGATTAATCTGACTTACTCTCAACCCTGATATATTTTTGTTGTTTCACATAAAATTGAAAGCATGCATTTATATACCAATTACCTTTCTTGCATATACTCAGTGACTTTGCCCAATTTGATTCTTCCCAAGTTGTGATTCATTCAAAACATTGAAAAAAAAAAGATCTTGATCATTATTTTCTCATATTTTTCCCATGTTGCTATGAACAGGAGTTATAGAAACTCTGAAGGTAGTTCCTAATATTTTTCTTAGAAGGAAAAAAATGTAAGATGATCTGAGAGACCTTAGGGGTCTGGGTCTAAGATGAAATGCCCAACAGTGAGGAAGAGAATTTCTACTACCAGTAGAAAGACAGGCTATCAAGTGGTGGGATGGGGTTGCCATCCGACAGTCAAAAACTCTGACTCAGAATAGTTCCTGTGTAAAATAACTGCAGAGACAAAATGGAGAAGAGACTGAGGGAAAAGTGGTTCAGTGATGGGCCCAACGTGGGATCCCTCTCAAGGGGAGGTTACAAGGCATAGTACTATTATTATTACAGACAAGAGTGTCTTTTACCTCCCAGATCTCTGGTACTTTCTAGAGGGTTTTCTTCTATCTCCCACCCTCTGAGTTTGTTAGTCCTCAGGGTTTCTCTCCTGTCTCTCCCTCTCCCATACCTGATCATGTTCCCCTTTTCTCCAGACTCCTGAGATATCTCAGACACTGAGCCACCAACCAGGCAGCATATACAAGCTGGTCCGAAGCCCCCAGCACATAGACAGCAAAGGACTTCCTGGTCTGTCCTCAGTGGGAAAAGAGGCATCTAATTCTTTAGAGAATTGAGGCCTCAGGGAGTGGAGAGACCTAGTGTGTGTGTGGTGTTGGGGGTGGGGGGCATCCTCTTGAAAACAGTGTGGAGGACTGGGATGAGGAGATGTAGGGGGTGGTCAGAGAGAGGGGCAAAAATAAGAATAAAAGTTAAAAAACAGATCTATACTGGTTAAACTGTCAACTTGAAACAACCTTGAATTCCCATCTTTTTTTTCCATTTTTTATTAGGTATTTAGCTCATTTACATTTCCAATGCTATAACAAAAGTCCCCCATACCCACCCACCCCCACTCCCCTACCCACCCACTCCCCCTTTTTGGCCCTGGTGTTCCCCTGTACTGGGGCATATAAAGTTTGCAAGTCCAATGGGCCTCTCTTTCCAGTGATGGCCGACTAGGCTATCTTTTGATACATATGCAGCTAGAGTCAAGAGCTCCGGGGTACTGGTTAGTTCATAATGTTGTTCCGCCTATAGGGTTGCAGATCCCTTTAGCTCCTTGGGTACTTTCTCTAGCTCCTCCATTGGGAGCCCTGTGATCCATCCATTAGCTGACTATGAGCATCCACTTCTGTGTTTGCTATGCCCCAGCATAGTCTCACAAGAGACAGCTACATCTGGGTCCTTTCAATAAAATCTTGCTAGCGTATGCAATGGCGTCAGCGTTTGGATGCTGATTATGGGGTGGATCCCTGGATATGGCAGTCTCTACATGGTCCATCCTTTCATCTCAGCTCCAAACTTTGTCTCTGTAACTCCTTCCATGAGTGTTTTGTTCCCACTTCTAAGGAGGGGCATAGTGTCCACACTTCAGTCTTCATTCTTCTTGAATTTCATGTGTTTAGCAAATTGTATCTTATATCTTGGGTATCCTAGGTTTGGGGCTAATAGCCACTTATCAGTGAGTACATATTGTGTGAGTTCCTTTGTGAATGTGTTACCTCACTCAGGATGATGCCCTCCAGGTCCATCCATTTGGTTAGGAATTTCATAAATTCATTCTTTTTAATAGCTGAGTAGTACTCCATTGTGTAGATGTACCACTTTTTCTGTATCCATTCCTCTGTTGAGGGGCATCTGGGTTCTTTCCAGCTTCTGGCTATTATAAATAAGGCTGCTATGAACATAGTGGAGCATGTGTCCTTCTTACCAGTTGGGGCATGTTCTGGATATATACCCAGGAGAGGTATTGCTGGATCCTCCGGTAGTACTATGTCCAATTTTCTGAGGAACCACCAGACTGATTTCCAGAGTGGTTGTACAAGCCTGCAATCCCACCAACAATGGAGGAGTGTTCCTCTTTCTCCACATCCACGCCAGCATCTGCTGTCAACTGAATTTTTGATCTTAGCCATTCTGACTGGTGTGAGGTGGAATCTCAGGGTTGTTTTGATTTGCATTTCCCTGATGATTAAGGATGTTGAACATTTTTTCAGGTGTTTCTCTGCCATTCGGTATTCCTAAGGTGAGAATTCTTTGTTCAGTTCTGAGCCCCATTTTTTAATGGGGTTATTTGATTTTCTGAAGTCCACCTTCTTGAGTTCTTTATATATGTTGGATATTAGTCCCCTATCTGATTTAGGATAGGTAAGGATCGTTTCCCAATCTGTTGGTTAATTCCCATCTTTTAAAAATAGATTTATTCATTTAAAAAGTAAGATGATCATTTTGTCACTTAGTAAACAGAAATGTTATAATATTCCCCTAAGAAATTTTTTTCTGATAATCATTA
The DNA here is from genome assembly GCF_000001635.26 of Mus musculus. NCBI lineage: Eukaryota > Metazoa > Chordata > Mammalia > Rodentia > Muridae > Mus > Mus musculus. The sequence continues at coordinate 51,164,689 of NC_000085.6, forward strand.
TGTTATTCTCAGGTTAAAAAAAAAGACCCAAAATGCTATTGTGCATGCTATAAAATGAGAAAACATATTAATTTTCAGTGGGAATGCAAACTACTGCATCCAACCTTGAGGTCACAGAAGTTGGTCTTGTATTAGTTGGTGGAAATTAAGTTTTTTCCTGATTGTTTAGAGCTGAATTTTAGTTGTGAAATTTTAACTTTTCATTTTATTACTCTTTATACTCATAGTATACATACAATTTAAGCACTATTATTTCACATAAGTGTTAATGCATCTATTATTTCCATATTCACTTTGAATACATTTATTATTATTTTTGAATAATTATGTAGGCTAAATTATATTTTAATATTTCTGTACCATTCATATTTTCTTCTTGAATTAAAAATAAAATAAAAAAATCAAACAAACCTTTGATTATTCCTAAAGCCAGACATACTGGTGCATGCCATTAGTCCCAGAACTTGGGAGGCAGAGTCAGGCAGATTTGTAAATTCAAGTCTAGTCTGGTCTACATAGTTCCAGAGCAGTGAGAAGTATGTGAGACCCAGTCTCAAATAAGTAAACAAGTAAACAAACAAACCTTTGAAATTTAGGAAACTATTATTCCAATTTTCTGAGTTTTACTTCATTTATGATTTTGTATCCTTCTCCTTTGGTTGTTTTCTACTTCCATTTGTTTTTGTATGCCTTGTAAGTTTTAACTGAGTACTGAAAATTTTATTATGATAACGTATAAACTCTTGCTGCTAATCTCTCCATTTCTGGGTCATTATTTTCTTGTGTGTGTGTGTATGTGTGTGTGTGTGTGTGTGTGCTTGCATGTGTGTGTGTGTGTGTGTGTGTGCGTGCATGTGTGTGTGTGCATGCATGTGTGTGTGTGTGCATGCATGTGTGTGTGCTTGTGTGTGTGCGTGCATGTGTGTGTGTGCATGCATGTGTGTGTGTGTGTGTGTGTGTGTGTTTGTTATCTTATTGCTGTGACTATCTCTTTCCCAAGAGTTGGCCTGAAAGATTTTATACAGTTTCAGTTCTTCTCTGAGCACACTTTCACTTAGTCATGCGTGGAAATGTTCTGGTTCTCTCACATGTACAGTTGCTTCTGAATGTCTTGGTTTATGGCACCTAAATCTCATAATTAGAAGGATTCATAAAAGAGGATTATAAAGTATAATGATCTAGGATATTCCTTTAATCTGAGTGATAAGAACGTACAACCATGATGAGAAGCACTGTCCTGATCCTCAGACTCTGAACCTAAGACTTGATAGGCAGAAGCAAGTACTCATTATCAGAAAATATTTAAAAGACCGTGTCTTCATTACTTCCTACAGGCTACTGGATAAGTTGTTTCTAAAGTGTAGACATGGGTTCATGCCAAGGGCTCAGGAAGAGTCTCTGTATCAACTCCTCATTTCACAGAAGAAGCTATCAGCTCTTCAACAAAATGTCTTATCCAGATCTTTCTCTTATTTTTTCCCTGTCATAAAAAGACCCTAGAGAAGCAAGATAGCAATATTAGAAAGATAGTATACAATCTATGTGATTTTTTTATGTGAATTGTAACTTAGACTGTTGGACCCTCATTCTTTATCATAATCATATCTTTATCATTATCATTCATAATCAGAGGTTGTTATCAGGTCCCTTTTTCATTTCTTATTCGGTATTTAATTTATTTACATTTCAAATGTTATTCCCTTTCCCGGTTTCCCCTCCACAAACACCTTCTCCCATCCCTCCTTCCCCTACCTATATAAGAGTGCTCCTCCACATGCCCACCCACTCCTGTCTCAGTGCCCTAGCATTCCCCTACCCTGAGTCATCAAGCCTCCACATGACCAAGAGGCTCGCCTCCCAGTGATGCCCCAAAAGGCAATCCTCTTCCAGCTGGAGCCATGGGTCCCCTCGCCCCCTCCCCACATGTGTAATCTTTGGTTGGTGGTTTAGTCCCTGTGAGCTTCCTGGGGGAGGGAGGAGTTATATTCTTATGCACAGAACCACTACTCCAATTTTACTAATTTATGGTAGTCATGAGCATGAGAAAATACAAAATGTACCTTTCCCTCTCGGTCGCAGAGGCAGAGGTGAAATCTCTAGCTTATTTATCCTAGTAAATCTCCCGCTGTCATCTGTCACTCAAAAAGTACACCTCCCAAAGACCCTCTTTCCCCAAGGGGTCACTCTAGTTATAGCAAGTGGAAATAAATGAATATGGATGTTCAGGTGCTAAATTCAAATGTCAATTCTGAACATTGAAAGTCAGAGCCTTCAGTAATAAATTCCCTTTTCCCCCTGTGTAAAGATTATATGGAAAACATACACTGAATCCTCAGAAATTCAGAAGGAAGGCACGTGGTTAGCAGCAGGGCAGAATGTCACAGGCATTTGGATTCAATTCTTTGCCCTATTCACCAGGCTAGCATCACATAATTATGGTAGCTTAAAATACTGATTATAATGTGGTTTTGTTATTTATACATAAGCTTTTTAGCAAATTAAATTTACATTATAGATTTATTTTAATGCATGAGTGGCTAAATGTCTTCCAGGAAGGTTCATAAAAATGCTCAGCAAACAAAACAGTTATAGCATAGGCTTCCTTTCCCAACCTGAAAACAGTCCCTATATTATCTCCATCCAGAAACAAGGCAGAGCTCAAGGGGACCTCATGAATATAGACTTTTATTTCTCTCCTATGTCCCTATGGAAAGAAAGGGGCATCTTAGGATTTTGAATAGAATTTGTTTGTTATTCAAAACACAAAATTAAAGTAGAAATGTTCATAGCCACTGATTACTAGTTAGTTAAGGATGACATTTCTCAGCCTCTGAGAAGGATCTCTTTATTTTCAATGGTACAATCTTTAAAACCCATGACATACACACAAAATGCCTAAACAGATGTTCCAAATATATAGTAATCTCCCTATAGAAAAATGAATGAGTATATCCAAAATTACTTATAATTTCTTACCTCAAATTGGTAAATGACTAGAGTTTTAAGACAGAGAATATATTATCAACAACAATATTAAAAAGTTAATGGTTCCTTAGCCTCAGAACATTTGGCTAAAAGGGTTCCTTGACCAGTCTCTGTTTCCAAATTTACTTCTCCTTGCTCAGCAGCTGGAGCTCTGTACCTGGCTGATGTAGACTAGTACTACACAGACACAAGATTATGCCTAATCTGAATATTTTCCCCTTTTTCTTTTTTGTCCTCCCTTTGGTTTTGACTTCTTTATTATTAAGAATAAGAGGCTACAACTGATATGATATGGGAAATGGGGCACTCCTTATGGAAGGAGACATATATAGAAAAATGAGAGAGATAGATAAAATATCAATAAGGATGAATGAAAAAGAAAGCATACAATTAATTATTTTAAAAAAATAATGGACATAATTCAGTATATAAATGTAAATATGTGTATGTTACTTTAATGGGCTGACTGCTACCTCCAAGAGCCAAAGTCCACCTAACAAAAACCTTAACACCAGATATAAGACATCCTCATTTTAATTTTTGGCCAGGGCTGGCTAAGAGACACAATAGAATATAGTCTTTTGCGGCCATGCATTTCAGAAACAAGACACAGAAGCCCTTCATTTGGAACTGACCTGAATGCCCTTGAGAATTAACTATTATGGTATCAGAAGTTGAATGCAAACTTTCAAAAGAGGTAAGTTATTAACATTCTTACCCAGCTAATATGACTATAAATCACACCAATTACCAGCATGGCACAATAACGCTACATCTCCAGGAGGGGTTAAAATTAAAGCCCACAATGCAATCAGAAACTAGAGAAACCATAACTGGTACCTGAAACTTCACTAATGACTTAATGCTAGTAAAGTTTGATTTTTTGATGAGAATCTAAACCCCCTGATTTTCTAAACATGCATAGTTCACAACAATAACCTGGAAACATTTGTATTTATACCCAGAAATATATGTAGCCTTTACCCAAATCAACTACATTCTCTTTCAAAGACCAAATACCACTACAGAAAAACAGAACCATAGCAAAGGCCATCCAGAAACTGCCACACCTGGGGATCCATCCATATACAGACACCAAACCAAGACACTGTTGTGGATGCCAAGAAGTGCTTGCTGACAGAAGCCTGATATAGCTGCCTCCTGACAGGTTCTACCAGAGTCTGACTAATACAGAGGCAGATGCTTGCAGCCAACTGTTGGACTTAGCACTGGGTCCCCAATGGAGGAGTTAGAGAAAGGACTGAAGTAGTTGAAGGTGTTTACTTCCCATAGGAAGAACAATAATATCAAACAACCAGACTACCCACAGCTCCCAGGGAACTAAACAGCAATCAATTAGTACACATAGAGGACCCATGGCTCCAAACACATATGTAGGAGAAGATGGCCTTGTCGGACATCAGTAGAAGGAGAAGCCATTGGTCCTGTGAAGGCTCGTTCACCAGTTTAGGCGAAAGCTAGGATGGTGAGGTGAGCTTGGGTGGGTGGGAAGGGGAGCATCCTTGTAGAAGCAGGGGGAGGGGGAGGAGAAACCAGGAAAGGGAATAACATTTGAAATGTAAACATATATATATATATATATATATATATATATATATATATATATATAGGTATATATATATATATATATATATATAGGTATATATATATGTATGTATATATGTATATATGTATATATACACATACATATATATGTATGTATGTATATATGTACACACACATATATCTATATATCTATATATATAAATAAAACACAACCAATCTCTATGTAATATTGTGGATCACAGTATCATAATAATGTATCTATTAAACATTTCCATACAACTTATTGAATCTTGCAAAAGAAGTGGTGGAAAGGTTGTAAGAGCCAAAGGACCAGAAAGTTTGTCATGATAGTGTGTTTCCTAATAATATGAAAAACTGTAACTGCAATATCCACTAAGATCTACCACCTTCTTTCTGACTCCTTTCTAGCCTAACTTCTTCAGAACAGTAGTTCTGCTTTTGATATTCATGAATTATTAGATGTTGAGGTGTGTGTGTGTGTGTGTGTGTGTGTGTGTGTAGACCAATACTGACAATGTAGTCCTGGTTGTCCTGGAACTCATTATGTACACCCAACAGGTTTCAAATTTGAAGTAATTTTCTCTGCCTCTGCTTCCAGAACAGTACCATTATAGGGCTACACCACTATTACCTCATATGCATATTCATGATATATATATATATATATATATATATATATATATATATATATATATATATATATACATACACATATATATGCCTTTGATTTATTATAAATTTTGACTATATTTTAACTATATGCTTACTTACAAGTATCTTGAAGAGAGACTAGATTAAATAACTTTACATGACTTTATGTGAGGTAATTTATACTCAATAATAATTAAATATTAGCTGTCTCAGGCAGAATTCTGTTTATAATATACATTAATTTATATTATTAATTTATGTTATACTAATTATTATAGTCTACTAATTATAAAATAAGTGTAATTGATTACATTAATTTTATTATACATTAATACATCATTATTTTTATTTAAACATAAAAATCTACATTATAATCAGAATTTTGCTAATTATTAAAATTATCATCTAATCATGTGTTCAGTGTTTCAGTGGTTATGAAATTGCTACATTTTATTAAATTAGATATTTAATTGAAATAGTTAAATAATTTAATTGAAAGATTAAAATGAAAATCACCAGAAAAACTTGCAATCCTACCAGCAATGGAGGAGTATTCCCCTTTCTCCACATCCTCACCAGCATCTGCTGGCACCTGAGTTTTTGATAGCCATTCTGACTGGTGTGAAGTGTAATCTCAGGATTGTTTTGATTAGCATTTCCTTGATGAATAAGGATATTGGACATTTCTTTAAGTGCTTCTCAGCCATTTGAGATTCCTAAGTTGAGAATTCTCTGTTCAGCTCTGTACCCCATCTTTAATAGGGCTATTTGATACTCAGGAGTCTAACTTCTTGAGTTCTTTGTATATATTGAGGATTAGCCCTCCATCAGATATAGGGTTAGTAAAGGTCTTTGACCAATCTGTGGATTGCAGTTTTATCCTATTGACAGTGTCCGTTGCCTTACAGAAGTTTTGCGATTTTATGAAGTCCCATTTGTCAATACTTTTTTAAAAACTTTATTGGATACTTTCTTCATTTACATTTCAAATGTTATCCTCTTTCCTGGTTTCCTCTCTGAAAACTCCCTTTTCCCTATCCCCTATCCCCTCTACCAGCCTGCCCACCCACTCTTGATCTTAGAGCATTGGTGTTCGGTTCAGGAAAATTTCCCATGTGCCAATATATTTGAAGTTCTTTCCCACTTTCTCTTCTATTAGATTCATCTTATCTAGTTTGATATGGAGATCCTTGGTCCACTTGGACTTGAGCTTTGTACAATGAGATAAGGATGAATCTATTTGCATTCTTCTATATGCTGACCTCTAGTTGGACCAGCACCGTTTGTTGAAAATGCTGTCCTTTTTCCACTGAATGGTTTTAGCCCCTTTATCAAAGATCAAGTGGCCATAGGTGTGTGGGTTCATTTCTGGGCCTTTAGTTCTATTCCATTGATTGACCTCTCTGTCTCTGTACCAATACCATGTAGTTTTTAATCACTACTGTTTTGTAGTATAGCTTGAAGTCAGAAATGGTGATTCCCCCAGAAGTCCTTTTATTGTTGAGAATGGTATTTATATCTAGGGTTATTTGTTATTCCAGATAAATTTGAGAATTACTCTTTCTATCTCTGTGAAGAATTGAGTTGGGATTTTAATAGGGATTGCATTGAATCTGTAGATTGCATTTGGTAAGATGGCCATTTCTACTATGTTAATCCTTCCAACCCATGAACATGAATGATCAAGGTCATCCAGAGACTGTCCCACCTAGGGATCCAACCCATCTGCTGACACCAGACCCAGACACTATTGGTGATGCCAAGAAGTGCTTACAGAAAGGAGCCCAGTATAGCTGTCCCTTGAGAGTCTCAGCCAGAACCAGACCAGTACAGGTGCAGATGTACACAGCCCAACATTGGATTGAGTTCAGGGATCCCAATGGGAAAGTTGGGGTAGGAATTTAGGAACTTAAGGGATTTGCAACCTCATAGGAAGAACAACAATACCAACTAATCAGACCCCCAAAGTTCCCAGGGACTAGACCACCAACCAAAGAGTACTCAGGGGGTACCCATGGATCCAGCCAGATATGTAGCAGAGGATTGACTTATCTGACATCACTGGGAAGGGAGACCCTTGGTTCTGTGGAGGCTTGATGACCCAGGATAAGCGAACTATAAGCCGCTGAGGTAGGAGTGGGTGGGTGGGTGGGTGGGGGAGCACCCTCATAGAGGCAAGAGGAGGGAGGAGGGGATGGGGTCTTGTGTAGGGGAAACTGGGAAGGAGGGTAACATTTAAAATGCAACTTAATGAAATAAGCTACAATAAACAAACAAACAAACAAATAAAGATAATCATTAAAAAAGAAAAAGAAAATCACCAGAACATATTTAACATGGAGAAGTTCAGAAAATTTCTGCATACATCTTCTGCTTTGTGTTTCTTTTTAATCAGAGAAAGAAATAAGGACTGGTAAACTATATTGGCCAATATCCAGAAAAGATCAGAAAATAATTTAAATTATAGTTTTATTAGTATTAAAATAATCTATACATTATATTGCATATATATGATATATCAGTTTTGGTTTTAGTTTGGTATAGTCAGTTGGGATTGGCATACAGGGACTTTTACTGAAAATTGAAACGTTAGAATTCATTCAGCATATCAATTTTGAAATATGGTCAATAAAGAAAGTAGATTTATGCCAGATATAATAAATAAATTTTAAAATTCTTTTTATCTGTTCATTTATCAAAGATGTTTAGACACTGAGTTTTTTTATATTTATAAAATATATACAGTCCTATATTCAATTAATATTGAGCATCAAGTACCATAAATAAATGAATATAAGAATGGAGACAATGAAAACCTTCTTACAGCTTACATTTTAATCACAGGGGCAATCTGCCTACTATGGTGAAAATACTTTACAAATCAATAGGAACAATTCCACATGTGCACAAATGACAAAATGTTACACACTTTATTAGAATTCACCAGAAGAATTAAAATTATATTTAAAATGTGAAAATCTTTGTGAATTTGACTAAAATAATCTCCTCAAAGTGCTCACAAAGCCAATTTAAGAACACATCAAACAGATCATTCATATCTCAGCACTCGTCAGAGCAGCTGTTTGTAGTCAGTGATGGTTAACTCAAAGGCGCACAGCTGAGCACAGGGCAGACAGCAAGATATTGCAGTTATCAGCTCTAAATGGTGCGTTGATGTCACACCCATTCCTCAAAACATTCAAGGATCATTGTGGTAGAGAGACCGAGCATGTAAGAGACCCAGGCAGTACACTAGGGCAATGAAACCTTGATTTATAGGTGCACAGAACAGGAGCTTTGCATATAAACTCAACGTGGTGGTGACAACAGGCAAAATCCTTGAAAAGGACAATCCAGACAGAATTCTATTTCGGAAAGAGAAGGCAGTCATGAGGTCCCACCCCAGTTAAGGAATTATTAGTAATATATAGTTGTTTGGAAAAGAGGTAAGATAGTTTTCTTTTTCTATTTCTTTCATGCTTTAAACCATCCAGTGGAAAAAAGACAGCATTTTCAACAAATGGTGCTGGCACAACTGGCGGTTATCATGTAGAAGAATGCGAATTGATCCATTTCTATCTCCTTGTACTAAGGTCAAATCTAAGTGGATTAAGGAACTCCACATAAAACCAGAGACACTGAAACTTATAGAGGAGAAAGTAGGGAAAAGCCTTGAAGATATGGGTACAGGGGAAAAATTCCTGAATAGAACAGCAATGGCTTGTGCTGTAAAATCAAGAATCGATAAATGGGACCTCATAAAATTGCAAAGCTTCTGCAAAGCAAAAGACACCGTCAATAAGACAAAAAGGCCACCAACAGATTGGGAAAGGATCTTTACCTATCCCAAATCAGATAGGGGACTAATATCCAATATATATAACAACTCAAGAAGGTGGACTCCAGAAAATAAAACAACCCCATTAAAAATGGGGCTCAGAGATGAACAAAGAATTCTCACCTGAGGAATACCGAATGGCAGAGAAACACCTGAAAAAATGTTCAACATCCTTAATCATCAGGGAAATGCAAATCAAAACAACACTGAGATTCCACTTCACTCCAGTCAGAATGGCTAAGATCAAAAACTCAGGTGACAGCAGATGCTGGCGAGGATGTGGAGAAAGAGGAACACTCCTCCATTGTTGGTGGGATTGCAAGCTTGTACAACCACTCTGGAAATCAGTCTGGCGGTTCCTCAGAAAATTGGACATAGTACTACCGAAGGATCCCGCAAAACCTCTCCTGGGCATATATCCAGAAGATGTCCCAACCAGTAAGAAGAACACATGCTCCACTATGTTCATAGCAGCCTTGTTTATAATAGCCAGAAGCTGGAAAGAACCCAGATGCCCCTCATCAGAGGAATGGATACAGAAAATGTTGTTCATTTACACAATGGAATACTACTCAGCTATTAAAAAAAATGAATTTATGAAATTCCTAGGCAAATGGATGGACCTGGAGGGTGTCATCCTGAGTGAAGTAACCCAATCACAAAGGAACTCGCACAATATGTACTCACTGATAAGTGGATATTAGCCCAGAAACTTAGGATACCCAAGATATAAGATACAACTTGCCAAATGCATGAAATTCAAGAACGAAGACCAAAGTGTGGACACTTTACCCTTTCTTAGAAATGGGAACAAAACACCCATGGAAGGAGTTACAGAGACAAAATTTGGAGCTGTGACGAAAGGATGGACCATCTAGTGATTGCCATATGCAGGGATCCATCCCATAATCAGCTTCCAAATGCTGACACCATTGCATACACTAACAAGATTTTGCTGAAAGGACACAGATATAGCTCTCTCTTGTGAGACTATGCCGGCGCCTAGCAAACACAGAAGTGGATGCTCACAGTCAGCTATTGGATGGATCACAGGGCCCCCAATGGAGGAGCTAGAGAAAGTACTCAAGGAGCTAAAGGGAACTGCAACCCTATAGGTGGAACAACATTATGAACTAACCAGTACCCCGGAGCTCTTAACTCTAGCTGCATATGTATCAAAAGATGGCCTAGTCGCCCATCACTGCAAAGAGAGGCCCATTGGACTTGCAAACTTTATATGCCCCAGTACAGGGGAACGCCAGGGCCAAAAAGGGGGAGTGCGTGGGTAGGGGTTTGGGGGGGGGCGGGTATGGGGGACCTTTGGGATAGCATTGAAAATGTAAACGAGGAAAATACCTAATAACAATAAAAAAATAGATTTTTCCTCATACACCATATCCCTACTATAGATTTCCCTTACAGTTTCTCCCCACTTCCCCTCCCTTGTGGATCTACTACCTTTCTGTCTTCCACTGGGAAAGAATAGATTTCTAGGAGATAACAACCAAACATGACAAAATTAAAATGTAATATATAAAACAAACAAACAAAATAACTCTTACCACAGTTGGACATTCAGTCCAATAGGTACAAGAGTTAGAGACCCAGTCATTCTCATAGTCAGGAGTTCCATAACAATACTAACCAAAATATATGATACATATGCAGAGAACCTACTCTAGACCCATGTAGGCCCTATGCTTGTTTCTTTAGATTGTGTGAGTTCATATGAGCGCTACTTAATTGATTCAGAAAGCCTTGTTCTCTTGGTATCCTTGTCTGCTCAGGCTCTTAACAATATTCCCACCTCTTCTTCCATATTACTCTTGAGCTCTGGTGGAGAGATTTGATGGAGACCTCCCATTTAGACTCTCCTTCTCTCATATAATGTTTGGCTGCGGGACTCTACGCTTGTTCTCCTCTGCTGCTGGAGGAAGCCTTTCTGATGATGGCTGAGCAAGTCACTGATTTATGAGTAGAGCAGAATATTATCAGTCACTCTATTGAGTATTGTTTTATGACCTGCAATGCTTGGTTTTACCCAGGGACTCTGGGTTAACTAGTCTCTAGGTCTTGGTTATCCAAGTAGTCTGTATGTTTTGTATGTTTTGCTTCTTGTGGAGTACACCTTAAGTCAAATAAGACAGTGTTCCCACAAGTTTTTGCCACTGTTGCCCTACCATATTCTGCAGGCAGGACAGATGATAAGTGTAATGTTTTGTGACTGGGTTGCTGGCCACATTTCTCTTTTGGTGTCCTGAAGAATGCTTTTCTCTACAAAACAAAATAGAACTAAGTGGTGAAGGTTCCACATCAGCACCAACTGGACTTCTCTAGGTTCAATGAGTTGTGTGAGTGTTGTTCTCAGCAATGGGGCCCTACTGTCAGGTTGAAGAGAGCAATATTTTGTCTGAGCGAAAGGCGTCAACATAAGTGCAGATTCACTGAACCTGATAGAAGAGAAAGTGGAGCACAGCTTTGAATGCATTGACACAGAATACAACTTTCTAAACAGAGCACATATGACAAAGGAACTAATATCAACAATTAATAAATAGGACCTCCTTAAACTAAAAGGCTTCTTCAAGGCAAAGGACACACACTTCTGCCTCACTGCTCTAGGATCCTATGCTGGGGCATCAAGCCTCCAATGGGAACAAGAGACTCCACTCCCATTGATGTCAGATAAGGTCATCCTCTGCTACATGCTCTGGAACCATGGATCCCTTCATGTGTACTCTTTGGTTGGGGGTTTAGTCTCTGGCAGCTCTGGGTGGTCTGATTAGTAGATATTGTTCTTCTTATAGGGTTGCAATTCCTATCATTTCCTTCAGTCCTTTCCCTAGCTCTTCCATTGGGTTCCCTGGGCTCAGTCTGATGGTTGGCTGTGAGTATGTGCAACTGTATTGGTAAGATGCAAGTAGAACCTCTCAGGGAACAGATATACTCCTGTAAGCATGTACTTCTTGGCATCAACAATAGTGTGAAGGTTTGATGTCTGCAGATGGATAGATTCCTAGGTGGGGCAGTCTCTGTTTGGCCTTTCCTCAATCTCTGCTCCATTTTTGTCCCTGTCTTTCCTTTGGACAGAAACATTTCTGGGTTAAAATTTTTGAGATGTAGAAAGTTAGGGTTACCCTCCAGAATACACCAGAGACCTGGGAGGTGAGAGACTCCCAGGACTCAAATGGAGGAACCTTAGATGAAATACCCAACATTAGGGAAAAGGAACATATAGAGCTCACCTCCACCAGGAAGATGGGGCATCAAATGAGAGAGGGGGGCCATCCAACACTCACAACTCTGACCTATAATTGTTCTTGTCTGAAAGAATTACAAGCATGGAAGTGGAGAGGAGCCCGAGGAAAAGAAGGTCCAGCAACAGGCTCAAAGTAGGTTCCAGCTCAAGGGGAGGTCCCAAGACCTGACACTATTCCTGAGGCTATGGAGCACTCACAAAAAGGGACCTACCATAACTGCACTCTGGAAGACCCAACAAGCAAGTGAAAGAGTCAAATGCAGATATTTGCACCCAACCAATGGACAGAAGCTGCTGACCCCTGTGGTTGAATTAGGGAAGAACAAAAGAAGCTGAGGAGAAGGGCAACCCTGTAGGAGGACTAGCAGTCTCAATTAATCTGGACACCTGAGATCTCTCAAACACTGGACCACCAAACAGCATACACCAGCTGATATGAGGTTCCCAACATACATACAGCAGAGGACTGCCAGGTCTGTGTTCATTCAGAGATGATGCACCTAACCCTCAAGAGACTGGAGGCTCTAGTGAGTTTAGAAGTCAAGTGGGATGGGGGGTGGGTACATCTATGTGGAGATAGGGGACTGGGGAGGAGGTGTGGGATGTGGAACAGTCAGAGGGTGGACAAGGGAGGGGAATAAAATATGGAGTGTAAATAAATAAATTTTAAAAATTGAGATGTGTGGATGGCCCTATCCTTCAAGTGGGGATGTGGTCTCTATCATCTTAATTGGTGAAAAAAAAGTATTTGACAAAGTTCATTATCCTGTCATGATAAAAGCTTTGAAGAGTCTGGTTGTGGAAAACAGCATACCTGAATGTAACACATGCTATAGACATTAAAATGTAGCCATTAATATGCTAAATGGATAAAAATTTAAAGAATTTCCACTAAGGTCAGAACAAAGAAAAGTTATTCATCTTCTCCTCTATTATTCAATATAAGGTTTGTAGTCTTAGAGCAATAAAATGAGAGGAGAGAGCTACAATTAAGAAGAAAAAATAAAAATGTGTTTATTTACAAATAATCTGACTCTATGCATGAGATCTTAAATACTGCAGTTGAAAACTAGTAGAGCTGGTTAATATTTCCAATAAAGCAATAAGACAGTCAAGTAACATGGAAATTAGTCAACATCTTATTATCCAATGGAAAACATGCTAAGTTGTTGAGAAAAATAATTACACTGAGAATTCCTTAAAAATTAAATCCTTCATAAGAAACTCAACCAAGCATGTGAGTAAGAAAACTCTACAAAGGAAAGTTTAAAACACTTAAGTTTTGGAATTTTTGGAAAACAAGTTTTAAAATCTAGACTGTCTACATAAGAACAATAAAGTCAGTAAAATATTTTATTAGATAGACGTACAGTTTGTGAAACAATTTTAACTATATCTAAATGGTACACTGGAAACCTTATATTTTTGTGGGTATTTTTTATATTTTATTTTCATCTGTGTGCTTTATTTTGCTTGTTTGCTTGTTTTGTTTTGTTTTTTCTTTCACTGAGGTAAGCTTTTACTCTATAACCAGGGGATAGTCCTGGAATTTGTAATTTCTCTATTGCTGCTTCTCAAGAGCTACACCTGTAGGCACATACCACTATGTTGCTATAGCAACAAGTTAGAAGCTACTGATTATTATGGAACAAGCAAAATAAAATGCCTTGGATTTAAATTTCCAGTTGTGAAATCTGCATAGAATGTATTACCCCAAATTATGTTAACACTAGTAAAAAAAAAAAAAAAAAAAAAAAAAAAAGGTATACACTGAAACACAAGTGGGAGATCCTGTCCACAGTGCTGAGATGGCTGAATGGTTAAAATCAGGAGTGCTGGGGTTCAAGTCTCTGTATCCCTATAACAAGGATGGCTGAGAAGTCTAAGGTGTTAGTTCTGTGGATGACGTCCTCTCACCTCTATGTACACATATCTTTACAAATGTTTACACAGGTAAACACACACAAATACAACATGGCACATTGCAAATAAGTAAAATAAATGTTAGAATCCAGAAGTAAAACCTCTGTTCTGATGTTATTACCACATAGAACTGATAAGTCATTAAATAACTAAAACAAGGATAAGATTTAAATACTTGTATAAACTACAGGATTTGAAAATATAAAGTTAAAACATTTTAGTAGGCTGAAGACAGTTCTCATAAAGGTGGCTAGAAAGACCCCCCAAGGAGATTTTACGAAAGCAACGTTTTCATTATCCATCCTGCACTCTGTGCCACATATTTGCTAACAGCGAGCTTTGCCATCCTGTCCCAGGAGTAAACACAGTTAATAACATTTAGAGGAGTTTCTGCTTTTTCTGTTATAAGTTTAAGGTAGAGTAGAATTTTCATCTTAACAGTCAATCAGAGAGATTTTTCAGTAGATTTGACTTAAACACCACTAAAATACAGACAAGCATCCTGGGCTCAGAAGTTAATAGGTCTGTGTGTTAGACTTCAGTTAGCAGCTCAGAAGAAGAACAGGGTTTCCACTTCTTTTTGGTTAAGTCTATTATTTATTTATTTATTTATTTATTTATTTATAACTCCAGATTTTATTCCTCTCCTGGTCTTTCCTCCTGTTCCAAATGTACCTCCTCCCCGCCCCCTGTCTCCACAAGGATGTCCACACTCCACACTCCCCATGCCACCAGACCACCAAACTCACTGGGGCCTCCAGTTTCTGGAGGGTTAGGTGCATATTCTCTGACTAAATCCAGACCCAGCAGTTCTCTGATGTATATGTGTTGGGGGTCTCATATCAGCTGGTGTATGCTGCCTGGTTGGTGGTCCAGTGTTTGAAAAATCTCTGGGGTCCAGATTAATTGAAATTGCTGGTCCTCCTACAGGGTCACTCTCCTCCTCAGCTTCTTCCAGCTTTTCCTTAGTTCAACCACAGGGGTCAGCAGCTCCTGTCCATTGATTGGGTGCAAATGTCTGCATCTGACTCTGTCAGCTGTTTGTTGGGTCTTTCTGAGGACAGTCAAAATAGGTCCCTTTTGTGAGCACTCCATAGCCTCAGTAAGAGTGTCAGGTCTTGAGGTTTCCATTTTTAAGGAAGATAATTTGATGCTGTTCTCTTTATTGGCAGGAAGAGGAGCTAAAAATTACTGTGTATAGGAGAATAAAAAATACCACTATTTTGGAACTTAGTCACAAAAACATCTAATCAGTATTTATGGTATGTATTTTGAAACACATCTGTATACATTCAAGTACTGAATTCAGCATAATTTTATTTATTGTATGACAATGACATATAATTACATATCCTTAGAAGTACTTTTACAAGATAGAAAATTTTTATTTAATTTTATTATATGTTTCTTTTGTATTACATGTCTAGCAAATCAGGATTTGATGAATTATTTAGTGAGAGCCTGCAAGCCAACACGGCAACCCCTGCACATAAAGAAACTCTGATTCCAATAAATGTATTTTTGACAAATGACTTCTGCTTACATGATTTGTCAAACTACCATGGAATGGACCTCTGGTAGCAGAGTAGGCAGGAGGCAGGCATGAGCATATGTATATTAACTTGATCTTGTCCTTGCATGGTGAGGGCAGAAAGGCAGAAATAACTTATATTTAAGAATAAGGTGGGAAAATATGATGTTAATGTCTAATTGACAGTCTTTGGATCAAACAACAGAAAAAAAAAAAAAGAAAAAAGCAGTAAAAACATACAGAGTTTACTTTTATATCAACCATGAAGATTATTTCTGCCTACTGAACAAAGAAAACTTTCTGAGCGCAGTTAACTGAGCATATTAAACTGTAAACCACTTATTAGCCTCTCACCTCATAAAATGGTTGTACTCCTTTAAAAATAAATGGATCACAACACTGCTGTGTGTGAGCCAAAACATCAGATGACCTAGTTTAAATGTATTATGTTATTTCTTGTCCACCATTTTATAACTCAATGGTGATTCAATTGCAAATATTTATATGTTTATTACTGTTTATCACTTGATAGAACATTTTTCACAGAAGTTTATGTAATCGATTAAAATGAGTATTCTACAAATATCATAGTCATATAACATAAAAAGTCAGTCCAGTGAGGATGTTACAAGGAATGGTTGTCTACTGCAGCAACTTAGAGGGCATGATGAAAGAGCATTCTGTGAAATGTCAAAATTGTACAGCGAAAGTAGAATCAAATGAACTTTAAAATAAATGAGTGCAATTAGGTTGGAATCCTTCAATAGGCAAATGATAAGACAGATAATTGACTAAATGGGCATTTAAGAGTGATATTAATTATTAGCAATATATAAAAATATTCATTTATAGGAGCATGGAAATGCAAACTGAAATAAGCAATAAGCATTTTATAGTAATTTAAAATAAAGTATGATTATATTATAAATTATAGGTATTAAAGAGATCATTTTAAAAGAAACATTCTCATCTTTTAAAGATTGATATTAAAAGTCTTAAAATAATTCGAATGAACTAAATATTCGTATAAGGGTAGAGACATAGAGCATATACATTTTTTTCAAACCTGGCACCTTTCTGAAGCTAAGTGATAAGTGTATAAGAATTAAACTATTATAACTCATGGATTTTCATAGACTAAGCTGCAACCCTGTAGGAAGAACATCAATATCAACCAACCAGATCAACCCCCCCACCCCCGAGAGCATCCAGAGACTAAAGCACCAACCAAAAAATACAGATGGAGGGACCCAAGGGACCCATGGCTCTAGCTGCATATGTAACAGAGGATGGCATTGTCTGGCCTCAATAAGAGGAGAGGCCCTTGATCCTGTGAAGGCTCAATTCCCCATTATAGGGGAATGCCAGGGCAGTAAGTTGGGAGTGAGTGGGTGGGAGGGGAAGCACCCTCATAGAAGCAGGGAAAGGGTGGATAGGATAGGGAGTGTTCAGAGAGGAAACCAGGAAAAGGGATAACATTTGAAATGTGAATACATAAAATATCCAATTAAAAGTCAAAATTATTCTGTCGTAATTTTATAGCAGGAAAACTGGAAGGGGTGTAGTTTAGATGAATGAGGTATATTTAGAATTGAGAATAATAAATGAGTCTCCCAAGATGGAGATGCCCTCATGGAGGTTTAAAACAATTAGGTAAGCAATAATTAGTTATGTGGTGTAAATTGAAAAAAAAAATATTTAGAAAAGGCCAACAACATAGCCAGAAGACTTTGAAGTAGGAAGAAGTGGAGCAAGCTGAGATCTATAAAGCTATACTACTCAAACTAAATGTGAGGCAGAATGAATTTAAAAAGAAAAATCAGGAATACCATTATGGCCAAATTAGACAGGATCTTTATTTGATTTAATATACACTATGTGTATTCTTGAAAAAAGTAAGCATTAGTTAAAAATACTTGTTTAAAAATTATTGAAATATCAATTTATGTCCCCTGAATAATGAATTGAAGAGGGAAAATGGAGGTAGAGGTAAGGTTATACTGTTCCCAATGGAATGAGCTAGGCCAAGATTGGGCAACACTAGGCTGAAGTTGTATATACAAAATACATGGACCCATGTTTTGGACTGATCAGTACTTTCTGGAGGGTAAGGAATAGTAGTGTCTTAGATAGGAGACAAGCAGACAAAAAATGCAAATGATACTATTAAATTTATACAGTAACTAGAAAAACTACAGCTTGACAATATTGACATTCATAAAACTAAAAATGAGCATCAGTCCCCTAGGAATGACAATATTTTCTTATCTTTTAAGCTTTGAATTAATTTGTAACATCAACACAACATTAAAGAGTTTTTGCTATAATAATATTAGTCCCAGACGGTGAATTTAATCTAGAAAAATGAATTGTATTAGTTATAGTTTTTTTTTTTCCGTGATGTAACTCCATGAAAAGAAGCAAGTTGGGAAGGAAAGGGTTTATTCAGCTTACAAATTGACATCAAGGAAGAAAATCAAGTGAAGAACTAAATTTGGACAAACACACAGAGACAGTAGCTGCTGAAGGTATGGAGTGGTGCTGCTATGGGTTTACCCAGTTTGGCTTGCTCAGCCTGATCTCTTATAGAACCTAGAGCTACCAGCTCAGAGATGGCACCTACCACAATGGACTAGGCCTTCCCACATAGATCATCAATTTTAAAAATGCCTTAAAACCAGATCTAATAGTCATATTTATTCAATTGAGGTTTTTTTTTCCATTCTGAAAACATTAGCTTGTGTCAAGCTGACATAAAACTATCCAAGGACATAAATACATACACTTTTAATATTGTGAAAGTTTTATAACTTTAACTTGTGAATGTTTTTCAATTTCACACAGCCCACTTACCTCTTCCTTTCTCCCACTCACTTTCTGGCTGGAATCTCTCAATAAAGGCCCTTTCAATTTCACGTCTGCTTTTGTGTGTGTGTTGGCTCACTGAATTTAATGAGAAATATTTACCTGTCAGATGGGGTGGGGTACGGCTATGTATTTTCACAACTTGATTATCTTGAAAAATGTAGAAACAAAGAGAGCGTGACCATGAAGCATCAACATGTAAGTTTCAAGGATTTGCCCACTGCTTCTACACAAAGTACAATAGGTTGGAGCCTACGGAGACAATACCTCATCAAAAACAAAAGAGACTGCATTAATTTTACAAGTCAGGTTTAAAAAAAAAAAAGATAAGGAACGAGAAACAAATCGATGAGTACTCCAAAAACAGAAGAACTCATCTGAAGTCAACCTTCCTTGTTCTTCTGGTGAACAATATCTTTTTAAGAGGCTTCTCAAGGTCCTTGGCTGAAGGTCCAGAACTGGGGACTCCATTGTGCTTTTATATTTTCTCAGACAATAACAAGATGATGTTATTATAATAGCAAGAAAATCAAACATGTGAATTTAAAAATTAAGGATCTAGTTTTACATGTGTGGGTATGTGCTAGTGCTCATGTGTGTGTGTCTGTCTGTCTGTGTGTGTAGCTATGGCAATCGAAGAAGAGGCTTCCACTTTGGTTGGGGCAGAGATGGGAGGGGTTTGAATGAAGGTAGTTGGGAGAGCTGGAGAGAAGAAAGGGAGGGCAAAGCGATGTCATTCTTCAACTCATTCTTTTTCAATTATGTAACTAAATGCTTTATTTTAAAAATAAGATTTGTAAGAACTCTATAGGCAAAGAGAGAACATTGCAGCAGGAAAGTAAAATGGCACAGAGATGCACAGGGTACCAGTGTTGTGTATGGGAGCTCTGTGCTCAGAAGTAAGGGATTGTTTATATAATATGATATGGAACAAAATTTCAACCAGCCTAGTTTTTTTTTTCCCTCACCTGATTGAAAGTAAAGAAACTAAAAATGACAAGGGATCCCAATTCTGATAGCCTAGGACATCTTGGCAAAGGACTCCCCTGTTAGGGGCTAAAGAATATTTTAAATATTCAGTAATTAAGAAATGGATGCTAAGTTAATGGACCTGAAGAACGAAAGAAACATAAACCCTGTCAAAGAAACTGAAGAAGTACTATAAATGGTCCTGTGACTATAATAAAGATGCCTTGGAATTCATTGGGGGAAAGGATAGTTTTAAAAATACACATAAATATAAGAGTGAAATTGATCAATATTTAAAATATGAATTAATCAATTGTTGTGTAGATAATTAGTGTTATAAAGTATAAATTTGCATTTTATAATAAAAATGAAAGTGTAAGACATACTTCAGAGAAATTAACATTTTTCTTCAAAATACAACCCATTGTAAGTGTAAAAGTATAAAACATAAACTGACATATATAACACACATATATAGCCCAAAGTTTGCAATGAGAATACAAAAATCACTCCTATAAATGAATCTTAAATAGATTTATAAATCACTCAATACTGAGAAAAATACCTTAGCAAGAAGTTATTCATGCTCCATCTTAAGACAGGGCACTTGCTCAAACATGTGGACTGAGACTTTACACATAATAGCCAGAAACTAGGCGCAACCTATATGTGCCTCAGTAGAAGAATGAATAAAGCAGTTTTGTTGCATTTACACAATGGAGGTCTTTACTCAACTGTTAAAAAAAAAAAAAAAAAAGAAACAGCTGGGCATTTGGTGGCAAAAAATTAATTCCAGCACTTGGGAGGTAGATGCAGGATAGTCTCTGTGATTTTGAGAGTATGCATGTATTCATGGAAGACAATATTCTGAGAGTCAATAATCTAATATTCTTAGTAATTATTAAACAGAAAAAGGTAAGCTAATGCCTGTATATTATGGTTTAAAACACAATGTGTCCTAATAGACACCAAAGGCTTGGTACTCAATTGACCATGACAACTGGAAGACACTTGGTACTACAGGAGGTGGAGCCTCAATGGAGAATACAGTCCCTTGAAAGTAGGCATTTGAGGAACATCTTGCTTCTAGTCCTCTACTGTCTCTCTGTGCTCAGCCATCATCAGAAGAAGAACTTCTTCTGATATTATTTTCCACCATAATGTTTTTCCTTACCTGAGGTCCAAATAAAGGGGTCATGTGATCTAGAACATTAGCAGTGTTCTCAAAAGAGGAAAGACAGAAGAGAGAGAGAGAAAGGCTCAAAGGCATTTATACATTTTGTACGTTGTTGAGAAAATTGCATTTGTATTCCATCCATCCAGATGGTTCCTGTTATTTCTGGAGCTTTCCACTAACCTGGTAACCTGTGAATTAGCAGAAGAAACACATTCATGTAAAAACTAGGACAAACACTATTTTTATATGTCTAATATCGTGACAAACCCACCGCTTCTCTCGTCTTCCAACATTCTATTTTCTGTGCAATGCAAGCCACTCTCAAATTAAATATCACTTCTCTTAGAGGATTTTTAAAATGTCCTCAACTTCTTTTAGTTTTGTTTTGCTAATGCTTACTTCATTAAAATTTTATCAAGTGAGTTTCAGTAATTATTGAGGGTGGTATATTTTAAAGGTGATGTGTTGTTGCTTCTACTTTTATTATAGTGCAGGAAGAGGGCAGTAGAATTGAAACCCCTCTATGTTCATGAACTTGAGTTAGGAACATGGTCATTTGAGACTTACATTCAATTGATGTAGCAAATTTCCTTTTTCGAAAACTTGAACTGTCTCTTTATGCCTCCTCCTCCTCCTCTACTGCCTTTGTCCACAACTGTGCTGAAACCTCAGATAAGGACAACTCAGTCCAGGGCTTCCCAAATGATGTAATCTTTAGGGAGGTAAGATCTTTAGAGCTTTTAAATTAAAAGTTGAATAACCTTTATCCTAGTAATTCTGAAAATAGGTTTAATAAAGCCTATTTGTTGTATAATTATGACATGAGACCCAAAAATAACACATTATGATGCTTTAAAAATACAATATTCTATGGTTGTGAACACAAAATAAATTTTGTGTGTTTGGTGTTAATTTCATTTCCATATTTTTTATATTCTATTTATTTATATCTGAAATGTTGCTCTCCTCCAAGTCCTCCCCCTGCCAGAGTTTCAGATCAGCTACTGGTAGAACCTTTAAGAGGACGACCATGCTAGACTCCTGTCTGCAAGTGCAACATAGCATGAGTAGTAGTGTCACAGGCTCTTCTCCAATTGTGTCTCTGAATTTCTTTCAGGCAGGAACAACTTGGGTCAAAAATTATGAAGGTGGGTTGGTGTCCCAATCCCTCCATGGGGAAACCTATCAATCTACTAGAGATAGACTGTCCAGGTTATGTCTTGCCACTGCTAGGCATTTTGGCTAAGGTCACATACATTCTGTCCTGAATACCTCAATCATCCAGGTCTCTGGGACATTTTAGAGGTTCCCCCAACCTACCCCACCACAGCAGCTGCATATTTTCATTCATTCTCCTGTCCCTCTTGGCTTCTCTCTTGTCTCCCCATATATATAAACCTGTCCCCCTTTCTTGACCTCCACTCTCCCACTCAAGTCCCTTCTCCCGTATTTTTTATTAGATATTTTCTTCATTTACATTTCAAATGCTATCCCAAAAGTCCCCTATACCCTCCCCCCACCCTGCACCCCTACCCACTCACTCCCACTTCTTGGCCCTCACGTTCCCCCATTCCTGGCATATAAAGTTAGCAAGACCAAGGGGCCTCTCTTCCCAATGATGGCTGACTGGGCCATCTTCTGCTACATATGCAGCTAGAGACAATGTTGTGTTTTTATGGTTGAAGTTCTTTATTTTCATATTTTTATTTCATTAATTTTCAGGCTGTTTCTTAAAACCAAAGTGTAATTCTTTTAATTTCTTTATATTAATAGAGTCTGTATGTGTTGATTTCAACTAGGGGATTAGCTCTATTGCAATTTAATTAATGATTCAGTTTTACTAAAATCCACCATTGCATTATTGGTTTTGTGTATATGTACTTCAGAATTTTTCATTTATTTAAATTATTGTGACTTAAAATTAATCCATTCTACTTTTGACACCTTGAGTGGTACTTGTTTCTCTACTTCACACTTATTCTTCTTTTACTAGAACTCACAACAAACACTAACTGTAGTAGTACTTTCACATATGATGTGTAAACAAAATTGAACATTTGTAGGAGCCAGAAGAAATGAGTGAATAGAAATTGGAATACTTTTTTCCTCCCCGTGTCTGAATAATAATAATAATTAATAATAATAATAATAAATAGTACTCAGAAAGAAGAAAAATGGTCTAAAACATACTACAGAGGGAGTCACTGAAATATAATTTGTTTTCTCTTCTGAATGCTTTAAGTTCCACCACTAAGGTGAGAGGCAGTAGAACAGAATTGAGCAGGGGATAGAGCAAAAGGGAGCTCGAAGACTTGAGAATCTTTGCACTGCCATATGTCTATCAGATAAGAAGACCTTGTTGAACAAGGCATGGTCAAGTATGCTCTCTACACAAGCATTAAAGGAGATCATTTCAGTTAAGACACATTCTTCGAATCTATCTCATACATTTATTTCCCATATTTATCACCTAAGTGATTCATATAGAGTGCCAAGGCCCCCTCCACCAGAGTTATATCTCCTGGGTAGGTCCAGACATCAGTTTCATCAAATTTACCTCACTACTGAATCCTGAATGTAACAGTCTCTTGTATTCTCAAGTCACTGTTCTTGATAATTATTCATCAAACATATGACTTCTTTCCCCTGAAAATCAATTTATATTTTCATTTCAACCACAATGGTATAAGCCCCCAAACCCTTTTTTTTCTAAAATTTATAATGACTCAATAAAAACAGACAAAATGCTAAACATTTTCTTATTTTTCTATGTGTGATAATCATTGATAACATAAAATGCTACTTATTTCATGTTTGAGCTAATATCCACTTATCAGTGATTATAAACCATGTATGGCCTTTGGGGTATTGATTACTTCACTCGGGATGATATTTTCTAGTTCCATCCACTTGCTTGCAAATTTCATGAAGTCCTCATTTTTAATGTCTGAGTAGTATTTCATTGTGTAAATGTACAACATTTTCTGTTTCCATTGACATCTGGATTGTTTCCAGGTTCTGGCTATAATAAATAAGGCTGCTATGAACATAGTGGAGCATGTGTCCTCATGGTGAAATATCTTTTGACTATATCCCCAGGAGTGGTTTAGCTGGGTCATCAGGTAGAACTATTTCAATTTTTTCAGAGGAGCCTCCAAGGATCTGAGAGGCTCCCAAGGCCCAGTGCGGAAGTCTTTAGCAGAAATGCCCAATAGTGGTGAAATAGAACATGAGGAGACCACCTAGTAGATAGGTGTGGCCCCTAGTTGAGGGAAGAGGCCTCCCACCTATCTCAAAAATTTTAACCCAGATTTGTTCCTGCCTAAAGGAAATGCAGGGACAAAAAAATGGAGTGGAGACTGAAGGAAAGACCATGCAAAAACCATCCCACTGTGGGGTCCATCCCATCCACAGACATGAAACCTGACATTATTGCTGATGCCAAGATCTGCGCGCACACAGGAGCTTGGTATGGCTGTCCTCTCAGAAGCTCTTCTAACACCTGACTAAGCCAGGTGTAGGTACTCAGAGGCAACCATTGGACTGAGCCCGGGACCCCAGTGGAAGAGATAGGAAAAGGAGCTGAAGAGGATTGAAACTCCATAGGGAAAAAAACAAAAACAAAAACAACAACAGCAACAACAACAACAAAAACACCAACTAAACAGACCCCTTAGAACTTCCAGGGACTAAACCATTAAATGGGCTGGTCCATGACTCCAGCTACTTATATAGTAGAGAACTGCCTTATCTGGCTTCAGTGAAAGGGGGATGTTTTAGCTGTGAGGTAGAAGTGGGAGGTGGGAGAAGCACCCACTTAGAGGCAAAGCGGGGGGTGGGGGGAGGGGGAGGGGTTGGGAGTTCGTGGAGGAGAGAACAGGAAGGGGGATAGCATTTGAAATGTAAACAAATAAAATAATTAATAAAAAAAGACAAAAGAAAAAAAGTTTTTAATCTAAAATTCAGGATAGCTTTCCTTGATGGACACTACCTAAGACTCATAGACAATGTGTAGATTTTTAATTGTGTTCATCTAATACATCTGTAGAAATCATTGGCATTAAAATGAATAACTAGAAGCCTGCATTTCTATGATACCCTAAGTGAGAAAAAAAATTTCTGGAGAATGGGTATTAGGAATTTTTATTAATAACAGTCTACCTAGCTGCCTCTGTACTCAGATATTTGAGAACCATTTTCTTTTTTCTCCTGCATTTTCTACCTTGATAATTTTGTAGCAGGTAAGCTGCACCTAAGTCTTCCATCTTGGAGGAAGACTGTGATTCATAGAGTTCAAAAGCTTGTCTTTGGATCTATGTGGATATTTTTACTTCCCTTATTTCTCCTGTTAATCAGGAAACTGCATGCAAATTCAGGACACCCAAGATGCTGTTTAATGATCTATCTGATGAGATCTTGACATCCAAATATGAGAAATGTTCTTTGCTCTCTTGGTGCAAGAGATATTATAAATCTGCTCACTGCCCAAGAATTTGAATGCTCTGCCGTGCTGGTACTTTGGGAGGGTTGATCTCAGTCTTGGATGTTTACAGGTGTCACTGATGTCACTTCAAGGCAAATGTCTGAGTGAGTCTCAGAGCAATGTAATCAAATAGAAATCTTGGCAACTGAAGCCATATCTTTTTTTCCCCCAAAGTGGCATATTCAAGCACCAATTTTTTTGTGCTTCCTCTGCACTTCATGGAGAATGCCATTTGTCTACTGATTGCATTTTGTTAATTAACAGGCTTATTTGTTTACTTAATTTTCCAAGCTAAGAAAAGCCTGTGTCATCAACTCAGATAGGTGGCATCCAGGACACATGAATACTTAAATTAATAGAAGCACTACAAAAAGCCCCGGAAAACCAACATGCTCTTGGGTAATATGTGGTTTGTCTGCTTCTTATAAAGGTTATTTTCTGCCTCCTGGGTAGAAATTATTGAAGATATTTTGCAAAATGTTCTCCATTTGTGGAGCCGTGGAAAGAATTGCTTTAGCATATTTTAGTTATAAGTCAAAGGCATTCTTTTGATCAAACATTAATAAAACTTGTAAGTCATAAATAAACTAAGATTTATTGCTTGTCCTAAGGTTGACACTGCCATTATTTTCAATTATTCCTGAATGCTCACACATTATTCACTAAGTGTCCCCAGAGAAAGAAAGTGAGGAAAGAGTTCTTCTGGGAAAAAAAGTGGGATTTCCTTGAGGTTGCTTTTTCTGTACTCAAAATATTTCTACACATTTTGGTGTGTGTGTTTGTGTGTGTGTGTGTGTGTGTGTGTGTGTGTGTGTGTGTGTGTCTACAATCACCTCTGACAAGGTGATGCCATGAACAAGTCTTAACCATATTAAAGAAAGTATTGTCTCAGACACTCAATATATAACTTAAGTTGTAAATATAAGAATATTGCTGCATTTGAGGTTCTTCCCTTAGTTACAGATCATGCTTTCAGTATGGGGCAAGAAACAGGGCTTTTCTTTATGATCTAAAAGAGACAAGACATTCTGCTTCATGGCAGCTCTAACTACTGCATACATGCTAAAGATTTCCCCACCATCAGGGTACAAATTTTCTGTTTCACAGTTATAGAGTGTATGTTTATTCTCCCAAGAGGCCACATAGGATAGCTGCTGAAACATCACCATGTGTTTGATGATTTGCTTATAATGTGGGCCACTGGTTCATGTAGTTCTTAAGTAGAGGCTACTATTGTCCAAATTTTGTAGTGAAAATAAAAGGAGCTTAGGAAAGTGGGAGTTATGTGATTCCTTATGTATCCAATGCAGTGTGTTAATAGCCATATTTTTGGAATGCTAGGCTAAATATGTGACTTTCCTGCCATTCAATCTATAATAGAAGTTCAGTGTTCAGTCACTCGTGCCATGGTTTACTATGTAGGCCAGGAAAAAAGACAGAAGTATCATAGGAACTGACAAAGGGGGACCAAGAATTCCAACTACTTTTACTCAGACAGAAGAGAAATATCTCCTATGGGGTAGTATCTTTCTGAACAGTGGATAGGACACGCAGGTAGTTAAAACTCCCAGCACAGATGGGGTAGATATATATCAGTTGAATTTTTGGGAGCCAGACTTGGGTTCCTTCACATGGTTCGTTGAGCGAGAATTGAGTCAGCTATCTACAGTATAACAATCTCTTGGATATCACATGGGGAAGGGAAAAGAAGACTCTGGAAGCCACATCCAAAGTTTAAACTACACGAAGAAATTTGGCTCTGTGAATGACGTGGAGGGCATGAGAACAGTGATGTTGACTGCAAAGGAGTTGTTATTGGCATTGGTCACTCTGAAGGTTCTCGGTTCCCCTCTGAGAGACTGCATCCTCCATGCTTTGTCCACTTCTCTCTTTTTTTAAAAGCATCCACCTCACCAAAAACCATTCCAATGAACAACATCTCTTTTCTTATCACCGACTTTCTTCTTCCCACTCTATACTTATTTGCTCATGATTGTGGAGGCCAAGAGTCTAATCAAGAGGACCCCGTTAGTCTGGGTTTTCTATTGTCTTGCTGTGCTTTTCATGCATTCACCCTCTAATTTCATGCTTATCTAGCTCTTTCAACATGTGCACAGTTCTTGAGGGTATCTTCTTATGGGGACATTACACGTATGGAAATAGGTGGACATTAGAAGAAACTTATTATATTGAGATTGTTTAGTGATGGTCCTATCTCCTATTAGACTGAGATTTCCAAAGTAATGCAGATTTGCCCACAAAATACAATATTTTAGTTTCCCACTAGAATGTCTAAAATCATATTTGGATTAATTCTTTGATAGTTTCCTATAATGAAATTTGATGCTATTAACTCATCCATTCCTATCACATCTGCCTTCTCAATTCATGTGGGCTAGGCTCACAGGGGGTGGCTTGGCTTTTTGTGGGAGTTGCAGTATGTGTGTTTATGAACATTATGATCTAGAACATCAGCTTCTACCTTCTGGATTGTTACACTGTGAGGTTGCTCACCTACAGAGACCTCCTTCCAAGACTATCTCAACCATCCTTTTGTGTTGTGCATAAAAAACATGGAGATGCTCCAGGTGGCCAGGATAGTGGTAGCAGTTTAAGACCACAACTGATTCCAAACTCACTGTCTGTTCCTCTATGCTTCTGTAATTTTCTCATTTCCTTTCTGCTCCTAGACAAAGATCTGGAACCCAATCCATGAGAGCTTCAGCAATGGAAAGAAGAGAGCAGAAACAAATGGAGAATTTATGTCAGAGTAGGGCTCTAGCACTGCTACTCACCTTTTATTCAGTAAGGAACATGCTCTCCCTTAGTCTTATCTCATTAACATTAACTGATCACAGTGACATCTCCAATACACAGGGAGCATTAGACATACACATGGAAGCATATGTACCCTCCCACTACAAAGAGCATGTCTATTCCAGCAAGGACTCTACCAGCTTGGGATCTGTGTAATACAGAAAACAATAAGCTTTTCTGTTACCGTAGTGCCTAATAATCAGATGAAGTTCAGGATTTATTCACATGGAGAAAGTGTATTTTAAAATCACCACCCTTCATTTTGAAGGAGACTATCTCAGGAGCCTATAAACTGTAGCTGTGATAAAGATCTTTCTCTACCCTAAATCTGAATGGTTCTCCGAAGTTGTTTAAAGTTGCTATGGGTTTACTTTAGAAATAACATATAACCCAAAGAGTTACATTAAAAAGTGACCAGGAACTCAGACAAAAAAAATATTAAAACTTCAACTTTTCATATCTCATGAGTGGTAGGCTGCTTCTTCAAATAATCTTAAAAGCCCTACAAGAGGACTGGAGAAAAATTATCATAGAAAATAAGTTTCAATGGATGAGGCACCAATTTTCTAGCCAACAGAAATGAGGCACAAGATTAGTTCCATAATACTTACTATTACATTATTTCAGACTAATGTTCCTAACAGAAGTATGCATAAGGCAAGAACATGATTTATATCACAAAAACCTTGATCTCTGCAACTATTTGTACATGTGATAAAGGAGAACACATTAAAAGTTACAGAAATAGTTTTTTAAAAATCAAGAGAAAGTAAACTTCTGTAACAGAAAATTCCATGGGTGCCTCTCTTGGTCTCTGTTTCTCTTTCTCTCTGTGTCTCTGACTTTGTCTCTCTCTGTGAGTGTGTGTGAGAGAGAGAGAGAGAGGGAGAGGGAGGGAGAAGGAGGGAGAGAGAGAGAGAGAGAGAGACAGAGAGAGAGACAGAGACAGAGACAGAGACAGAGAGGGGGGATACAGTGTGTGAGGGATACATTTTTAATTGCAAGATTTACCATGATTTACATGACTTTAAAAACACTTGTGAGTGCCAGCCTACATTTCATGGCTTTGATTCTATGTAATTAATTTTATAGCTAAATATTGTCACTGTCTTCTATATTATTTTTGGCCTTAAACACATTTGCTTTTGAGTTTTATCTTCCTCTGTGCTTAACTATACAGAAAAGAATAGTTCTTTCCAAAATTAAATTCATAAAATGATTGCCTTAAGCTAATTAAGAGAGTGGCTAATTTGTGTCTCATAAATTATCCACACCTGTGTGATTTAGTTATGGGACCACTGTCACTGTGTGCCACTTGTTTTGTGTAAAATTATGTTTCAAGTATTTTCTGAGTGTTTACCAACTCCACTATTGCTGTTAACTGGATGATATGTCAGTCACATGCACTCTACCCAGTCTTCCTTCCACACCATACCACCCAGTTTGTCATTAGAAACAAATGCCATCTGTAATATCCTTTGACTACCATGATGGGAAAATAAATCCCACTCCATGTTTGAACTGGTTCTCAAGATATCCTCTACCAGGAAAATTTTACTGAAGTTTGCAGAAAGAGAGTTTTGGTTCTTTGCTTATGGTTGGCTATCGCTAAGAGGTCAAGCCTTGGAATGTGAATACCAGGGTTCTGAGCATCAAATCTTCCAACAGCTACTATGCCTAAACATTGTTTGAAAAATGAGCCTGTATCTTGAAATTTAAGAATCTAATAAGCCTTTTCTTTTTCCTTGTAAGCCAGTATGGTTTAATATATCAGAATATTTATCATTTTCTAAAAATATTAAAACCAACAACAAAGGACAACATTTGAAAATCAATCTGTCTCTTAAGAAAGATCAATAGACAAAATACAATTCACAGTGGGTTAACAGGTCTGGTGGGTATGGAAGGGAAACTCCACAGGAATACACGGATGACCAGCTATCTCCCACGTTTCACCCACGTGCTCTCTGGTGTCATCTCAGTTCTTTCCTAATGGCAACCATTGTTCTATTAGATGTTGGCTCTGCAAATCTGACCTTGTTTTATTTTATTTTATTTTATTTCTCTCATTGAAAATAGAAGTTTCCAAACAATACACTCTGATTATGGACTTCCCTTCCCATATTCCTCTGAGATCCTCCCTACTTTCATCCCATTCAAACCCAGACCCTTTCTGTCTCTCTGTGGAAGAAAAACTGGCATTGAAATACTAGTTATGAAATAAAAACAAGATAAAATAAAAGAAAGAAACTGGCATAGGTTAAAACATACAGATAAGCAGCAGGAAAAGAGCCAAAGCATGATTACCAGGAACACACATAGACACAGAGGCAGACATGTTCATATATATACACACATAGACACAGAAGCAGGCATGTTCATACACAGAGGAATTCCATAAAAACACAAAACTGGAAGACACAATATGAACAAAAACATAAAAGCTTTTTTTTTCTATAAGGTAAAACAAAAACAACAACAAAATATTTTAAAATATTTTTATTAGGTATTTTCCTCATTTACATTTACATTGCTATCCCAAAAGTCCCCCATACCCTCCCCCAACCACTCCCCTACCCACCCACTCCCACTTTTTGGCCCTGGTGTTCCCCTGTACTGGGGCATATAAAGTTTACAAGTCCAATGGGCCTCTCTTTCCAGTGATGGCCAACCAGGCCATCTTTTGATACATATGCAGCTAGAGTCAAGAGCTCCAGGGTACTGGTTACTTCATAATGTTGTTCTACCTATAGGGTTGCAGATCCCTTTAGCTCCTTGGGTACTTTCTCTAGCTCCTCCATTAGGGGCCCTGTGATCCATCCATTAGCTGACTGTGAGCATCCACTTATGTGTTTGCTAGGCTCTGGCATAGTCTCACAAGAGAAAGCTATATCAGGGTCCTTTCAGCAAAATCTTGCTAGTGTATGCAGTGGTGTCAGCATTTGGAGGCTGATTATGGGATGGATCCCTGGTGGTACATTTACAAAATGGACTACTACTCAGCTATTAAAAAGAATGAATTTATGAAGTTCCTAGGCAAATGGTTGGACCTGGAGGGCATTATCCTGAGTGAGGTAACCCAATCACAAAAGAATTCAAATGATATGTACTCACTGATAAGTGGATATTAGCCCAGAAACTTAGAATACCCAAGATATAAGTTACAATTTGCAAAACACATGAAACTCAAGAAGAATGAAGACCAAAGTGTGGACACTTTGCCCCTTCTTAGAACTGGGAACAAAACACCCATGGAAGGAGTTAGAGAGACAAAATTTGGAGCTGAGACAAAAGGATGAACCATCTAGAAACAAAATATTTTTAAAAAGAACCTTCAAATATGCCAGTGAGTTCATTTCATGTTGGCTGTCTACTGCAAGGCATTCAATTTAGCTGTTTACGTCTGAATTGAGACTCTGTTGAAGAGAACAAGGTTTTCATTTTTGGAGATAGTTTCTGGATGAAGAAAAGGGCCTGGTGTCAGTTTCTCTAATCACTGGGGTCCCCTCTGACATAGACACATGCAGTTTCTATGCATGCTGCCAGAGAGTCTCTGTGAGTTCACATGTGCATCGGTCCTGCAGTATTTAGAAGGCCTGCTTTCCATGGTGTCAGCCATCTCCTCTGGCTCATATAATTTTTCCACCTCCTCTTCTGAAGAATTTCTTTGGCCCTGGTGGGAGGGATTTAATAGAGACATCCCACTTAGGACTGAGTTTTTCAAGGTCTCACAATCTTGGCACATTGTCTTGATTTGTGTCTTTGTATGTGTTTTCATCGGCTTCAGGAGGAAACTTCCCTGATGGTGCTTAAGCAAGACAACAGTCCTAGAGATATCACAGTATCACTAGGAATCATTTCATGGCTATGTTCTTTAGCAGGGCAGTAGTGTTTGATTTTCCCATAGACCTCTGGCCCTTTTGGTCTCAGGTTCCTGGCCACTGAGCAGTATCAGCAATAGTTTCTACACCACTGAGTGGACCTTAAATCCAATCAAATCAATCACCTCTGTGTTTGCACCAGTATATATTCAGGCTGGTCATCATTGTAGATCAAAGATGTTGTAGCTAAGACGATCTTTACTTTTCTCCTTTAGTATCATGCAGAGTACTTTCTAGTATCAATACCAGTCCGGATCTTTGAAAGCTCTAGGAAGGTAGCAGCTCACCCTCTTGTTCAAAGAGCTGTATTGGTATTATCTTCAACAATACAACCTTATCATTAGTTTGTGGACAGCAATAACCTTGGACATAACCTGACTTGTTTGGGAGTTCCCTTTGAGCAACTTTGACCAACAACAAATTCCTGGGATTGGAATCTTACTTTGATGACTAGAATGTCAAGTTAGGGCTCAGTCTCCTCCATCATTTATCAATTTCCTTTAGAAGATTAATATATGAGTGTGTATTTTCGGAATATTCCATTGTATTATGTTTCCACAGGATACCTCAAATATTTCTTAGGTTTAGCTGTCTGTCTTGGTATTTCTTCCCTTGTCCTCATCTTCAGTCCCCTCTCCACACTTAATCTTTATATTACTGTGCCACAAACCCATTCCATTCATAACTATCTATGCCATTCCTCCTTTCTAGGGAGCTCTATCTGCTTCCTTCATTCTCTTATTTTATCCCTAATCTCTGTGGCTTTGAATGTTGTAGCTTGCATATCAACAACTTAACAGATGATATCCACATATAAGTGGATACATACCATATTTTTTTCCTCTGGATTTGAGTTTTCTCACTCAAGGTGATTAATGTATCCATTTATCTGAGAATTTGGTTTTTTGTTTGTTTGTTTGTTTTGTTTTGTTTTGTTTTTTGTTTTTTCTTTACAACTGAGTAATATTCAAATGGTGAATGCATCACAATTTATTCATTCATTTGTTGACAAACATCCTGTCTATTTTTAATTTCTAGATGTTATGGATAAAATGGTTGAGCAAGTATCTCTGAAGTAGAGCAAAGCATCACTTGGTTGTGTGCCCCAGGATGGCAAAGCTGGATCTTAAGGTAGTTGTATTGTCAGCTTCCTGAGGAAGAGCCAACCGATATCCATTGTGGCTAGGAGTTTACAGTCTCACTAGTAGTGGGTGAGTGTTCCCCTTAATTCTAAATTCATGCCAGATTCAGGTGTCATTTGTGTAATTAATCTTGGCCAATCTGACTGGTGTAAGATGAAATCTCAAAAGAGCTTTGATTTGAGATTTGCATTTCCATGATATTGTTGAACATTTTTTTTTTTTTTGAGACAGTGTTTCTCTGTGTAGCCCTGGCAGTCCTGGAACTCACTTTGTAGACCAGGCTGGCCTCGAACTCAGAAATCCACCTGCCTCTGCCTCTCAAGTGCTGGGATTAAAGGCATGCTCCACCACTCCAGGCCTAACATTTCTTTTTTATTGGATATTTTCTTTATTTACATTTCAAATGTTATCCTCTTTCCCGGTTTCCCCAGGAAACCACCTATCACAGGGTTCCCAATGGAAGAGCTAGAGAAAGGATCCAAGGAGCTGAAGGGGTTTGCAGCCCTATAGGAAGTACAATATGAACCTACCAGTAGCCCCAGAGCTCCCAGGGACTAAACCACAAACCAAATAGTACACATGGAAGGACCCATAGCTCCAGCTGCATATGTAGCAGAAGATGGCCTTGTTGGACATCAATGAGAGGAGATGCCCTTGGTACTGTGAAGGCTCTATGTCCCAGTGTAGGGGAATGTCTCCCCTTGCTTCTATGAGGATTTTACCCCAGCTCCCTGCCCTGGCATCCCCTAAACTGGGCATCAAGCCTTCATAGGACCAAGGGCATCTTCTCCCATTGATGCCCGATAAGACCATCCTCTGCTATATATAAGGCTGGAGCCATGGGTCCCTCCATGTGTACTCTTTAGTTGTTGGTTTAATTTCTGGGGGCTCTGTGGGGTGCGTGGGCAGGGATTCTTCCTGTGAGATTGCCAACCCCTCCAGCTCATTGAGTCCTTTCTCCAACTCTTCCATTGGGAACCCTGTGCTCAGTACGAATGTTGGCTGTCAGCATATTCCTCTGTATTTGTCAGGCTCTGGGGGAGTCTCTCAGAAGACAGCTATATTAGGTTTCTGTAAGCACGCACTTCTTGGCATCCACAATAGTGTCTGGATTTAATGACTGTATATGGGATGTATCCCAGGTGGGGCAGTCTCTGGGTGGCCTTTCCTTCAGTCTCTTCTCCACACTTTGTCTCCATATTTCCTCCTGTGAGTATTGTTTCCCCTTCTAAGAAGGACGGAAGCATCTACACTTTGGTCTTCTTTCTTCTTGGCTTTATGGGATCTGTGAATTGTATCTCCTGGGTGTCCTGAGCTTTTGGAATAATATCCACTTATCAGTGAGTACATACCATTTGCATTCTTATGATACTGAGTTACCTCACTCAGGATGATATTTTCTAGTTCTAGCCATTTGCCTAAGAATTTCACGAAATCATTATTTTTAATAGCTGAATAATACTCCACTGGGTAAATGTACCACATTTTCTGTATCCATTCCTCTGTTGAAGGGCATCAGGGTTCTTTCAAGATTCTGGCTACTATAAATAAAGCTGCTATAAACATAGTGGAGAATGTGTCTTTGTTATATGTTGGAACATTTTGGGATTTTATGCCCAGGAGAGGTATAGCTGGGTCCTCAGATAAAGGTATATTTAATTTTCTGAGGAACTGAAAGACAGATTTCCAGAGAGGTTGTACCAGCTTACAATTCCACGAACAACAGAGGAGTATTCCTCTTTCTCCACATCCTCTACAGCATCTGTTGTCATTTTAAATGTTTCTCAGCCATTTGAGTTTCCTCTTTTGAGAATTTTCAGTTTTGATATGTTCTGTCTTTTTGTTTTGTAATTGGGTTATTTATTCTCTTGATATCTAGGTTTTTATGTTTTAAAATTCTTTGGATTTTTATCTTCTATCAGAAGGGTAGTTGGTAAATCTTTCTCATTCTGTAGGCTGCTGCTTTGTCCATGTGACAGTGTCCTCTGTCATGTAGAAGTTTTTTAGATTTGTGAGATCTCATTTGTTTTACTATTATCTGTGCTTTTGATGTTCTCTTCAGTAAGTCTTTTCTTTCTCAAAGAGGTCAAGGCTCTTTCTCACTTTGTCTTCTATCAGATTCAGTGTATCTGACCTTATGTTCAGGATTTTGTTCTACTTGGCACTGAGTTCTCTGAATGTTCCTAGGTATGGGTCTAGTTGGATTCTAATAAAAATATCTTCTGAAAATGTCTTTTTTTTTTACCATGCATATCTCAGGTTTCCTAAATTAAAAAAAAATCTGGTGTTCATAGGTGTACGGACTTATGTCTGGGTCTTTAATTTCAATTCAATTGATCAACATGTTGTTTTTATTATTATAGCTATGTAGTACAATTTAAGATCTGGGCTGGCAATATATCCAGTAATTCTTTTATTAGGTAGGATTATTTTAGCTATCCTGATTTATTTTAGTGTTTTCACATTAAGCTGAAAATTGTCCTTTCGAGTTATGTGATGAATTGGGTTATTTTTAATGCATTAATTTTTTTTGAAAATAGATTCTTCAGTCATACAATAAAACCACACTATGGTTTCCCTTTCTTATGGTCTTTCCTTTTTTTTTTAATTAGGTATTTTCCTCATTTACATTTTCAATGCTATCCCAAAGGTCCCCCATACCCACCCACCCCCAATCCCCTACCCACCCACTGCCCCTTTTTGGCCCTGGTGTTCCCCTGTACTGGGGCATATAAAGTTTGCAAGTCCAATGGGCCTCTCTTTGCAGTGATGACCAACTATGCCATCTCGTGATACATATCTTTTAGATACATAACCAGTACCCGGGATATGGGATGTACATATCCCGGGTACTGGTTAGTTCATATTGTTGTTCCACCTATAGGGTTGCAGTTCCCTTTAGCTCCTTGGGTAATTTCTCTAGCTCCTCCATAAGGGGTCGTGTGACCCATCCAATAGCTGACTGTGATCATCCACTTCTGTGTTTGCTAGGCCCCGGCATAGTCTCACAAGAGAGAGCTATATCTGGGTCCCAAATGCTAACACCATTGCATAGACTAGCAAGATTTTGCTGAAAGGACCCAGATATAGCTCTTATGGTCTTTCCAATGTCTCCAAAAACCTTCCCCTCCCCCAGAACCATTCCTCCTCTGTTTTGTCTTCAGAAATGAGTAGGCTTCCAGGAAACAACATTCAAACTGAATAAAACAAGATACATTAAGACAAGGCAAAAACTCCCATATTG
The DNA here is from genome assembly GCF_000001635.26 of Mus musculus. Classification (NCBI taxonomy): domain Eukaryota; kingdom Metazoa; phylum Chordata; class Mammalia; order Rodentia; family Muridae; genus Mus; species Mus musculus. The sequence continues at coordinate 51,201,041 of NC_000085.6, forward strand.
AGACTGGACAAGGCAACGCAATAGGAGGAAAGGAGTCCTAAGAGCAGGCAAAAGAGTCAGAGATATAGCTTTACTCACATATAAACCACTTAAAATGTGGAGCAAATAGCTATAACAGATAAGGCAAGTATCTCGTACAGACCCCGACAGTTCTTGTGCTTGCCATTTCAATTTTTGAGACCCCCATGTGTCTGATTTAAATGAATCAGTGGACCATGTTCTCCTGGTATTCTCAATCCCTCTGTTTCCTGCTCTCTTTTGTTTCTATATTCCCCTGGGTTCCCTGATCATTAAGCAGAGGGACTCAATAGAGGCCATTGATTTAGATTTTCTCTCCAAATAATATCTGTCTCTGGCTCTCTGTTCCTGTTTTCATCTGCTGCCAGAAGAAGGCTCTCTGATGATGACAAGGCACCAATCTATGAGTATAGCAGAGTATCATTAAGAATCATTTCAAAATAGCTTCTTTCTTTTTTTTCTTCCCAGTGTTTGGTCTACTCTAGGTCTATGGGATACCCTGTCTCCAGTTTCTGGCCTTCCAAGTAGTGTAAGGCATGGGCTCCCTCTTGTGGCATGGACCTCAATTTAAAACAGACATTGCTTTGCCACTCTCAAAATTTCTGTTATCATTGCCCCAGCACATTTTGCAGGCAGGACAGATTGTAAGTCAGGAATTTTATGGCAGGATTGATGTCTAGGTTCTCTTTTTGTTTCCATGGTTTTTGTTTTCCATTTCTTTTTATTTCCAGTGCTTGCTTTATTAATTCTATGTCCACTTTCATGTCTTAAAATATTTTCTTTACTTTATTCCACTGTTTCTGCTTTCACGTATTTCATTAATTGACTTATTGATATCCTAATAAAGGTCCTTGAGCATATTCATAATAGTTATTGTTAAAGTTCTTGTCTTGTGCTTCGAGCTATAGTTAATTTCTCAGCGACTATTTTGGTAATGTTGTTGAGTGTTTGTGAAAATATAATGCTTTGACTGTTATTGATACTGTTTTCACACTGGATTGGGATTATTGTAACTCGATGCAGATATTTGGTCTTGTGTTTCATGGGTGTTTCCTTGATTTCTGTCTCCTTCTCTGCTTCTACAGAAACTATGGGTTGCCTGTTATGGAATGCTTCTGAAATTTTGCCAGGTTCACTGCTGGTGATGCTTAAAAGGATGTGATTCAAGGTATCAAGGAATGACACCAATGAATGTCAATGGCTTGAGTGGATGCATGGGAAAGAGTTCAAAGGATGGGGAAGGCTGTGTATGCCACAACGAACTGCATAGATCCTTTTATACACTTACAGTCTGCTACAAGTCTGGGGGTTAGACTGGGTAGTTGGAATTGGAGAAGGATAGTGAAGATGGCCAACTTGATTCCCTAGCAGGTTGCCATAGTGCCTATGGCAATCAGCTTCTGAAACAAAGGGAAAGAAAGAATGGTGGAAGATGGCTATTTCTGGATCTGTGTATCTGGCTGGTTTCCAGGTAGTGCATCATTCAGAAGGCTGGTGAGACAAGGGGATGGAGTGTTTGAGGAAGGCAGTGGAAAAGATCCGTGGGATTTACTGTATATATGGGATTAAAAAGGAAGGGAAATCTGGAGTAGATGGTTGTTCACCAAACTTGGGATGAGACTGAAATAAACCTGATTTTTTTTTATTCCACTTATAAGCAAAATAATCCAAACTAGGCAGTAATTATTGGGGGGGGTTTGTTACATATAACTTCATGATCACTTCCCCCTCCCCCCACCCCCCCATGTGTGTATACTAATTTTTCAGATCAAAATCTATGGCTGTCAACATGTTCACAAAGTTTTTCAATTACTCTACTATATTACATCTCACATAATTCTTTTTGTAATTTTTAAATAATGTATGTGTGTGTGTGTGTGTGTGTGTGTGTGTGTGCACGCGCATGTGCGCAAATATATGGCACATTTGTATGGATAACCATAAAAGCAAGAGGTATCATATAATGTTCTGAACTGGGTATTGTGAATTATATGAGAGTGGCAGAGTCATATGTGGTCTTAATCACTGATCCATTTCTTCAAGCCTTAATCCACTTAATTCTTAAATGTGTAATTCAACAATCTTCATTTGAAATGCAACAGGTAAGAAATGACATTTCTTTTATTCATAGATTTTAAATCTATATTCCTCAATAATTGAAATTTTTCATTGTGTTTGTCATGGTAAAATTATCATCTAATTAAAATTAATCACTGATTTAACTGTGATATTTTCTTTGACTCATTAATTATTGAGACATTTGTTACTTAATTTCAAAGCTTTTGGCAGTCTATGTTAGTACTTTTAACTTGACTTAAAAACCAACAGAGAACTTACCCTTTTTCAGTTATGTGGCATTCCTTAAGATTTTGCTGTGGCTGTCAAGTTGATTGGATTAAGAAACAACTAAGGCATTATTAAAGTATTCTTTCTTTGATCAGTAATAACTTTTCTCATTGCTGTGACAAAATACTTGACAAAGGCGGTTTCAGTAAAGTGCTAATTCTTTGGGCTCACAGCAATTATGATGGTGGGTGAGACATAGTTAGGGAAATGGCTATAGTCAGAGAGGCTGGAACATAAAGTAGCTGGTCCCATTATATTTGCAACCAATAACCCAAGAGAGATAATGTCAGTGATCTACTCTTTCCCTTATTTTTTCAGTCAAGGATATGGCACATGGCATGGTACCATGCACATCTTAGATGAGTATTCCTTCTTCAGTTAAACGTATCTAGAAATAGCTGCTAAGGTCCTTATGTGACTCCAAATACAGTGAAGTGACAATGATTAATCATCAGAGTTCATTTTTTAGAAAAATCTTAGGTAGATATAAAAAAATCTGAAGATATGTATATGAGATATTGTTGGGGTTTGCTGGATAGTTTAGTGGTGGGGAACATTTTTTCTTTTTTCAGAAGATCCATCTTCTATTCCCAGAACACACATGGTAGCTCACAATCCTCCATAATTACATCCTAACATATCCAATATGCCCTTCTGTGGAACCAATCAGTCAGGCACATGGTACACAGACATTTATGATAACAAAACATACATTAATAAAAACAAATGGACAGAAGCAGCTGACCCCTGTTGCTGAATTACGGAAGGCTGAAAGAAGCTGAGGAGAAGGGCAATCCTGTAGGTCTCAATTAATCCAGACTCCCGAAATCTCTCAAAGCCTGGACCACCAAACAAACAGCATACACCAGCTGATATGAGACCCCCAACACAAATACAGTAGAGGATTTCCGGGCCTTTGTTCATTCATTCAGAGATGATGCACCTAACCCTCAAGAGACTGGAGACCCCAGGGAGTTTAAAGGCCAAATAGGGTGGAGGGTGGGGACATCCACATGGAGAGAGGGTGGGTTGGGGAGGACATGTGGGGGGTGGAGCAGATGGAGGGTGGATGGTGGGAGGTGGGGAATGGAATATGGATTGTAAAAATAAATTAAAAATAAAATAAAATTAAAAAATAAAATAAATATATTTAAAAACAGAATGAAATGTACGATAACAAAGTCAGTTGTAAAGCTAATGAACTTCTCATGAGATGAGTATAAAACACAGGGAAAAGATAAAACCGCATGAACGTAAAGCAAGATGAAAGGAAGGAAGCTCTGAACTAAGGAACCTGTGTGGTTTATGAGAAGTTTCAAGAAAAACGGAATTTTCTTTGGAACACTTGAAGCATGGAATTCTTGTTAGCCTCTGGATCTTAGCCTTTGGTTCTAAGAACTAAGGCAGAATATGGTTTTATTTGCATAGGACAGTGAATGTGGTTTGCTACCTATGGCGTTTGTAAGAATTACATCTAAGGGGTTGGAATTTGCTGAGAGCAAGATAAAGAGGCGATAAACCCTACTAACCCTTCTAACTCCTTGGGTTGCATGAGAAAGTAAAATCTTGAGCTTTCTAGAATATCTTACCTTCACATAACTCCTAATAACCTATGTATGTTATACATTTTTTAATATATATTAGTTCTCCTAGGCCAGATCCCATGTATTCCATGGGTGTCTCACACAGCCAGGTTGGTTCTGTAGCATTTGGAGAAAGCATGCAAATTTGAGCAATTATGGATGCCATGTTATGGCTGTGCATGGGAGATAGGAATCTCTTGAGGACCAGTTCAGGTGTCTACAACGAAGGAAAAGTATACAGGCTTAAAAAATACTTTCAGATAGGAACCAAAAAGCAGGAGCCAACATATCTAAAGTAAAGGTCAGAAAGATTTTAATAATTCCTAGATGGGCTGACTGGCGAAGTTGTTTCCTTCCCAAAACTGACCGGTAGAGCCTAGAGGATTTGGTTGATTCTTTGAATATGAACACAGCAGACAGAACTTGAAGGAACAGTAAACATCAAGGAAACATGAACACCAACACCACACAGACCACAGTAATAGTACACTAACACCAATGAGACTGAAATTTAATCTGTAAAGAACTTAAAATCATTGTTGATCTAACATCAATTTCTAACAGAAAGCAGATAACTGACCATTAGCAAAGGAGAAGAATGCTTGATCAACATGAAAGATCAACAAAGAAAGCACTAGGTTTTAAGGAAAAGACAAAAATTATGGCCATAAAGAATATATATATATACAATGAATGGGATATAAAATGCAACAGAGAGCTGGGGAGATGTCTGTGCTTTTTTTTTTTTTTTAACTTGAGAGAAATCCAGTTATATCTGGAAACAGGGAATCTTAACTGAGAAAATGCCCCCATAAGAGTGGCCCCTATGAAGTTTGTGGATCATTTTCTTGACTAATGATAAATGGGGGAGTGCCCAGCTCACTGTGAGCAATGATGGTAGAGTGCTCAGCTCACTGTGAGCAATGCCCTTCCAGGAATGTAGCTTGAGCAAGCCAGTAAGCAACATTCCCCTACGGTTTCTGCTTTAGTTTCCTCCTGATTCCCATTCTGCTTTCTTTTAATGATGAGCTGTCACGTGGACGTATATGACAAACAAATCCTTTCCTCCGTGTCCCATCAAAAAAAGAAGAGAATAAAGACAGAAATTACCTTTGCACTCAACAGGCAGCTGCCGGTAAACAGTGAGGGTCTGGCATTAAAGAGTTTGGGTTAACATAATCTAACTGGACATAGAGATCATTTAAAACTAGATTTTAATTAGTGTAGGATTACTCATTTCTTCTGCGCTTTTGTTCTAGTGTAGGTTTTCATTGCAGTCACAATCAAACTTTTAAGATATTTATGAGGAGGTTTTTTTCCTGCATGAACTCTCATGAAAACATGAGGACTTTCCCTTCGTTTCCCACTCACAGACCCAGGAAATGAAATTCAGCTGCCCCAAGTGACTTAAAAAACAACAGTGTATTTCTTCTGACTCTCCTGCATTGGCCCTATCACTTCTCAAATGGAAGTTCTTCATTGAAATTCATTTTGGTTGTTGTTGAGATGGTGTCTCTATAGTACACAGCTCTGGCTGGTCTGGAACTAATGATGTAGACCCAGCAGACCTTGAATTGCCAGAGATGCATCTCCTGAGCACAGGGATTAAAGGTGTGCACCACCATGTTCAACTACATTCGCATTTTTATTCACTACTCATCAAGTTTAAATAACTTATTCAGAATTTTTCTCTAAATTGTTTATTGGTGAGGTCTATGACTTATCTTTTAAAATCAGCGATACAGAAGTAAAGTTCAAAACTAATCCCACTGAGTAGATGCATTTGTTTGTTTGTTTATTGGTACTCTGTAACATACAAGCACAGTTTCAGATCATTCTAAAACCAAACAAAATCTTGAAACATCTAATACCTTTAGATGGAAAACCTGCCCCGTAGGTGAAACAAATACCTAGTAAAGAAACAGGTAATATGTGAGTTTCGGCTTCTGGCTTTTCAGTTCTCTCTTCTTAAATATGCTGATGTTTCTAGACCTTTATGAACAACCAGTGAAATTTACCCTGGGTAGCACATCACAGAGATATTAATATGTGAAAAATTAATTATTTGTATTTGTGCATAAACAGACATGTATCAGCCAAACAACTGAGCTACCATTTATAATTTTGAAACACAGGGGATATCTCCTCACCAGAATTCCCAAGCAAATATAAATGAATACATACTCTTTTTAGCACTTTGAAGCACTGCCCATACAAGATCAGGGAAATTATTATAGTCTACCTATAACAATTTTTTCTACCTATAATTATTATATTCTACCTTTTTGAATGACTTGACCTTTTTAGGCTAATATTTCTACTCATACCTTATCTGTGTTTTGTCCATATTTTTATGTCATATTGAGTTTACTTAGGGCTCTATCAATATTCCTTCTACTAATGATATGAGTTGTATGACAGCTCACAGCATAAATTATTTACAGTCACTGCTTTTTTGAGTGAAGCAAGAAACCATCAAGTGCAATGATTTATTCAGTGGTAGTATCCAAAGCACTCTAGTCCTGTTAAGAAAGTATAACTGTTATGATTATTTAATGGCATCCACAATGCCTATTACTAGCTACTTATTGATATATGAATTCTTGAGATCTGCTACTACTAATGCATGTGAGAACTCATTTTTCAATTTAGCATAATTTTGAGGGCTAGGATATTGAAAGAACAACGTGTCTTCTCATCAGATTTATTGGAAAGTATTATTTTCCAGATCTTATATGTAATCTGTATTAGTGTCAAAATAGTGTTTCTCTTTATAAGTCTTATTTCCAACATACCAACAATAAAAATAGGAGGAGAATGGCAAGGTTGTTTGGTGGTTATGATGTGGGAAATATGGAAAATATTAATCATTTACTAATTTTTACCTCTGATTCATAACTCACAAGATGGATTATGTAGGAATGGGTTGATCTATGGCTTAAACAAGTTAGCTTTGTTTCTTTGCTTGAGAGGAAAAAAAGATGAAAGTATAGGATTTGGGTATTTTGCAATTGCTCATTCATGAAATATATATATATATATATATATATATATATATATATATATATATATATATATATATATATAGAGAGAGAGAGAGAGAGAGAGAGAGAGAGAGAGAGAGACAGAATTTCAGTGTCATATGGCTTCAGAAATGCCCAGTGAATCAAGCAGTAGATTAGTGATATTTTGATACCTACACTACTTAATATACTGTCACTAAGATTTTGAAATATCAATGTCTCCATCTTCAAATGTACTTTAGATGACAATGTAAGGCTAAACATAAAACAATCAAGTTTCGGACAATTAGATGAAAACATCAGATATTTTTTTTTAACAATGTCCTCTTAAAGTGGATCAGAAGATGCCCTAAAGATGAAAGTAAACATTTGCAGAAGGAGGAGATTGAGAGTCTATTGGGTTTGAGGTTCTCCTGTCAGTAATCTATTTAGACCCATCTGTGATTGTTGATACCTATTACAATATGGTAGAACGTAGAACCATCCTGTAGACAAATCTCTGAGCAAGCATGTAAAGTATTTTCAGGATTAACATGATTGTGGGAGGAAGATCCATCATAACCCTCAGACTGAAAAAATAAAGAGTAGAAAATGAACTAAGAATGTCCATTCATCACTCTGCTTTCTGCATGTGGCTTCTATGTTCCCTGCTGCCTTTTGATCCTGAACCCACATAGTCATTTCCATGATGGAATGTATCTCTGAGAACTGCAGGTCTCAATAAATGGTTACTTCTTGAAGTGACTTTTTCAGTTATGTGCCATAACAGGAAGAAGAAGAATTAAGAACAGCATGGCAAGAAGGCTGTCTAGGAAGAAAGATAAATGTTTTCATTTAACATGGTTGTAGTGGCCCCATACAATTAGCTCTGATATGAGTGTTTAATCTGAGTTTCTTACAACCTTCAATTGCCTAATAAGAAATCTTTTCTTAGGTGTCCCTGCATGACTTTAGTCAATCAGAATGCCTTGCTGCATATGTTTGAAATTAATCAATATTTTTTCTTACTTACAGGACCACAGTCAAGCTTCTTGTCAATGGAGTTCTTAAACAGCTGTAGCCAACAGTTTTTATCTGTCTTGTGTTATAATTCCCCTTGTTTCAAAGAACATATTTAAATTGTCTGCTTTCCAAGGTGGTGAGATTTTATGGCCACCAAGATAGACTCTCTGAACCATTTTTCTCTTTGGTATAATCCCATTTTGAGTTTTAAAAAACAATTATTGGCATGAAAGCAATATACTCATTTCACGTTTGTAGCTATGATACATGTTATATATCAAAGCAAAATTTTGTTTATATACATTTTGTTTCTTCCTTTAAGATTAACTTTAGAAGACCACATTAAGGATGTTCAAGACAAGGAACAAAGTCAAGAGTCTGAGTCAGCACTTTTGGAGGTTCTACCCAGGAGACCAGGCTAACGAGTGATATATTAAAGGGTCCCCTTTTGTGCCAGTGATAAGTGGACTTTGATATACATATATATATAATAAAGTACTGGGAGATTTTATAGCATTTTTGTGTGGCTAGGAAACATTACTTCATTTAGGTGATATTTTAGTTTATTCATGCAATGAAATTAGAATTATCCTGAGCACATAGTATAGTATGTTCTTAAGGATACTTTAAAAAAAATTTTTTTTGTTATAAGTACTTCTACCATGACCATGACTATTAGATATATATAGTCCACTCAACTAAATTTTACTGAGAACTCATTGTGTACCAAGTGCACTTTGGCAATGAAGAAAGATTCAGTAAATACAAATCACCTTTGTCCTTAAGGCTTTTAAGTATAATACATGCAATTGTATTAATAGTATTCATAAAACCTGAAATATTTGCAAATACTCAACATGTGTTACTATTTTACATGCTATTATGCATTAATTCTTTTCACATAAAGTTTTTTTGTATTCTCATATTTTGTGCATAACATAATATTATCCTCATTTTTAAAGTTGTGGTATCCAGAGAACAAAGAGAGTACACACAGCACAGAGTGATGAGCAGCTGGCCATTGGAAGCTACAGAACTGCCACTGAGCTGGTGCAACTTTGGTACCCATGCTTCTGCCTTCATGCCATGGTGTCTGAAGAATTATATGAATGGGTGAGGGTGCACAGGAATGTGTGGAAGATGTTCGCCAAGTGCTCTAGAATATTAATGGTCACCTGAATTCACATGGTGATTAATTCAGGGTATTAGGAAATTGTGTGCAGATTACTAAAAACACAAAAACAAAAACAAGAAATCGGCAATAATCCTTATCTGTAAGAGTGAGAAATATAACATATTCTCTACTTTTAAAAAAAGCCATGTAGAGAAAGGTGTCTCTTTCATGTAAACACTTACCCAAAAAACCTAGAAACCTGTGAGATAACTGGGACACAAGAAAAAGAGAACTGACTCTATACACCTGCCCTTTAGTGTCAAGGGGCAACAGCATAGACAAACATACAGCATGTAAGTACATATGTACACATACTCATATACACACAGAACACACAGAGAACATACACATAGAGCACACAAAACAACAACAACAACAACAACACACACACACACTAATGCAAAGAATGCAGATATCTATAACATTATTTGAACTATCTGTCGAGATAAATCATTGATAAGATTGAGATGTCTTTCTCTATTTTTGTTCTTATATTTAGTATGAAGTATGAACATGGCTCATGTTTAAATTTTATGAAATGGTAATGGATGCTTCTTGAATTCAGAGATTATTATTTTATTTTATTTTCTACTGTTCTTCCTCTGGATTCCTCAGTTACTTTATCTTCATTTATTTCTATGTATTGATTTCAAAGACTTCACTTTTAGTTGATGAATTATGAAAATAATGTTGTAAATTCTACAGTATTTTTCTGTGTGTACAAGATGGTTTCACATGTATAGGCCTATGATATTAATCCTGAATTTGATTCTTGGAATCCACATGATGGATGGAAGGTGAGAATTGACTCTTGAAAGCTGTATTCTCACCTCTATGCACTTTTTAACACTTGCCAATATACATCCAAGTAAATAAATATATACAAATAATAAAAATACTTTAATATATTTTTATGTGTCTTTTTGGCAGAAGACACCTTGAAACCCATGTATCTTCTCAGATAGTAAAGTTACAAGCAGAAAAATCATACCCAAACCAAAATGTCTTTTTTTTCCTGTCTATAAATAAAACTTGTTTTATATTGGATATTTTATTTATTTACATTTCAAATGTTATCACTTTTCCTGGTTTCCCCTTTGGAACCTCACCTCTCCCACCTCACCTATGCTACCTTCTATGAGGATGCTCACCCTTGCACCCTCCCATTCCTACCTCACTGCCCTGGCCTTCCCCTACACTGGGCAATCTAGCCTTCAGAGGACCAAGGGTTCAATTCCTCAGAAAATTGGACATAGTACTAACTCTGAACCCAGCTATATCCTATATTACTCCTGGGTATATACCCAAATGATGCCCCAACATATAACAAAAACACATGCTCCAATATGTTCATAGTAGCCTTGTGTATAATAGTCAGAAGCTAGAAAGAATCAAGACGTCTTTCAACAGAGGAATGGATTCAGAAAATGTGGTACATTTACACAATTGAGTATTATGCAGCTATAAAAACTATGCGAAGCTATGAAACTCTTAGGCAAATGGGTGGAACTAGAAAATATCATCCTGAGTGAGGTAACTCAATCACAAAATAACACACATGGTTTGTACTCACTGATAAGTAGATTTTAGCCCAAAAGCTTGGAGTATCCAAGGTACAATTCACAGACCATATGAAGCTCAAGAAGAAGGAAGACCAAAGTGTGGATGTGTCTGTCCTTCTTAAAAGGGAGAACAAATTATCACAGAAGGTAGAGAGTGAGAGAGACTTAGGAGGAAGAAAGCAAGGGAGAGGGAAAGAGGGAATGATCAGGTAAACATAACTTTTTAAGGTTAAAATGTAGAAATATATTTAGCAAATTGTATCTTATATCTTGGGTATCCTAAGTTTCTGGGCTAATATCCACTTATCAGTGAGTACATATTGTGTGAGTTCCTTTGTGATTGGGTTACCTCACTCAGGATGGTGCTCTCCAGGTCCATCCATTTGCCTAGGAATTTCATAATTTCATTCTTTATAATAGCTGAGTAGTACTCCATTGTGTAAATGTACCACATTTTCTGTTATCCATTCCTCTGTTGAGGGGCATCTGGGTTCTTTCCAGCTTCTGGCAATTATAAATAAGGCTGCTATGAACATAGTGGAGCATATGTCCTTCTTACAGGTTGGAATATCTTCTGGATATATGCCCAGGAGAGGTATTGCTGGATCCTCCGGTAGTACTATGTCCAATTTTCTGAGGAACCGCCAGACTGATTTCCAGAGTAGTTGTAAAAGCTTGCAATCCCACCAACAATGAAGGAGTGTTTCTCTTTCTCCACATCCTCGCCAGCATCTGCTGTCACCTGAATTTTTGATCTTAGACATTCTGACTGGTGTGAGATGGAATCTCAGGGTTGTTTTGATTTGCATTTCTCTGATGATTAAGGATGCTGAACATTTTTTCAGGTGCTTCTCAGCCATTCGGTGTTCCTCAGGTGAGAATTCTTTGTTGAGCTCTGAGCCCCATTTTAATAGGGTTATTTGATTTTCTGGGGTCCACCTTCTTGAGTTCTTTATATATATTGGATATTAGTCCCCTATCTGATTTAGGATAGGTAAAGATTCTTTCCCAATCTATTGGTGGCCTAAGATACAATTTGCGAAATGCATGAAACTCAAGAAGAACGAAGACCAAAGTGTGGACACTTTGCCCCGTCTTAGAATTGGGAACAAAACACCCATGGAAGGAGTTACAGAGACAAAGTTTGAGCTGTGATGAAAGGATGGACCATCTAGAGACTGCCATATCCGGGGATCCATCCCATAATCAGCTTTCAAACGCTGACACCATTGCATACACTAGCAAGATTTTGCTGAAAGGACCCAGATATAGCTGTCTCTTGTGAGACTATGCCGGGGCCTAGCCTCACAGTCAGCTATTGGATGGATCACAGAGCCCCCAATGGAGGAGCTAGAGAAAGTACCCAAGGAGCTAAAGGGATCTGCAACCCTATAGGTGGAACAACATTATGAACTAACCAGTACCCTGGAGCTCTTGACTCTAGCTGCATATGTATCAAAAGATGGCCTAGTTGGCCATCACTGGAAAGAGAGGCCCATTAGACTTGCAAACTTTATATGCCCCAGTACAGGGGAATGCCAGTTCCAAAAAGTGGGAGTGGGTGGGTAGGGGAGTGGGGGGAGGGTACAGGGGACTTTTGGGATAGCATTGGAAATGTAAATGAGTAAAATACCTAATAAAAATATTTTTTAAAAGTTTAAAAAGAAAAAAAAAAGAAAATGATCGACAACTTCATGTAAAATAGAAAGACTTTGCACGAAAAAAATGTAGAAGTACTGTGTTTAATGAATCAGTATAGTATACCATAGTTCATGAACTATGGTATACTATACTGATTCATTAAACCTTTTTATCATTAAAGATCAAGAAAGAACTCTCAGTAGATGGCTTCTATGCACCTCAGTCAGGATTAAGAACTATGCCTAAGAACTTAGAACAATATGATTGGATGTGCCAACTCAGAATAAAAAATGGAATGATGCAATTGGCATATTGAAGAATTCAGAAGGTAATAGAGAAAAATAGTTTCTACTACATGGGTAGACATGCAATGTCTACTCCTAGTGTGCCAGTTCTTGAAATTATAGATTATTGATAATAAGTACTGCTTTCCCTCCATCTGCAAGAACGATCTTTATAAAAATATATAAAAAGCTGTTTTTGTAACACATATCCATTCAACATCTTTCATTCAAAAGGCAGACATTTGCTTCTGATGGAATTTTTTTTCACATATCATATTTCAGACCTATGAGTTAATGCTACTCAGTTCTTTCATCTTATTCAAATATGAAAAGGATTTATGTACATATCTTATTTTTTACTAACACTGTCATTGGATTTTGTTTTTTTATTAAATATTAATATACCTATCTTCAGAAAAAAAATCAAATTTCTTTCCAACCACATCTCAGAGAAAGGAAAAATTAAATAGTGGGAATTATGATTAGTATTGTGTTTGAGGGCATTTCATCCACATTAATACTATTATAGGGCCAGTTTTTATTATAGAAGATATCTTTACATCCAGGAAAGAAGCAGGACTGTCAGTATAAAAGTGAACAGAAAAATGTAGTAGTTCATTGCATTCTCGCACGTATAGTGAAACTAGATCTCTAAAACTCTGAGACATTTTCTTTTTAAACTGTAAAGATTTAGAAAACTCCACATTGATACTGATGTGTAAACATTTAGGTCGGGTACTACCACACAATAAAACTGTCCACTTTTTAAGGACATTGTTTGCTTTATTGTCCAAAATTATATTTCTCTCATTCTACTTATGAGCACTGTTAAGAAATACTATAGTATAGTAAGAGAAAGGAAGAGATGCTTAGCATACAGCCCTCTTCCTGCAATATAAGCAGTAGGATAACTTGTAAGATTATAAAAAGATTATTTCAATTGAAGTCAAAATGCTCTAGAGAAACCTCAATAAAGAAAATGTCTTAAGGTGGATTAAAACACATCTTTGTCCAAGCATGACCATGTTAAACAAAGGATACAAACACAATCTAGTAACTCAAAGGAAGGGTTGCCCTACCTAATCTAAGTATTGTGTATTTGATAAAACATTGTTACTGTGGATGATGTTAGCAGCAGTCATGGAAACAGTTACATAATAAACCTATGAAAAATCTCCTATTGCTCTTACTGCCCCAAGAGTTACTTTAATTTACTTAATATGTATTAGGTAGAAATAATATACAGACATATTTATAAATTTTTATACAGATTAGTGTTATTAGTGCTGGTAATAAGTCTGTGAGGTAGGAACTGCTATTATTTTCTCATAACATTCCATGGATGTTCTGAAACTTTCAAACCAAGAGAAACAGAAAAGAACTATCATATGTACACCTCTATTTACTGTTTTGTTCTTCTTCTTACATACTTTGAAGTTAACAAGCTATCTGAAGGTTAAGTGTCTCTGTAATGACACTGTTAAATGTTCATCTTGAGTATAAGAATCCTTGAGAATATAACTGTCAATATCAAGGCCACGGCGGTGATAAACAACAACACCTGTCCGTACAGGAAAATATCAACGTTGGCTTATTCCAATGACATGAAAGTAATATTTATGGTTTTCCTTGAAATAAAAAAACAGGTGTAAAGAAACTAAGACTAAGAACCAAAACAATATTTATTGACGTTATCTTTTTTTTGGTTTTTCAAGACAGGGTTTCTCATAGCTCTGGCTGTCTTGTCCTGGAACTCACTCTGTAGACCAGGCTGGTCTTGAACTCAGAAATCCACCTGCCTCTGCCTCCCAAGTGCTGGGATTAAAGGCGTGTGCCACCACTGCCCAGCTGACATTATCTTAACACATACATAATCACATAGTAATTACTTTAACACCCTGCATAGCAAATAAGAATCCAGAATGGGAAGCATGAAGAACCATTTTTTGAGTTGTTCAGTATTGTCTAAGAGACTCACAAAACATCACAGACAATTGCTATTTCCCTTGGTTGCCCCCATATCTTCCAGATGTGGAAGATAACACTATCTACTAAAGAGACAAGGCCTAGAGACCTCTGAGCCAACACTATCCAAGTGCTTCCTCCATGAAGATCATCACTCATGATACCCAAAGGAAAACACTCATGTATCCTTTTTCAGCTACCATGCCTGTGGAATGCACCATAAGCCAGCATGCTATGATAGACCTAAAGGTGTGGTAGTAGCATACATAATTAGAAGTAACCAACTGATCTCTAAATGAAGTTAAAACAGGCTCAACAATGTTGAAATCACATGTGATTCTGGATATACACTACACAGGAATTGGAACCTACAACCACACTTTATTAAACCAGCAGCTCTCTCCTTGGACTTCAGAAACACTCAATAGGATGGAAGCCTTGCAGGCTTCCCAAGGTTAGTGAAGCCATGAGACTGGGGAGAGAACCCACAAATGACATTTTCTAAGTCAGCACAATCCCTAATGACATTCTAAATATCTGTATATATACAGATCAGTACAGTCCTCACTACACACAAGGAAATGTCTTTCTCTTTGTAAGAGAAAAGTATTATGGCCAAAATTGTACTACAGAAAATTACAACCAATCAAAGCACAGAGTCATGGAGCCCAATTCCAAAGATAAAATTACAAAAATAATCCCAGATCCTAAGACTCAGGGAACATTGCAGCATATGGGCTTCCGTTGGAATAAAACAGCAAAAGGATCAGGTAGTTTGCTGTGAGATCATATCTTGTAGTAATTTCAGATGCTATACTCCTAAAATTTCATGATTTTGACTGCATAAACAAGGATGGCAAAAATGAACATGCGTAACTGGATAGGGTAAAGCCCGTGATGTCTCAACTCTCCATAAAGAACTACAGGTAACTAAGGGATTCTGAGAGTGGTAGAAATAGCACTTCCTATTTAAGAATAAACCAATTGGTTATCCAATATCACATGGTTAGTCCTTAAAACATGCATACAAGTTACCTTATATAAACTGAGCAGGTTGTAATTAGGACTATTTGTAAGGATATATGTATACATACATATGCAATAACAGTTGATGAAAAATGAGGTCATGGATGTGACACAAAGCAACAAGCAGTATATGGAAGGGATTGAAATGGAAAAGGAAGAAGGAAATTACATAACTGTATTTTAATCTCAAATAATAAATGAGAAATAAAATTTTTGAATAATTATATGTTTTAAAATATATAATTTTTGTAGTGCTCATTTGAATGTCAGAGGACAAGTTTTTGGGAAATGTCCTTTTAACTAAGCAAGAGAGTTCTAAGGATATAACTCAGATCATCAGTTTTAGTGTTGGGTATCTTTATCAATGAATCACATGAATATTTGTGTTATGCACAAATTTAATTAATTGATAAAATAAATCAACATAATAAAATATATATTGTAAAAAGTCATTTGACAAAATCTACATGTAGTCATGTTTTCAAAAAATTATAAATTGGGCATTGAGAAATACAAATGACACAACAGTAGAAAAATAGCATTCTCATGTGTGTATGAATAGAGACAAATGAAGGTGTAAAATTCAGTGTAAGAAAATTTAGTAAAATCAGAGTAAATAACATCATTAATCAATATAAACGTATCCTTGTAGAACGGCAATAAGAATTAGGATGTTGCACTGATTTATAATACATAAAAAGCCAGGAATATTTGTTGTAAGAAGTATGAAATGGCTATTCACCTCGACAAAAGAAAACTACGTGTAAAGAAACTAAAGCAGATGAGCATTAGTGGAGAGCTAATCCAAGCTAACACAACTAAACAATCCCAGTGATTAGATGTCAGTGCTCTCCTATTTGATCTCAAGGTTCAACGCAGTCTCATAAATCCTAGCTGTGTTCTTCTTCCAGAAAGAGACAAGTCTTTCAAAGTCTATGTGAAAGTCTAAGAACCTAGAATTAAAAAGACAAAAGAAAAAAAACTTGAAAGAGGCACATATTGGAAGACTTGCACTACCTGATCTGAAAGTTTCTAAATTTCTAGAGTTAACAAAGGACTCTGGTAGTATTATGAGACTAGAAATTTGTATTGTTGGTACAGAACAGAGATTAGAAGTGAATACACATGCAGTTTTTGGTGATTCTATTATAACAATGAATAATTGAGATTGTTGCTCCATTTTCTTTCTGTATTGCAAAATATCTTAGAACAGAGACTGACAAAGAGAGATTTACCTGTATCTTCTTTCAGAGCTTTCACACAGTGGTTGAGCAACCACTGCACACCTGTAAGACACTAAGGGGCTAGGGACACCTGGCAGAGCTTGACACCCACTCGTAGACACCAGGACATAAAGAGAAGGAGGAAAGGCTTTTAAGGGACCAAACTCAGTAACCTTGTGTTTCAACTCGTTCCTAATTCTAAAAGATTCCATGAACTTCCATTGTAGCGAGACATACTGTCAATGCCCTCAGTGAATACATGCGATGATTGGTGGTTCCGAAATTCATAACGTAGAAAGAAAAATGTGTCTTAAGTTCTGGATGCAGATGAAGTGTAACAAATCTGTGCTGACCACAGAAAGCAAGCTGCGATGCATCAGAGACAAACTATAACTGCAACGTCCTCCAAATCCGCAAATAAACTCTAGGAAACTAATTTTCCAGGGTGTGCTAAGAATAAACTTATTTCCAGCTTGCTGAAAAGTTGGATTTCCTCGCAAGTAAAACTTCAACATTTCAACATAACATTTGAAAAATGAAGACCTGGGGGTGAGAGGCTCTCAGAACTCAAAGGGGAGAGGGGAAGTTGTAGAGCCCACATCCAGCAGGAAGACAGGGCATCAAGGGAGGGATGGGGTGGTCATCCCACAGTCAAAAATCTCATCCATAATTGTTCCTGCCTAAAAACCTACAGGGATGGAAATCTGAGGAAAAGAAGGCCCAGCACAGGCCCAAAGTGGGATCCAGCTCAAAGGGAGGTCCCAAGTCCTGACACTAATACTGAGGCTATGGAGCTCACAGAAAGGAACCTAGCATGACCACACTCTGGAAGACCCAACAAACAGCTGAACGAGTCAGATGCAGACTTTTGCACCCAACCAATGGACAGAAGCTGCTGACCCCTCTAGTTGAATTAGGGAAAGTCTGGAAGAAGCTGAGGAGGCAGATGGCCCGGTAGGAAGATCAGCAGTCTCAATTAGCCTTGATTCCCGAGATCTCTCAGACACTGAACCCCAAACCAGGCAGCATACACAAGCTGATATGAGGCCCTCAACACATATACAGCAGAGGACTATGGGGTCTGGGTTTAAGTAGAAAAGATGCAATTAACCCTCAGGAGACTGGAGGCCCCAGGGAGTTTAGAGGTGTGGTGGGATTTGGGGTGGGGGCCTGGGGATATCCTCCTGGAGATAGAGGGAGGTGTTTCAGGGAGGAGGTATGATATGAGGAATAGTCAGAGGGTGGACCAAGAGGGGAATAAAATCTAGAGTGTAAAAAAAATAAATAAATAAAGTTAGAAAAAGGAAAAAAAAGAAAAATGAATAGAGCAACTTGAGTAGGAATATTTACACCTCTGTCAAGTAGAATCTTTCAAAACATAAATAAAATGCTTTTACAAACAACCCAATAAAACATGAGCAACTAATTATAAAATATACTGAAAAGAGGAAAATTTACATATCCCATCTACAATTGTTAAGTGTAAGAAAACTTATGTATATGCTTTTTATTGAAAGAATACAAATTAAAACTCTAATAAGTGTCCACACGCTATCATCACATTGACTAATGTTAAACTCTAACAACACTCTAAATGAAAAATAAAAGAATGTTGACCATTCCATTATCTTACCAAAATTATATGTTCAAAGACACCTAGGGAAGAGAGTAGGGAATGTGTCTGGAGTTAGGATCAGCAGAGAGCAGCACAGAAAGGGTCAGGCAAGCAGAACATCCATATGATAACTGCAAGAAGTTTGGAAACAGAAAGACATCTTTCATTTCCTGGGTTAATAAATCTGCAGAGCTTGACTTTCAGCACATAGTATGACCTTCTGGAAATAAATGATCACAGCAGAAGCAGGTTAAAAGTTGGAGTAAAAATACCAGGGAATAATGTTAAAAGAAAAAAACAGATTTAAAACCCTTCAATAATACACATTGCCAAAACACAATAGCAGAAGTGTAAATTCAACTGGTAAAATCTATCTTACAGGAATGAAAAGTCAAGACTGCTTCAGGTGTGAGGACATAACTAATAAAAATGGAGTTATGGAGATAAAGGCAATGTTGACAGTGCTGGAGCCAGGCTTTAGAGAAGTCAGATACAACAAAGAGAACACTTGGAAAAGTTTAGTAGGTGGTGAAAGACCCAGAAACATTTGGAAACACACACACTGACAGTGTGCTGACACACACAGAGTTTCACATGTACACACAGAGACATAGAGACACATATAGCCAGACATACACATGCACATAAAAACACACAAATGCACACACACAAACACACACACAGAATACATAAAGACACACACACACACACACACACACACAGAGAGAGAGAGAGAGAGAGAGAGAGAGAGAGAGAGAGAGAGAGAGTTTCATATTGTTTGATCTTGATCCCAGATGCAAAAAAGCTGAGCTTATTTATGAGTATTGAGTATTTTTTGAGTAAGAATAAAGTGTGTAAATCAAAACAGAAAATTTAGATTCCAGAGCAACAGATGTACCAGCAATTATAGAGTAAACAGAACCTTCAGAACTGAACAAAATGACAGCTAAAAATCAAGCATGAGAATCTGAATGAAACAATCTGAACTCACAATTAGGAATCGAAACTAGTTTAGCCATTTTAAGTAGTAATGCAGCAGCTCTTGCCTTTGTGTGACTGTACGTATGAGAACAATTTATACAGGGGTGTGCACATGTATATTTGCACAGAAATGGGAGGATGGGGGAAATAACAGAGTCATCACTGAAGGGAAAGGAGATTGTGTGCAAAGATGGTAGGTGGATAGAAGCCACAGTGTGGAAGAATATTTTAAATAAATGGAAGTCTGAGCAAGAAGTCTGAAGCGCCCCATCCCTTCCAAACACACATTGCTGCCCACAAAATGCCTGGCAATGAAACTGGTTATATAGAAGCACATGTTCTATCATTTAAAAAGAATCCTATGTGTTTTATGATTTTTTTAAAATTAGGTATTTTCTTCCTTTACATTACAAATGCTATCCCAAAAGTCCCCCATAACCCCCACTCCCCTACCCACCCACTCCCACTTCTTGGTCCTGGTGTTCCCTTGCAAGACCAAGGGGCCTCTCTTTCCAATGACGTCCGACTAGGCCATCTTCTGATACATATGCGGTGTTGTATGGTTTTGTGTGTTCATGAGTATATATAAGGTACCAAGAAAGTTAGAAAATGGTATCAGAGCCCTGTAACTGGAGTTATTGGTTGTTTTGAACCACGTGGTGTGGGTGATTAACTAAATCTGGGTCTCCTGTGAAGCGTATCTCAGCATCCATGTTCGATCATTTTCTAATGGAGATGTAGTATTTTGTTTGTACACCTACCCTTTCTCCTAGGAAAGCAAGTTCATAAAAGACGGTTAGCTCTACCTTCTCTTGAGTGACAGTATAAATACTTTCTCTCTGGTTACACCTGCAAGCCGTATTATGTGCTGCACTGTTTCTGAGGGAATTAGAAGCTGTTAAGTAATGGGCAGATAACGTATCAACATAGTGGAATTTGGAGACAAGCTACCTGTGTTCAGATCCTAGATCTGTCATATTTCAGTGAGCTTGGACCTGTTAATTATTTTAATTTTTTTTATTAGTTATTTTCCTCATTTACATTTCCAATGCTATCCCAAAAGTCCCCCATACCCTCCCCCCCCAACTCCCCTACCCACCCACTCCCACTTCTTGGCCCTGGCATTCCCCTGTACTGGGGCATATAAAGTATGCACGACCAATGGGCCTCTCTTTCCACTAATGGCTGACTAGGCCATCTTCTGATACATATGCAGCTAGAGACAGGAGCTCCAGGGGGTACTGTTTAGTTCATATTGTTCCACCTATAGGGTTGCAGATCCCTTTATCTCCTTGGATACTTTCTCGAGCTCCCCCAAAATATACAGAAGATTTTTCATATATAATTTCTTTTCATATAGTCTGAAAATTTTCCCTGAGACTTAACATTGAAATTCTGGGTTATTTATATTTTAATAGATGCTTATACATTCATGGCATTAAGATACATGTATTATATAAAATATTATATATTTATAAAGATATATACATATATATTAAGGTATAAATGTTATATATTATACTTTACTTATATTTAGCATTTTATACATAATACATATAGCATTTATGTACATATATATATAATTAACATTTGAAATTTTTCATTTACTTTATTTTCCAATATACTAGGAAGCTCTTTCTACTCCTAATTCAAAACATCATTAATTATTTCCCTGGTGAATAAACTGGGTTAATAAATAAGCCAGTTTTCTACCAACCTCGACTTTTCTGTTCCTTGGACTTGTTCCATGTCTCTGGGACTCTGATAAATGCTATAGTTATTTTAAAGAATGGGTGGTCTCTCCCTGCAGACAGTTTAGTTGGCATGTGAAATCATTGTTTCTGCTTTGCAGCAGTGTTGTGAGGCTTAGTGGTTAACCACATGATTTTAAATACAAATATGAATACGGTTTTTTTGAGGGATTAATTTTTTGAAATACATCTACCATTGAGAGAGTTCACAGTGAGAAGGAACAACTAAGTAGAAAATCAAAGTCTAAACATCAGATATGAGGGTGACAATATGAATAGACAATGCTTAGAGGGAGTGTGCTTAAATATAAGCAAAGTTTTCTGTCATATTCTCAATCACTATTACCGATTAGAGTTAGACATATGTGTCCATATCACCAGGGATAAGTTTTGTATAATATAAATAATAGTTTAACATGCTTCCTCCAAAAGGGGTGGCTCAAACATGACGTGTCTCATGCATTGGTAGGGCTCTTTGGGAGATACTCGGAGATTGTTAGGATATGTAGCCTTTTTGGAGGCAGGGCTGGAGTTTTCTAGCCTTGTGTACTTCATTCTCTCTCTCTCTACTTGTCTCTTTCTCTCTCTATTTCTGTACCCCCTTTCTCTCATTGCTCTGAGTCAATGCAGTGTTACCAACAATCTTATTCTTGTTACCATGTCATGACTTTCTACTCCTCCGGAAACATTATCTAAAATAAACTACTCAGTAAGTTCTTTTTTCTTGTCATGGTGTTTTGACAAAGCAACAGACACATAACATACTACAGATCAACAACACTAAAAGAGCTTGATGCCCAGAAACTGGGACTAGAGAAGAAAGACACCTATGACATAATGCCAGCAGTTATTTTTTTTCCCAACTATTTCCATGTTTTCACGTTAAGATAGAATTGTAATATCCAAAGGGGACCTTTCCAGGTACAATGATTTATTTTGTTAATTTAAATCATTTTGCTTATTTTAAATAAAATTCTATTTGTTTTAACTAGAATCTCAATCTTTGACTCTTATTCAATGTTTTATAGCTTTAAGTAATTTTGTCTATAACTGTGATTCTGGGGAAAGCTAAGGGCATACAGTTTGTTTTTAACAAACTCTTGATTTAGCAGGCTAATCAACCCAAGAATGTGTTGTAAACGTAAGTCAATCTTGGAAAGTAACCAATGACATAATTAGACTGGTGTACCCCTGGCTCCTGTATCACAAAACAGACATTTCATAATGCTTGAAAGAATTTAATACTCCAGCAGCCAGGAAATGTTTTTCTGTTTAGGACCAGAAATTTTGCATTGTTTCTCTTAACAATATGAACCAAGATTTAAAAAGATAACTGCAGCATTGGAGTCTCATGGATTAGCATAACTGTAGGGCTTTGTCCCCCTTTCATTATTTATTCCATTAACTTTCCTATAATTTTCTCATGCAGATGAAAATTGCATAAAGCATGCAAAAGTTAATAGGGAAATGCATATCTATCAATCCAATATTTGTTGAGATTTATTTTATTTAGAGTGTCATTATGGATGAGAGTGCTGGCAGAAACCATTGACTTATCTTTGGAGTTTGTTGAAACCTAGTAAAAATAAAAGTGACCTGGGCAGATGACTTCCTGAACAGGAATAAGTCTGAATACTTAGTACCCTTACAAAATACTGAGCATGGCAATCATTCTCACACCTTTAGGCACAGCACATGGGAGGAAGTTTATGTGGATCTGATGGTTGCCAGTACAGCTTCAGCTCCAAAGAAAGGCCAGCTCTGTGAAAAAGGCAAAAGAGAGACATGGAAGGACACGTGACACCATCCTCCAACTCTACATATCTGTATACATGTACACACAGAATTCCCCAACCTATATATGTGCACTCATGTGCACATACATGCACACACATGCACAAATGTAGAAAAGAGAAAGAAAAACTGAATTGAAGTACAAACGCCCTAGTGGAATTAGATGTGTCCTGAAGTTTAAATGAAGATGCTATCAAACAAATCAGAATATTAATGAGAATTAGTCCACAAGATGTAGAAGTGCACACACATAACATCATGGAGTGGCTTTAGTTTGTTTCATTCCATTGGAGCTTGTTGTATGTCAGGCCTTCTGACAAGTGTGAGGTGAAGTATGCTTTAGATAGATGGAGGGAATAGGAATGCTTAATCTGGCTATTTTAAAAATTGTGTGTGTGTGTGTGTGTGTGTGTGTGTGTTCTGGTCCTTGGGTTCTTTTAAATGTGGAATCAGATCATTTGCAATCAGTTTAACTTCTTTTTTATATTTATTTTATTCATAATAATTTGCATTGGCCTATTATTTCTATTATTTCTGCAGACTAGATTTAAACAGCTATATTTAATAAAAAGTAAAGAGAATGTACACCATCATCTCCTCCCAGATATTAGAGAAAGATTTCTGAGATTTTCTGTATTCAGTATGATGGTTACATATCTAATTATGACAGAATGTAATTCATCTATTCCTAATTTCTTCAAGAATTTTATCATATAGTTACAATGACCTCATTGTGGTTCCCTTTTTTACATCCATTGTGATAATCATCTGAAATCTGTCTTTAATTTCATTAATTTTTGTGTACTATTAAATTCAGTTAATTTGTATATATTTACCCTTGCATTCCTATGATGAGATTAAATTGGTCATGATGTATTCCTTTTTTAAATGAAATCTTGAAATCGGCAAGTATTTTCTTGAGGGACTGTGTGTCTTTGATCATCAGGAAGACTAGGATCTTTGTTGGTCTCTTTTGCTTTGAGTATCAGTCATACTGCCTTCACAGGATGATTTTAATCGTTTCCATTCTACTTTGTGGAACAGGTTAAACAACAGTAAGAACTTCTTTGCAAGACTGATAGAATTTGGCAGCAAATCTATCAATCATTGAACTTTTATTTGTAGGAAGAGTTAATTACTGCTTCAGTTATATTCTTGCCACGAATGTGCTTGTTTATTGATATGTTATATGCACTTAATAATTTCTTCTAGATTTCCAAATATGATGTAATTTAAGTTTTCCAAGTGTTCATTTTTTTGACTTCTGGATATTAGTTCTTTCAGTAAAATAGCATGTTGCATAGTGGAAATATAAAAATCAGTAGCCTTCATACATATTAACAGTGAACTTCTTGAGAAATAAATCAGGAAAATATCCAATTCACATTAGCCTTAAAATATCTAGGTATAAAACTAATGAAGGAAGTAGATGACTTCAAGTATGTAAACTTTAAGATATTAGGAAAGGAAATGGAAGGAAACACTAACCAGTGAACAGACTTCAACGCTCCTGAATTACCAGAATTAATGTTGTATTACCAGAAAGCCATCACAAATAGTTTGAATGCAATCTTTGTCAAAAACTTCCAATGAAAAATTTCAAATTAGAAAATAATCCTAATTTTTAATGAAAATGCAAAATACTGTGAACAATGTAAACAGTATTTGCAGAAAGAAAACTACTGGAGGTGCCACACTGCCCAACCAGAACTATGGTACAGTGGAATAACCCTGGCACAAAGATGGGTATTTTATGGGTAAAGACGATCAAAATATGCTCTTGGAATAGTCAGGCTTTTCATCCAGTGATGTAGGAAAACCTGGATATCCCCTTCATTCAGTTACCAGAGTTCACATACATGCTCAAGCACACACATACAGAAATCAAAGTCTATTTTAAAACACTACTAATGCTAACATAAAATACTTCAAGACTTATATATGTCCCAAAATCTTTTGAAAAGTACTATAGTAATACAAGAAACATATACAAGAATTGATAAATAGGTTTACATGAAATTAAGAAACTTTTATAGACCAAAATAAATTTCAAAAGCTAAACAGAAAAATCAGCTTCCAAACGCTGACACCATCGCATACACCAGCAAGATTTTGCTGTAAGGAACCAGATATAGCTGTCTCTTGTGAGACTATGCTGGGGCCTAGCAAACACAGAAGTGGATGCTCACAGTCAGCTATTGGATGGGTCACATGGCCCCCAATGGAGGAACTAGAGAAAGTACCCAAGGAGCTAAAGGGAACTGCAACCCTATATGTGGAACAACAATATGAACTAACCAGTAGCCCGGAGCTCTTGTCTCTAGCTGCATATGTATCAAAAGATGGTCTAGTCAGCCATCACTGGAAAGAGAGGCCCTTTGGACTTGCAAACTTTATATGCCCCAGTACAGGGGAACGCCAGGGCCAAAAAGGGGGAGTGGGTGGGTAGGGGATTGGGGGGGTGAGTATGGGGGACTTTTGGGATAGCATTGGAAATGTAAACAAAGAAAATACCTAATAAAGAGGACAAAAGATAAAAAAAAAATAAAGAATGAGAGAAAAATCTCTGAAAGCCATACTTACGACAACCAATTTATCTAGACTATATAATGAATGGCAAAAAATGAACACACAGAGACACACACACTCACAACTGACAATTAGTAAATTGACCAACAATCTCAACAAGTACAACCTAAAAAAAAAAGGCATATGACCAAATGCATTTAACAAAATCAGGCTATGATGTTAATCAACTGATAGAAATCTAGATTTATAAGTTTGATATCATTAATCACAATCTTACATGTAGCTGCTAGTAAAAGCATCAGTATTAATTATGTTAGTATCAAGAGCGAGATTCTCTGCCTTTCCAAACAATAGAATGTGTTTAAAAGACAATTATCTAGAAGGGGGGCTCCTGTGACAGAAATAAAAGGAGGCTTTAAGAAAGGACAGCAGAGAAAACAACTGGAGTAAAGTAAATGAGATTATTTGTTACAGGAATGGGAAAACAGGAGGATGGGGAAAAGAGAGGTAAGCCCATGAAAAAGTATTGTCTTGTAAACTAACTTAAAACAATCTATACATAGTAAAGCAAGAAGCTGCTGAGTCAGCAGGGCTAGAAACTCTGCTTCTTAACTCTTTCAGCACTGAATCATAAAAAGATAATCTCATACTCTCTAATCCTTTTTGTCTAGATTGATCTGCCTCTTTTCTTCTCTGTACTTTTCTATTCTAATGTCTATGCCTGCATATGCTCTCCACTTCGAAGTTCTTGACATCTGATCCTGCATCTTTGAGAAAACAAAGAGCCTACTCTCCTCAGAATCTACCTAACTGAACTTCTTTATAAAGAGTGGAAGCCTTCACTGGGTTAGTAGATGAGGCTTTGCCTGAACATGGAGGAGTTGAATGTACCCAGAGTAGGCAAGCATGTCCTTCGGTAAAAAGTTCAAATCAAACTGCCACTGATGTATCCCTTTCAACTTGGACACCCTTCACCAGTGGACAACCCTACAGATACAACTAGTTGTCTGTCAGGGAAAAAATACCCTAAAGATATATGATTTTACTCTACATTCTATTCCAAGTAAGCAAATAAAAAAGAATATAGTCCAGTTTCATAGCCAGAGATTAGTCTGTTGTCTAATATATGTTTGTCTATTTAAACTATTCTAATCTTTGCCAAAATTAAGTATTCATTTTACTTTACTGTGTATTTTTTCTTCAATTAGCTAAACCAGAGTGTACTGATAAAGTATTTTGTTTGCATCATATTTAAGCAAAATGAGATAGAGGAGAAAAAACATATACCAACTTGAAAGAGGAACTGGTGGTAGAGTATTTAAAGAGGCTTGTCTGACTACTTCTCTAATCCTAAACTTTAGAACAACTACTAGTAATAAAAATTGTGTTGTGAAACTTGTAGTGTAAAGGGAAGTGTGAGAGAAAGCAAGTATTTCCAGGCAGACAGCTGTGAGGAATGAATGGATGTTCTTGGATGGGTATTTCTGACTTAGTCTATATTCCCATTGTAAAGTTGATGTCATTAATAAAAGGAGTTCCAGGATCACCTCCAACACAGCCTGGACTCTCCTAACTTCCTTCTCCCCAGGTTCTAGCTGTTTCTGAGGAGTGAGCCTCGGTGTATCTCAGCAAATAAGTCATTGAATGATTTGGCAGGCAGAGATGGGAACAACCTCTGAAAGTGCTCTGCCCACAGTGTATCACAGAACTATATGTCCATCATTCCTTAGCAATTAGTGCAGCATTCCAAATTCTTCACTCTGCCTGACTCAGGCATGGTATAGATGATTAGATAGAAACACAAAGGCATTGAAATGCTCTCTGCTCTCATACGTTATTTTTATCATTAGGAAAAATTAATTCCTGTTTTAGGAAGAAACTATAGAAGCTGCTGCATTTTCATAGAGCTGGCAAAGACATTTCCTCCTTTGTGCTATTCTGATTGTCCTGTCAGACAATCGACATATGTATATCAAGCCACCAGTTTCATGAGGAAAGGTTAAAGACAGACAATTCTCGTCACAATTTCTTGTGTCATAAAAACATTTGAGAAATAGAAAATAGCAAAGAACGAAATACTTAGAACAGCGCTTCATCTGTCATGTACAGTGAAAGCAATATTGCCCCCTGAATAACTTTGACTGCACCGCTATTAGAATAATTTCCATCTGTTATGACATTATTTCTACTATTTAACAAAAAGGGAAATATAAATTCTCCACACAATAGACAAATAGCTTCAATATTTTCCTCTACCCAGCTTCTGGTAATCTCTGTAGTAAAACCCTTCAATTATCCTTACCAGCAATGTCGTGGATTTTTGTGTGTCTGGCAGAAAGCAAAACATAGCTAACCTATGAATTCGTCAATTTAAACAGCATTGTTTAGGAAGGGCTACCTAGTGATCAAATGTGTTCTTTCGTGTTTATTCTGATATCCACAGTAATATTTATTTGCCTGTAGGTGTTCTTGTGAATTCTACTGTTTCATTTCCACCTAATTTGCCAGTAATGAGCACTATCTTTTCTTGTTACATTTAAAAATCGCCTTTATAACTCATTTTATATTATCCACCCACAAATCCTGACTTCCTATTTGGAAAGTACTCATTTTGTGCTCACCCTGGAAACAGCTTTCTTTAAGTAAGAGAAGGTTCACCATAAACCCCTATAAACAATGTAAAAAGACATTGCAATTTAAATATTATATTGTAAATTATTTCCATAAGCAGCTTCTATAGTTTTACTCTGCCACATAGTAGACAATTCATTCAGTATTACAGACTCTGTACAAAAATAACTGTCATCAAAACCCTTGCAGATTTTACCCAATGAGGAAGCTTCACTGCATCTTTTATTGTATCTGGCAGTGGGTAATTGTTAAGATTAAGTCTCTGAAAGATGAAGGAGGGTAATGCATTTTAGGTTGTATCTTACATATACAGGGAATGACTCAAGAATAGTCACAGGGCTCATGCTTTTTGAGTTAAAGAAAATGGAAATACCTCAATAATCAAGGATTGTCTATCAATAGCCAGTCACAGATTCAGGGGAAAAAGTAATGGAGAAATAATAATATTTCCATGTAGTAATATTTTTTATTTAAAAGCTCACTAGCCGCAATGTTCCACAAGGCAGTAGGAGTCTAAAACTGAACAAATAGCAGAGATGTTCAAATGATGTTTATAAAATGTTTTTATCATGTAAACACAGTAGACATAGTACCAAACAAATTTCAAGTAAAAAGGAACTAGATAAATGGAAGATAAGTGGACAAATACAACTGGAAGATGTCTTTTGTCAATGTATCCACTTTATTTATTCATTCATTCATTCATTCATTCAGTTATTCACTTTAAATCCCCGTATCAGCCCCCCTCCTCCTCTAACTATCACCTCACACAGATCTCCTCCATTCTACCACCCCCTCTGGGTATTAGTCCCCAACACACACACACACACACACACACACACACACACTCACTCACTTGCTCACTCACATACATCTGTGTATCAAGTCACTGGAGGACTAGTCACATCCTAACCCACTGAAGCCAGACAAGGCAGACCATTTTGGGGAATGGGTTCCATAGGTTGTCAGACAACAGACTCGGGGATAGCCCCACCTCCAGTTGTTTGAGGAGTCACCTGAGGACCATGTTGCTCATATACTACATATGTGCAGGGGGCATTGATCCAGCCTGAACTCACTGTTTTGTTTGTGATTCAGGCTCTGGGAACCCCCAAGGGTCCAGGTTAACTGACTCTGTTGATCTTCCTGTGGATCCTCATACTCTTCAAGTCTATCAGTCCTTCTCTCAAATCTTCCATAAGGTTCCCTGAGCTCCATCTAATGTTTGGGTGTAAATCCCTTCATCCCTTTCCATTGGATACTGATGGGAGCCTCTCAGAGGAAATTATGCTATGTTCCTGTCTGCAAATATAACAGAGTATCATTAATAGTGTCATGGATTAGTGCTTGCTCATGGGATGGGTCTCAAGTTGAGGTAGTCATTGACTGGCTATCTGTGTTCTATCTTTCTTCCTGATATTCTTCTACATAGCTATGTTCTTAGCAGCTTTATTCATAATAGCTACAAAATAGAAACAACCCACATGTCTCTCTACAGAAGAATAGATAAAGAAAATATTTGTTCATTTACAACATGGAATATTACACAGCCATTAAAAACAATGATGTGAATTTTACAGGCAAATGGGTGGAACTATAAAATGTAATCCTGAGTGAGTTAAACCAGACCCAAAAGGATATGCACGGTAGCTTTGTATTCACTTATTAGTATATATTAGCCATAAAGTATGGGACAACCCTGCTATAATCCACAGACCCAAAGAAGGCAAATAACAAGGAGCATCCAAGGGGCGGGGGTGATGGTTGAATATGAGAAGTGAAATAAAAATAAATATCAGAGGTGAAGGAGGGATCAAGGTAGGAGAGGGGTTGGCAAGGAGAGCAGGGAAGGAGGGAATCAGATGTTGGGAGAGCAGGATAGAAAGAAGGGAAAGTGGTAGTTTGTGGGCAAGCAATCTCTAGGACCTGCCAGAGACCTGGGTTGGGGAAGACCCTAGGGTTTCTATAGGAGTGGCTCTAGCTGAGACTCTTAGTGTAAAGCCCAACCAACTACACTTTTGAAGATATTCCATTTTGTATAAGAACAGGGGCTAAACTCCAATTCCAGAAAGAAAATCACAGAGTCCTCCTGAGCAAGCATCCTATGGCAACCCTTTTCCCCCATAGCATCCTGAATGGAAATTCCAAATTTGCTGTAACCACACTAACGTCCCTGAACTTGGAGCTCTCACTCTGACCCAATGCAATCAATGGTGAAAGTCTGAGAGATCATGCTTGCCCGTTAGTTTGTAATAAAGGCCCTTATGTGTCTTATATTAGAATTGGCTCCTCAGTGATCTTTGGGTGTCTGAAATTTGGCCATAACACTAGATGTTGGGGTATGGATCTAGAAGTGTCTAGTTTTACTAGCCAGGCAGGAGTCCCACAGGAGATTACTTGCCCACAAACCCTTTGATCCAAAACGTGTCCTGCATACTATTTATCCAGTTTTAATGTTCTCTGGAGCATTAATTATTTACTCATGCTCAGAAAGGAGGAAAAAATGCTATTATTGGAAATGAGCTGCATTGTGGATGGTGTGGAGGTAAGTCTGAGGCCTTGGAGGATACAGATCGTTCATCACTCATAATATTCATCATCATCATCATTGTAGCCAGGTCAACAAGATTGTGAGACAATACCTCAAGAAGTAAAAATAAAAAGTTACTGTAAAAACTAACGTTTCATTGGAAATGTAATTGAGGAAAATACGTAATTAAAAAAAAAACAAAAAAAAAAACCCTAACGTTTCTACAAGTGTTTATGGTCTAAGTTGGCTGGCAACTGACACACAAAAGTAAACAAATATAATTGTTAATAATAATAATTTACAGTCATATTAATAAAGATAAGCATAAGTTACTTGTAAGAAAAGAAAAAAATATTTAAAAGGCTCCTGATTTAAGAGGCTAGTGATATAGTCAGTATTTTCAAGAAAAGCACTTTACATTGTCTCTGCTCCATAAGTTTTTGCTCTTTTAAGCCTTCCATGAAACTAGCAGGGAACATTAGATTTTTGAATTGTATTACTGCACGCTTTCAGTTATCACAGTGCGTACATTAAATGTAGCCACATTAAAGTTTCTTTCAGTGTATATTAAAAGGAAATGAATGCAACTGCATTAATGCTATTTTAACAGTCTGCTAATCATATTATTTGCAAGTTTGATTGTCAGTCACCAATGTGTAACTTTTGGATCATTTTTTTTTTTTTTTAGCAACACTAAAAGGTAAGAACATATTCTTAATTATAGTGACACACACCCTCTTTATCAAATATCCAAGAGAAAGAAGCATGAGTTTCTGCTTCCATATGGCAAGAGGAATATGGGAATACATTCTTTTCTTTTTAATAATTTCTATTTCTATGTAGGAGATAGTTTGAGAAACTTATCTTGAGGTTATACCTTTAAATAGTCAGATTAAAAGTGGTTATGAAATAGCTTTTCAGGCTTGGGCCCAGATGGAGCTCATTCACAGTCTATTTCCATCATAATAGGATCTCAGAAGTGAATGCAAGGGGAAAGAGGGCTAATTCAGCCCATGACACAATGTGGGATTGTTCTCAACAGCAATATCTGTACGTTTTTATACAGCCTGGAAGACACTCGGGTCTTTTGGCCTTATTAGCTTTAGCTCAGAAATCAGTTTCCTAATACCAGTCATGAGAATTCCACTGAGCCCTTTTTTCTACCCTTAATAAGTACAATGAAAGAAGTATTTTAGGAAGCTAAATATGAAATATGAAAGAATTTTTGGCATCGAAGTCCTTGCTGGAGCCAGCTAAAACATGGTTCTGAAGAAAACAGAGAGAAAAGAAAGAAAAGGAAGAAAGAAAGAAAGAAAGAAAGAAAGAAAGAAAGAAAGAAAGAAAGAAAGAAAGAAAGAGAAAGAGAGAGAAAGGTCTTTTGTTTCCAAAATAAAGCACTGGCTTCTGAGGGGAGAATTATTTAACAGAGCATTTGAAACAAAAAAGCAAAATCCGAGGAAACTGAAAAATGCTATATGAGGGGTAATTGCATTTCTATGATCCTGTGTGCAAAATCACTGGAATCATAAAGATACTTATTTGCTTATGAGCGTTACATGTGAAAAAGGCCAGTTTACATTGCAGAGGAGGTAAGATTAGATGTGCCATGTTCCCCGTTTGTTCTTCTTGCTTCTCTTACAATGAGAACGTTTTGACTCATTTTGAGAAACCAGTCCACAGTTAGTTTACATGAGAAATTCAATCATTAAGAAAATTGACCTTTAAAAGCAATATGGACATAACCCCCACAGTTTAGAATTGTCCTGTAGTCATTTTCAAATGCCAGAAATGGCTAATGCATCACTATTATGTCTTTCTTAACAGTACTTAGTACTTGATAACTTTAACAGTACTTAGTACTTGCTCTTGATAACTTTAGAAGAGAGGAAGCTAAGCTATAAAAGACATGAAATCATCCTAGATATTTGTCTATCATATTCTTTTAATGATCCAAGAGGGAAGAACAAAGAAATGAGATGGAGAAAAATGATGACAGAAGTAGCAGCAAGCAGTGGTCAGGTGTGATAAGTGGCTCAAGCAACACCCAACAAAGGCAAGCGATTTTGAAATTTTGACATAAAGTCTTTAGAGTCTGAGCTCTTTAGTCTTGTAATAACTCACTGGAAACTAGATATGTATGGGAATACAGAAATATTTGTCTCACATACTGAATATTTATGAGTAAAAGTAGATATAGTAACATGTAAATTTCAAGTAAAGAGCATTTAAATAAATGGAGATCTGAAATTTGCCCGGCAAAGCATTCAAAATAAGTATGTAGAAGAAACTCCTAAAAGAGAGTTATGTCAGGAAGGCAGCAGAGAAAGAGACTCTAGACCTCCTTGCCAGCTTCACAGATACAGTATTTAAACAACTGCCCACAGCTGATTATATCTCAGGAGTGCTCCCAAATATGAAAATGCATGTGCTCGTTAGATTTTTGACAACTTAATAAAGTCCAGATTCATCTGAGAAGAGAGAATCTCAATTGAAAAAGAACACCTCCATCATATTGACCTGTAGGCAAACCCGTAGGACTTTATTAATGAATGAAGTGAGAGGACCAGGTCAGGGGGTCCCATTGTAAAGAAAGCTGGCTTTGCAAACCAGGAAGCAGAGTCTATGGACCTGCCTCCAGGTACCTCCCCTGACACCCATCCTTTCACGATAGACTACAAGTAGCCTCTAGTACTATGCATCCATTAGTACTCACCACTATGACCTCTACTGTGGACCCTATGAGAACTCACACCTTGACTTTCACTGTGTAGCCATCACTACTCACCATCCAGAACTCCAGAGCCTTTGGAGGTTTATCTCAGTTTTGATAACAAGAAATTCAGTGGGTAGAAAATCTACACCAGCATATCTTCCTCAGAAACTGGTTCACCAAAGCACAGCAGGGAGGTAGAACAACAAATAAGCTTTCAGGCTGAAGACTATTCAACCAAAGGCCCTGGAGCCAGCAACAGCGTGTGTCTCCAGGATCTGAGCAGACTCGGGAGCAATGTTCCAGAATAAGTCTATTGATGGGTTATTGAACTCACACTGTATAATGTCGTAATGATGCATCATCCAATGATTGAGATGACAGCCAGGAAACACAGAAACAGAATGATAAAAAAAAGGAAAAACCCAAGTATTATCCAAATCACCAGTAACAATAACTATTTAAAACATCTGAGTGTCCCTTAGAAAGAATTTAAAGTCCTTTAAAAAATTGATCAAGCTATGGAAGAAGACAGCTCAATAATATCAAGAAAAATACACAATGAAAAATTCACTAAAGACAGAAATTAAAATAAAAATCAGGAGCTTTTGAATGAGATGAAAAATAGGAAAGATACAACAAGGAATTTCAAGAGAAGACTTGATCAACTGTAGATAACCTCATCAAAACACAAAGCAGGTAATTTGGAGTTACTAAGAAGAAAGGTGACAAGGGAATAAAAAGCATACAGGATTTATGGAGTACCTTAAATAAGTCAAGCATAAATTACAGAATTTCAAGGGAAGTTAAAAGAAAAGTGAGTAAAATATTTAACAAGTTAAGACAAATTTGTAGAAAAGAAATTACAAAATAAATTTATCTTATTCACAATAGTTTTAAAATAAAAAAAAAATACCGAGATACAAACCTAACCAAGGTAGTGAAAGATCTCTACAATAAAAATATTAAGAAAATAAAGAAATCAAGTAAAGAAACTTAGAAGACTCAAATATCGCCCATGTTCATCAACTGGCAGGATAAAGGTGAAACTGGTTTTATTGTTTGATTGTAATTCTAATCGTTTATAAAGAAACTATTAAAATTCACATGAATACATAAAAGCAAGAGTAATTCTGATAAACTTAACAATGATGAAAGTGTTAGAATACCCATCTTCACATTAGACCACAAAGCCACCATGATAAGGACAGTATTAGTAGCAGTACAGGAGGAGAAGGACAGAGGGTCAGAAAATTGAAAGGAGGTGTGTAGCCGTGGGGGTATGAGGAACTGGGAGTAGTCACTAGAAAGTTTCAGATGCCAGGGACTCAATATGTTCCCAGATCCCAACAGGGATGATGTTAGCCGAAATGTCCAACAAAGGGGAGAGAGAACCTGTAGAGACCATATCCAGTGGACAGTCACGGCTTCCAGTTGAGGGATGGGATCACCAATGAATCTCAAAAATTTAATCCAGAATGGCTCCTGTCTAAAGGAAATGAAGAAACAAAGAGTAGAGTAGAGACTGAAGGAAAGGCCATCCAGAGACTGCCCCACCTAGGGGTTCATCCCATCTGCAGACAACAAATCCAGACACTATTGCTGGTGCCAAGAAGTGCTTGCTGAAGGAACCCCATATAGCTGTCCCCTGAGAGTCTGTGCTAGAGCCTGATCAGTACAGATGCAGAAGCACTCATCAGTCAACCATCAGACTGAGCAATGGGACCCCAATGGAGAAGATACAGGAAGGATTGAAGGAGCTGAAGGGGTTTGCAACCCCATAGGGAGAACAACAATATCAACTAACCTAAAGACCCAGAGCTCCCACAGACTACACTACAAACCAAAGAGTACACATGGAGGGACCCATGTCTCAAGCTTTATATGTAGCAGAGGATGGCCTTATCTGTCATCAATAGGAGGGGAACCCCTTGGTACTGTGGAAGCTCGATGCTCCACTGTAGCTGAATGAGAGAGGGGTGATGCGGGAGTGGGCGGGTGAGTGGGGCAGCACCATCATAGAGGCAGTGGGAGTAGAATGGGAGATTTGCTGAGGGGAGACAGGGGGTGGTGGTGGTGGTGGTGGTGGTGGTGGTGGTGGTGGTGGAGGGGAACAACATTTGAAATGTAAATGAATTGAAAGAAATAATGAAAGGAAGGAAGGGAGGGAGAGAGGGAGGAAGGGAGGGAGGGAGAGAGAGAGAAAGAAAGAGAGAGAGAAAGAAAGAGATGTGTGCTAAAGAGATGTGTGCTCCAGTGAAACAGAAAACCGAAGCATTAACCCAAGCAAGTACACTACAGCTATCTGATTTTTTTAAAGTAACTTCATTTATTAATTCACCTTTCATATTAATTGCTGCTCCCTCCTAGTCTACCCCTAACACAGTGCCTACTCCCATCTCCTTCTCCTCTGATATGGTGGAGCCCACCTCCTCATTCCTCCATCCTGGGATATCAAGTCTCTGCAGATCTAGGCTCATCGTCTCCCACTGAGGCCTGACAAGACAGTTAGTGGAATGGGATCCATGGACAGTCAACATCTTTATAGAAAGCCTCTGTTCCAGTTGTTGGGGGATCCACATGAAGACTGAGTTGCACATCTGCTACATTAAGTGCAGGAGAACTGGATCCAGTCAGTGTATGTTCTTTTGTTGGTGGTTCAGTCTTTGAAAGCCTCCAAAAGTCCAGGTTAGCTGACTCTGTTGGTCTTCCTGTGGAATTCCTGTACCCCTCAGAGCCCTCAATTCTTCTCTGAACTCTGCATCTGTTTTAGTCACCTGCTGGGTGGAGCTTCTCAGAGGACAGTCATGCTAGGCTAGTGTTTGTTGGCTTAACACAATCATTAATAGTACCAGGGATTGCTGCTCGCCCATGGGATGGGTCTCAGGTTGGACCAGTCATTGGTTGGGTCTCTGCTCCATCCTCCATCCTCCATCCTTCATCCCTGCATTTCATGTGGACAGGATACATTTTTGGTTAAATTTTGTAGGTGGGTTTGTGTCCCTATCATGCCAATGGGGTTCCTGCTTGGAAATAGAAAGTGGCTTTTGTCAGGCTCCATATCCTCACACTGTAAATCTCAGCTAATGTCACCCTCATTGATTCCTGGGAAACCTTCCTCTCCCAGGTCTCTGACTTATCCTTGAAAGCCCCCTAATTCTGCCTCCGCCAACTGCACATTTTCATTTATTTTCTTAGCCTTCTGATTTTCCTCCTGTAACTCCCCTCTCTGTCCCCTGTCTCACCCAGTTCACTCCATCCATCTTCCTCCTATGACAATTTTATTGCCCATTCTAAGTGTGATTTAAGCATCCTTGTTTGGGCCTTCCTTCTTGTTTAGCTTCTTGGTCATTGAAGTATAGTGTGAGTATCCTGTATTTTATGACTAATAATCACTTATAAATGAGTGATTACCATGCACAACCTTTATCACCCTGCACACAACTCAATTGCAAATTGATCAAAGACCTCAACATAAAACCAGATATGCTATAACTAATAATATATAAAATGGGGAATAGCCTTGAACTCATTGGTACAGGAGACAATTTCCTGAACAGAACAACAATGGCTCAGCCTCTAAGACTAACAACTGATAAATATGGCCTCATAAAACTGAAAAGTTTCTGTAAGGCCAAGAACATGATCAATGGGACAAAATGACAGCATACAGATTTGGGAAGGATCTTTACAATCCTTAGGCCTGACAAAGAGCTAATGGCCATAATATAAAATTAACTGAAGAAATTACACTCCAGCAACATAAATAACCCAGTTAAAAGAAAAGTTTTACAGAGCAGAAGAATTCACAGCAGAGAAATCCCAAATGGCTGAGAAGCACTTAACATTTGTTCAGTGTCCTTAGTCATCAGAGAAATGAAACTCAAAATGACCCTGAGAGTCCATCTTATACCAGTCAGAACAAGTTAGATCAAAAACTCTGTATGTGGAGCAAGGGGGAACACTCTTCCATTGCTGGTCAGAGTACAAACTTGTACAAACCCTTTGGAAATCAATGTGGCAGTTTCTAAAACAACTGGGAATAATTGTACCTCAAAACCCAGGTTTACTATTCCTGGCCATATACAGAAAAGATGTCCCACTATGCCACATAAGTCCCACATGGTCAACTATCTGATTTTTTTTTAAAACTAAGATGCTAAAAACATACTTTAAAGATAGATATGCTTGATAACGGAAAAAATCTCTCAGCAGTAAACAGCACTAGGTGTTCTTCCAGGTTTGATCCCAGAATCTCTATGGCAGCTAACTGCTGTCTCTAACTCCAGTTCCAGGGAATCTGACACCCCCCTCTGGCCTTCTCACATGGTGCCCAGACATGCAGGGAAAATACACACAAACCCACAAACATACAGCTTACTGAAAATTATAAGTGAAAATTCATATTCAGAATAATCTGTTTATAATCTAAGTTTATAAAGGGAATACATAAAACACTCGTCATCTTTAGAGATTAAAATTGACAGTTTAGTGATGTCACTAACTTGATGATTATGCAACAGAAAGGGTGTAAATGGTAGAAAAACAGACACTGGAAGAAGCATGGATTAAGAAATCAAAATAAGTCTATGGAGAAAATTATTCAAACTGTCTAATTAGATTTGAAGCTCACTCAATAGCAGGAAATTCTCAGCTGGCAACGCAACCCTAGGCATCCATTCCTGGCTAGAGATGTCACGGCCCTAGAGAAATGCTTACTCATGTCATTTTTTTCTTAAGCCAATGTAGCTTAACTGTCCTCTAAATGATGATGCTTATACCACTGAAAAGCTTAGCTTTACCTACTCCTCAAAGCAGCTTCTTTTTTTTTTAGTAGATGGATGCTATCCCATAGATCTTCAACTGATAGAAATGTAAAGAATAAATGATTTTGGGGTGTGTATTCTCAATCAGTAGGTCTATCATTGAACAACTTCATCTAAAATCACAGTCGAGGTTTAGCAATTGTAAGAGTCAGGGGATCAGTGCACCAGCTGAGAGATAGTATCCTCTAGACATGGCCGGGAAGCTAGTGTATGGCTATATGAATAAGAAAGGCCAATCGCAACTTCAGTTTGCATGTTAACATGGATGGTACATTCTTTCCAGTTGTAAAGACCTTCAGCATGGGAAAGTTCTTCAAAGCTTTCAAAAGACAAGCTTGTCTTCAAAATTGTTGTTTGAAAGGTATCAAAACAAATGATTATTTCATTCATAATTTACACATACATAAAATATTTCCTTCTCTCTCTCTCTTTTTAAAAAATATGGAACACTTCAAGAATTTGCGTGTCATCCTTGTGCAGGGGCCATGATAATCTTTTCTGTATCATTCTAATGTTAGTATATGTGCTACTGAAGCGAGCACAATATTTCCTTCTTTTAACAAACCAATTGGATAATAACTCCCTATAGGGAAGAAATCAGAAGAAAAAGTAACTTCTGAGAAAGGAATGAATCTAATTACTTTTGCAGAAATTTCCATTCCTTATTGTATTATGCTTTTAAAATGTTTGGTTAAAATGAAATACTTTAAATAATTTCTGTCTCCAGGAGAGATTATTTTAACCTGGATATTTATTGATTCTGTTCTTCATGATACCCAGTAGACAGCTATTAATGAAATATTGACAAAAATGAGAAAATAGGTTGTTTACCATGTAGGGACATATGCAAGTTCATGTAAGTTGTAAGCTATGTTAGTTCATGGATCTCTGTTATGATTTCCTCCAATTAAGAAGAAAGCAGCCAATGGATTTAAGCTAAAAAGGATTCCTCATCTACAGGTATCTTTAAAGTTTATGAAGCTGAAACACCTTTGTGTGAAATAGCAAATTTGTTCGATCATCTGTTAACAAGTACATGAGCTACACATAAGAGTAAATTCTAATTTTATTTAAAGCTGGACTTCTGATGACATATTGCTTAAAACTACAAGTCATGATTTAAAATACAAACTTATTATCCGAAGGCTAGAGGTAGTGGATTGATATTGATCCACTTAATAGCTGTGGTAAGCTTCTTTTATCAGCTTTGCATTTACACATTTATCTGGTTCAAAGGCCAATCCAATAAACCCTCTTATTGGACATCACCTGCTCATACCCTGTAGCAATTTTTTTCTGGTAGAATTCCTCTCTGATTGCTGCTGCAATTTCCTGAGTTTAAGGATTAAAGAAGGATTTCTGTCATGAGACTTTGCTTTCTTTGTTTCTTCATAGACTAGGATCACATACAGTGTGCAAAGTTCCCGTTTGAAGGGTGAGAGATAAGAGTGATATCTGCTCATACAATCCAATAATGCTATGCTTAAATAACTTGCCAGTTCTTGACCTCATTCAGTATTATAATGAAAGATGTGGAATGATATATTCTCAGATACTAAACCCATTACCAGGCAAGATTTTCACCTTTGCATGGATTGCAAGACTAATTTCTCAGTAACACAAACACTAAAGTTCCTGAACTTGAAAAGCATTCTATGAGACGTTATGAAGAACAAAGTTTCTAAACTTTCAATTATTTGTGATAAACAAGCTTATTTTTCTTATTATAATACAAGTGATCGCCCTCAAACTTGCTTCTTGCCAACCTCAAAAAATATACATTTCTCTCACGTTTTGTACTTTCAGAGGTAAACACCCTCTTCCTGTTCTCATATTTCCACATGAATTTTTAAGGGCAATCTTATACATTTTGCCCTGGCTATGACCTTTGTGTGCTGAGGAGGAGCATGGATGGTTCATTTTCCTGCCCCTGTCTCCTGAATTTTAGGTGCACACCATCACATCCAGTTATGTAGACTTTAGAACTTTGAGAGTGCTAGACAAACACTTTTTTTTAACAGATATTCCTACTTTTGTTTGTGTTCATTTTCTTCTTTAGTATTTATTTATTCATTTTTAATTTTGCATGCTGAGGTTATCTACCTGTGTGAATTTCTGTGCATAGTGAGTGTCCTACGTCTGCAGAAATCAGAATGGTTTTTCAGAGCTGTTCGAACTGGAGTTACAGATGGTCACCAGCCACCATGTGAGTACTGGGAATTGAACTCACATCATTTAAAAGAGCAGCCAAGGCTCTCAGCCATCTAAGCCATCTCTCCATTCCCCAACTCTTTCTTAGAGTTCATCACTAAATCATCATTTTGACATTGCTTTCTCTTTAGCTATTCAGATCCTTTCCTTTTCAGCTCATCTGATTTGTACAAACAAGGAGCTGTTGTTTTGTTACTCTATCTCCAACTAATGTGGCTTGATTGACATTATTCCACCAATGAATCAGTGCTTCAGTCTTCTAGAGATACTCCTACTGAGAAAGAAATTAGAGGGTTCAACACTCTGAAAAGTAGCTTCACTTTCAAAGCATGAAAACTTAGGTCTAATATTCTTATTTTTATTTACTTTTTATTTTATGGACAATTTAGGGAGGAAGGGGTTTATTTTATTTAAACTTTCACATCACTGTTCATCATCTAAGGAAGTCAGAACCAAAATTTAAATAGGGTTGAACAAAGAGTCAGAAGCTGATGGAGAGGCCATGGAGGAACATTGTCTACTGGGTTGCTTTTAATAGCTTGTTCAGCCTACCTTCCTGTAGAACTCAGGACCGCTAGACCAGGGGTAGCATGGCCCACAACTGGCTTGGCTTTCCAATATAATGACTCATTAAGAAAATGTCATACAGACTTGCCTAGAGAATAATCTTTTGAAGACATTTTCTCAATCAAGGTTCCCTTCTTTCAGATGAGTATGGCTTGGGACAAGTTGACATAAGACTATCTAGCACAGCAGCCACCTGTAGCTATTAGTCAGGGACTAGCAAAGGAATGCTGAAGAAAGAGCTCAAAATGAAAGGCATTATAATGTTAACATCGATAGAGCTTGAAATGAAAAAAAAAACTGAGTTATAGCATATAAGTATTCAGTGTTAGTTCTATATCTAGCTGAAATTCTCAGGCATTCACAGAATATAAAAATATTTTTGAAGCACATGGTAAAGATATTTACTATAAGAATTTGCATACCATTATGGGTTAAGAAATAGTCCCTGGGGCTGGAGATATTGCTTAGTGGTTGAATCTACTTGTCATCTCAGGAGATCCAAGTTCAGTTATCAACATCTACTTTTATCTACCACAGGTTCACACATGTATGCAGTACACACACACACACACACACACACAGAGAGAGAGAGAGAGAGAGAGAGACAGAGAGAGACAGAGAGTAAATATTTTAAGTACAAAAATCATTTTTATCAGAGCATGACAGTTACTGTACTGTGAAAAGAAATAAAAGTTGAATTCTGAGACTGAAAGCTCAATGCTAACTATGACTTAAACATTCAAACTGGGTGCCACTAGTGCAGCTCAATATAAAGGGGCTTTATCACAGGTGGGTCAGATTCACAGGTGAATTTATGGACTGACCAGTGTGTAGCTGTAAGTAAACAGACCTAGCTGAAAGAAATCACTATGGGGTCCTTCTGTTCAACCATTCTCACATTCCCTCTCTGTCTCTTTTACTCCTTCCCTTTTCCTCTCTCTCTCTCCCTCTCTCTTTCCCCTCTTCCCTCCCTTCTCTCCCTCCCTCCCTTCTCCCTCTCCCTCCCTCCCTCTCTTTTACACACACACACACACACACACACACACACACACACACACACACACATCTCTAATTCTATTCCACCTGTACATCCATTTCTTCCTACATACTTTGCCACTCTCCCAACTCCCATTGCAGACCTGCTTTACTACAAACATAGACCACATCACGACCTTTTCTCTTAACACAAGTCCACAGTGATGGATCGAAGTGATCATGACTTGAAAATGTTCAAACCATAAGCCAAAGTTAGTATTTCTCTTCTATTGCTTCGATCTGGTGTTCAGTCCTGGGGACAGACAGCTGAACATACTTCAGAGCCATTCCTCAGTTTGTACTTGGTTGTCTCCTACTTCGTGTTCTAGTTTTTAAGTCAAGTTTCACTAATCACTTTATCTACTCATTTAATTGATGTTAATCCCCTTCCTGTACCACATATAGTTAGAAACCTCATGTAATTCTATGAAAAAAAATTAATGACTTAAGTTTCAGCACGATAATCATATTATGAAAGATGTAAGAATATGCCAATGCTTGTTCTGGGTGCTGGTCATCAGGAGCAGTTTTGATTAGCAGATTGGAAAAAGTATTTATTCAAACTATCCTTTTTACTTTCTCTTTTAGCACTTTCTTGGTTCCTATTATTTCCCTGAAATGTGCTATTCTCAGGAAAGCACTAATTCAGTTAGATTAAATTTTCAAACTCAACCTGCCCTGTAATGTTTGTGGATAGAATATGTTTAGCTGTTCTGTGACCAACACATATGATTTCCTCAATGATAGGGTCTAGCCATGTATTTACACTAGGTAAGCAAGAAAAATTTTAACTGGTTGCTTTAGATGTATCGCAGTTCCATAAACTTCCAGGGCATTCTTTTGCATCCATCCGCTATCATCTTTTTTAATATGCATAGTATATCGAAAAGTATAAGCAGACAACTTTGTGAAAGGAATTAAGCTATTTATTTGGGTCTCAGCTCTACCTTGGCCTCCTTATATCCATGATTTTCCCTCTAAGATTCTATTGTTCAGAAAGGCAGAGGATCTCTTTCCTGATATTAACATAATTAATACTGATGCTTTTACTAGCAGTTCTATGTAAGATTGTGATGATGTCAAACTTATAAATCTTGCTTTCTATCAAGAGTTAGTTGTTATGCAGTTTTTATGCTTATTTTTGGTTATTTTAAACAAATACTTTTCCTTGAATTTCATCATAGGTCCAAGAAATATATTCTCTTCCAGCATATATACTGTTATTTGTAAAAAACTCACTGAAATGTCTTAAGAGCTAGAAGTGACATTTTCTACTACATCTAGCAGAATGTATCGTAATTATTAAGGAAAGGAGTATCTTGGGAGGCTAAGGGAGGATAGAGATATAACACAGGGAGTGACAAACAGAGTAGATGAAACTGATGCATGCACACACATAGCTAACATCCTTTACTCCCCTCTTTCAAAAAGAGCAATCCTAGCTGTGACATTGATCTCTTGTGTACCTGAGAAGTGTTAACAATTTCACACTCACTTTCTAAAGAAAGCTTTCCAAATAATACAGGTCTTGAATTCACCCCGTGCTATATGAAGATTCTTATTCTTTTCCACAATTAATATATGTCTTAAATTTGCCTCATGCTATATGAATTATCTTTTCTTTTTTTCCACTATAGATTGACTTAGTTATCAATATTTGCATTTACTATGGAAGCCCCTAGCATTTTTTTTCATTTGTAAACAGAGATGGAAAATGTTTCTCAACTGCAGTATGAAAAATATAGTTAGGGAACAGTCTTTGTATTTATGAATCAAAATTAGAGTTTATTGGTATTTGGTTTTGCTATAGATGTATGTGTATAAGAATGACTAAGGTAGACACACACTTAAGCAAAGAAGAGTAACATCAATATGCTGTGTGAGCCAAGGGGGCAGGCTGGGGGGGGGCAGGGAGAAGAATAGAGCAGGTCACAGAGGGAGGGATAAAGAAAGGAGGGAGGGCAGGTGGGAGGGAGTCAGAATCTACAATAGATTTTAGAAAAGAATACAAAATAGAATTGGTAATAGAATAACTTTTCTATTACAAATTAGAAGGTAATAAACTGCTACGTGGTAATACATAAGAATAGCATTTCATACCTATTTAAATCCAAAATCCTAACGTATTCAAAGGCCTTTATTTCAAGTTAAAATAAGAAAGAATCTGAACAGA
Organism: Mus musculus; assembly: GCF_000001635.26. Classification (NCBI taxonomy): domain Eukaryota; kingdom Metazoa; phylum Chordata; class Mammalia; order Rodentia; family Muridae; genus Mus; species Mus musculus. The sequence continues at coordinate 51,245,241 of NC_000085.6, forward strand.
GAGTATACGATAAATACAAAAAAGATGGCAGGATATAATCTGACTGCATATGAACTAACGCAGTTAACACCAAGAAGACTCCTTCAGACATTCGTTTCACCTAAAAGTCCAAGTAGATATCAAATTGTTTTTTGCATTAATAATTGATGAAATAATAGACTTCACTAGCCAATGATCTTTTTTATTGATTATTTCATTATTTAAATTTCAAATGGTATCCCCCCCTTCCCGGTTACCCCTTCACAGCCCCCCCTTCCCATGCTTCCTCTCTGCCTTTCCTTTGGTTCTATTAGGGTGCTCTTAAACCCACTCACCAACTCCTGCCTCACTGCTCCAGCATCCCCTTATTCTGGGGCATTGAGTTTCCACAGGACCAAGGGCCTCCCCTCCCACTGAGGCCAGATAAGGTCATCCTCTGCTACTGTGCAGCTGGAGGCATGGATCCCTCCACGTGTCCTCTTTGGCTGGTGGTTTAGTCCCTGGGAGCTCTGGGAGGACTGGTTAGTTAACGTTCTTCCTATTGGGGTTACAAACACCCGTAGATTCTTCAGTTCTTCCCCTAACTCCTCCACTGGGGTCTGTGTGCTCAGTCCAAAGATTAGCTGTGAGCATCTGCATCTGTGTTGGTCAGGCTCTGGCAGATCCTCTCAGGGGACAGCTATACCAGGCTCCTGTCAGCAAGTGCTTCTTGGCATCAGCAACAGTGTCTGGTTTTGGTGTCTGCAGATGTGATGGGTCCCAATATGGCACAGTCTTTGAATGGCTTTTCGTTCAGTTTTTGCTCAATATACCCAACAACCGTTTAATGGCTGTGCATATCAGATATAGACAAAACTTTTAAACGTAAGATTCTTGAAGGTGGGAGACCTCTTCCTATCTGAACCATAATGATCAGTCCTGAGCTACTCTTTCTACAGGATATAACAGAAGTGTGATCTTCATTCTTTTAGTTACAGATTCACACCATTTCCAGTATCATCATCCCACTATTTATGTTTCTACTAAACTAGCAAGGCAATTTAATGATTATGTCTGAACATAGATAATGTAGATTGATAGATTACACATGTAAAATAAAATTTGAACTCTAAACATAATTTTAAAGATTTGGGGACAATTCTTAAGAAAAATAGCAAGATAAGACAGGCTATATTTTGTCACACTTTATAAGAAAATTATCTCTATTTCAGTATTGAACATTTTGATACTTGTGATCTCTGTACAACAACATTATTGTACTATTTACTTACATTAATACTGTGTGCATTGAAAAATAATAATGAAGAATTTTATTGAGCACTAAGATTTAGAAGAAACAAACCAACACTATCTTGTTATTGCTTCACACAATTCTTTTTTGTGTGTTTTTTGTTTTCTTTTGTGTTTGTTTCTTTTTGTTTTTCCTCTCTCTCTCTCTCTCTCTCTCTCTCTCTCTCTCTCTCTCTCTCTCTCTCTCTTTCCCTCTCTCTCTCCCCTCTGTCTTTCTTTACTTTACTTTTTATGACTGAGTTTAATCAAGAGCATCTGTGAGAATTTCCTTTCAGAACTCTCTGTTGGAGCCTAATGATCTCACATTTGGGAACACGACTGAATGTCCCTCCTAGAGAATCCAATCATAGTGAATTATTCAACAGGAGGAGGAAGGATCCCTCGAGCCCTACCTAATCTTCACCTGACTGTTGTCTAGCCCAGTCTTGTATAGGTCAAGAGCAGGGAGCCACAGCTGCTGTGACCAGATTATTACAATGACTTCCGTACTTTGAAAATAGCATGTCTAAGATTTCATATTCTGATCTCACTTCCATGATGCTTCTTGACTGTTACAAGATGGGGTACAAATGCACTCTTTAGGTGTGAGCATATAACAACCAATTATGCTCAGTACTTTGAGCTGCTGTTAGCATCTGGATTAATTGTCATTCAAAGAAAAGTCTCCTCATTAAAACTTAGCAGATCATTTCTTACAAGGCAAAGATAGTTCAACCTAGGCCAATCAAACAGTTATATAATCCATTAACATTATTAAATGCAGGAAAATAGAGAGTAATTTCTATGAATGAAAAAAATGAGATTGACAATTAATGATCCAGGCAGAAATGGAAGAAAATTGAGATAGATATTATAATAAAACATTGTATAAGCATATATAAAATTCAGAAAGTATTGACAGGATAACCAAAGAGTATATTAAGCAAAAATATCTCAGTAGTCTTTCCAGTAGTTATAAGAAATCAAGATCAAATGAATAGGTCATATGTTTTGTTCTCTCAAACAATGAAATATAAGTTGGTATGGGTGTATGTTTCCTAACAACAAATCACATTGACAGTATGTGTAAGACAAAATGTACTCTTGTTAATACTCAGCCCATTGTCTCTTAAAATTTGAGATAATAACTATAAGCAATTATTCACATGTTTAAATGACAAAGTTGTTTATGCATTAGCATGATAATTATACTTATAATAGTGTTGGTGTCTTGTTTTTGAGAAAAATGCTTTGATAAAAAGGGCTTTTGTGTATCTACAAAAACTTGAACAAATATGAATAAAGAGATATTTTCACATACAGAACTCCAAATTACAGTAATGAAGTGCTGAATTACTAAATGTTGGGATGTAAGAATTTTAAATAACAGTATTCATCCACTGAAAATTAAACTGTGGAGGAGGAATAATTGCAAGAGAGTATGGTCACAAACCCTTAAATAACAAAAAGCAGATCAAGTAGCAGATATGTGGTATCAGTGTTTTCAACCTTCAAATGCTGTGACCCTTTAATACTGTTTCTCATAGTGTGATTACCTCAACCATAAAATGATTTTCACTCATATTTGATAACTGTAGTTCTTCTGTTATGAATTATAATATAAATATATGATATGCATGATACCTAACATAGTTAACCTGTGAAAGGATAACTTGATTCCGTGTCCGTGGTGTGGCAATCGACAGGCAGGAAACCCATTCTTGCGTGTGCTCTACTGGCCAGGAAGAACGACTCTGCAACAGGATCCTTCTGCACACGTTTATTGGGAGAGCTTGATTGTAGAGGCGAAAAGACCTCGAGCCCAGAACTGGTGCTGCTTTTATAGGCCCAGGAAAGGCGTTCTCTCTCATATGATTGGTTAACTTGTCTCTCATCTGATTGGTTAACTTGTCTCTCATCTGATTGGCTAACTTGTCTCTCATCTGATTGGTTAACTTTTGTCAATTCTCAAAACCTCACCTTGGCAAAAGAACCTTTACTGCCTATGTATGTGTGGTGGCCAGCAGTAGCCAACTGCCACTCTGCAACTGCCACTCTGTAACTGCCACTCTGCAACGGCTTCCCACATCTCCTCCTTTTTGTTTTAATAAAATGAGGCTGGTCTAGGCCTGTGCAATTACGTCCATCCGCCGTGGCTCCTGTTTTAGGTCATTCCTCTAATGTCACAGCCTTGCCCGTCATAGGGTAACTCTATCGCCACTGGGCCCGTGTCTTAGGCTGGTCTGTGCATGAGGAAAGTTGCCTGTCTCTGGATACCGCAGTGCTGTGTGACAGTAACTGCTAAATGACCTAGGGCGAACTCTGCAAAAGAGATCAGCCAAAAAATGAATTAGTGGGAAAATCATGATCACCCTATTGATGTGCAAGGGCTGATCAATGATCGTTGAGTCTCTCTCATCCCAGTGCCATTGGGTGCAAGAGCAGAGAACTCAGATGCCGACTAATTCTTGAGCATAGATAACCAAATTTCAGGGGAGGAGCCGTTTTCAATAGCTAAAAGTGCCTGAGTTATAATCACCTTGTCACGATTTTGTTGGGTTCTGAATTTGCATACCTACCAACCAGAGCATGAACACCAGTCCACAGCATATGGCAGCACCAAACAAAATCACTCCCACCTATTCCTTAAAGTAAGAAAAAGCAGAGGTAAGCCAAGAGGTAAAGTCTCCGAGGGTCACTGGTTCCACTCTGGTCCCATTAAGGTTCAGGATCTGCATCTGCAGCCTCGTCTGCAACCTTTCCAGCTCCTGCAACCAGTTCCCCTTCAGGTAATTCGATAGGTCTATACTTTTAATAAAAGAATTATTAATGTACCAATTGGGAGTAATGCACACATGCAAAGTGGATGCCACACAACTCATTTGTATGACATCCATCATTTGTTCCATGTTATGTTGTAAAATATCCATTCTCTGATTCACTAACATTAACCTTGAGGCAATATGAGAATCTGCCCTTTGCAGGGTAAGCAATGCCTCAGACTTTTTTTTTTTCCTATCTGACTTATAGTGTCAGCAGTATTAATTTGATCTGCCCAATTAGAAATAATCTTTTTCTTTAAAAAAAATTACAGGGTGTAAAAGGTTTATCCACATTATGCACAAAGCATAGTGTATAATTTAAATGAAAACTAGTACTCTTATACACCCGTGGCTCTTGAGGAGTTTGTCGTGCATAAAGCACATCCAAAACACATTCCTTTGCAAAAAACAAAGGCTAGGTAGAAGAATTGGAATGTACCGGTAAAGGTACTGGCCATGATCTTACTATGGCCCATAAAGGTATACTTATCCTGGTTTCAATCATCAGGAGCAGGATCATCTTGGGATTCATCTTGATCTTTCACAGTCCTTGTCAGTCATTCTGGGACCCACAGCTGTTGTCAATGATCCTGGGGAAACAAACAAACAGACCCTCTTGCCCACATCAACACCGTCAACACCGGTGGGCAATGATTTCCACACCCTTATGGCAATCTGATTCACCTGCTCAAACACCGGCACTGGATATCCTGTCTGTTGCTGTGCAAAGCGACCTTGACCAAGCAGCATATCCCTATCCCATGCTGGATTTCCTGCAGCAGAGTTAGCCACTGCCTGTTCATTTGCAAATTCAATAAGGAAGGCTTTCCAATCTAAATACTGCCCAGGTGAAAGGCATGCCTTCCTCCTCCTCCGCCTCGGCTCTTTTATTTTGTCCTTTCTGTCCACCTGATAACACTGTGTCTCCTTTCTTTTTCCTTTTTCTTTTTAAGCCCTTCTCCTCTTCCGACATACTTTCTTGTTGCTCTGTAAGGATTTTCTGACCTGTCTTGACTGCCGCTACACACAGTTTCAAACAGTAACAGAGTCCATATATCAGAACAAACAAGACCAAAACTATCAGACCTATCCACAAAGGGTCAATAGGAGAAAAAAGCATAACTCATGAACCTTAACTTGTCCGAAAGCCGGGAACTTTATTGTCTCAATCCTTTCTTTCCTTCCTTTCCTTTCCTATTTTTTCCTCCCCCCTTTCCTTTTCTTCACTATTTCCTTTTCTTTATCACTGATTCCTTTTATTTTTCCTCCCTTTTCTTTTCCTTTTTATCCCCCTTTAACCCGGGGATCAATTTGGGAGACTTACCAGTACCACCGTTCCCCAGCTGAAGAGTTCTGAATCCATGCCAGATCCTTCTCAGCAGTCTGTTTTACGAGAACCTTTATTAACCGCTCCTTCCCCGTGATGCAGTTCTGAATCCTCCCTGTAGCAGGGGGTCTTCGCTTGTGCCTGAAGATGTTTCTTTTCCCAGGTTTTCGGCACCACTTCTTGTGCACGCTCGACTGGCCAGGAAGAATGACTCTGCAACAGGATCCTTCTGCACACGTTTATTGGGAGAGCTTGATTGTAGAGGCGAAAAGACCTCGAGCCCAGAACTGGTGCTGCTTTTATAGGCCCAGGAAAGGCGTTCTCTCTCATATGATTGGTTAACTTGTCTCTCATCTGATTGGTTAACTTGTCTCTCATCTGATTGGTTAACTTGTCTCTCATCTGATTGGTTAACTTTTGTCAATTCTCAAAACCTCACCTTGGCAAAAGAACCTTTACTGCCTATGTATGTGTGGTGGCCAGCAGTAGCAGCCAACTGCCACTCTGCAACTGCCACTCTGTAACTGCCACTCTGTAACTGCCACTCCACAATGGCTTCCCACAACCCATGTCTTATGTACATTTTTAAACTATTCAAAATTTCAATTTGTCAATTTTATTTTGTAAAATCACCAGGGAAATGTAGTGATGAGGGTGCAGATAATAATTACAAAATATCACTTACCATCACTGTAACATTATTAAGCAATTCTTTTTTATTGGATATTTTATTTATTTACATTTTGAATGTTAACCCTTTCCATGGTTTTCCCTCTGCAAACTGCCTATCCTATCCCCCCTCCTCCTGCTTCTATAAGAATGCTCCTCTACCCATGTACTCCTACCTCACTGCTCTGGCATACCCCTACACTGAGGCATCGAGCCTTCGCAGGACCAAGGACCTCTCTTCCCATTGATGTCCAACAAGGCCATCCTCTGCTCCATATGCGGCTGGAGCCATGGGTCGCTCCATGTGTGCTCTTTGGTGGTTTAGTCCCTGAGAGTTCTAAAGGGTCTGGTTGGTTAATATTGTTGTTCTTCCCATGGGGTTGCAAACCTCTTCATGTCCTTCAGTCCTTTCAGTCCTCCAATGGGGTCCCATGCTCAGTCCAATGGTTAACTGCAAGCATCTACCTCTGTATTTGTCAGACTCTGGCAGAACCTCTCAGGTGAGAACTATATTAGGCTCCTATCAGCAAGCACTTCTTGGCATCAGCAATAGTGTCTGGGTTTGGTATTTGTAAATGGGATGGATCCCAAGATGAGGCAGTCTCTGGATGGCCTTTCCTCAGTCTCTGCTCCACACTTTGTCTCTGTATTTCCTGTAGACAGGAAAAACTCTGAGTTAAAATTTGGTGATGAGTGGATGGCCCCATTTCTGAACATGTGGCCTTGCCTAACCTCTGGATATGATCTCTACAGGTTCTCCCTCCCGTTTTAGGGGTATTTCAGCTAATGCTATTCCCATTGGTTCCTGGGAGTCTCTTGCTTTTCTGGCATCTGGAACTTTCTGGTGGCTACCCCCAGTTCTCCAACCCCATTGCTACACAACTCTATTCGCTTTCCTGAGCCTCTGTCTCTCATCCCTGTCTTGTTACATACCAGATCCTGCTCCCCCTTTTCCCCTCCCCCTCCTCTTGCCCTTGCAAGTACCTCCCTCCCTCCCTCCCTCCCTCCCTCCCTCCCTCCCTCCCTCCCTCTACATCCTGTGAGTATTTTGTTCCAGCTTATAAGAAGGACTGAAGCAACCACACTTTGACCTTCCTTCTTCTTGAGCTTCATATGGTCTGTTAGTTGTATAGTGAGTATTCTGAACTTTTGGAATAATATCCACTGATCAGTGAGTACATACCATGTGTGTTCTTTTGTGACTGGGTTACCTTACTCAGGATGATATTTTCTAGTTTCATTCATTTGCCTGCCAACTTTATGAAGTCATTGTTTTTAATAGCTGAGTAGTAATCCATTGTGTAAATGGATGGCATTTTCTGTATCCATTCCTCTGTTGATGGACATCTGGTTTCTTTCCAGCTTCTGGCTATTATAAATAAGGCTGCATACTGGAGCATGTGTAAATATCACTAGTTGCAGATGATATGCTAGTATAATTAAGTGATCCCAAAAATTCAAACAGAGAACTCCTACATCTGATAAACAACTTCAGTAAGGTGGCTGGATATAAAATTAACTCAAATAAACAACTTCAGTAAGGTGGCTGGATATAAAATTAACTCAAACAAATCAATAGCCTTCCCCTTCTCAAATAATAAGCAATTCTTAATACATACTCATGGAGAAAAAAAAAGAAACAGACTTCATAGATACTTTCTAGGGATGGGGTTCAAATTACTGAAGGACTGCTACATAGATTATCATTTCGTTATTCAGGAATAGGAAGAAATGTAAATGCACACATATTTAGTATACCTTTTTCCTATGACTAAACTCATTGGAAAATAGGATATGTAGAAAATTGAAGTTTCCAGAATATATATTTAACAAAAATCTTATGGTACTTTTGTAAATTTTAATCACTTTCTTATCATAAAAGGCTTTAAAATTTTCCTTCCTATTCCTTTCTAAAAAGCATAGGCTTTAGTGTGTGTGTGTGTGTGTGTGTGTGTGTGTGTGTGTGTGTGTGTATGTGTGTGTGTGTGTGTGTGTGTGTGTGTGTGTATGGGGGATGTTAATTAATATCCTTGTTGCTCTGACAAAATGCTTGACATAAACAATTTAACAGAGGTAAGGATTATTTTTTTAACTCAGAGTTTGAGTGAGTTCAGTCCATTAGTTATTTATCCTCATGTTCTTGAGCAGAATAGCCTGAATATTAAGTAGAGAGTACTGTTTACTGTGGACAGAGGAAACACAAAGTGAAGAAGAGTAAAGGAACTAGCTATAAATGCCCAAGTTATACCCTGATGGACCTGTAGCCTACAACCAAGCCTCCTGTCCTAAGGTTTTTCAGACCTCTTAAAATATACTGTGAGCTATTTCTAAGCATTCAATCACATACAAGTGAAGTTTTCTTTTACCATAACATTTTCAAAACTGGTGCTTCTTTACTTGATTAGACATCAGTAAAAGTTATAATTACTCTGCCTCCATAAAATTCTGATAAAATTACCAGGTATTTTTTAAATGAAATAAAAATGTCCAGCATTGTGTAGCTATTTGAAAATAAGAACTTTCAATAATCGATTAAAGATAATATACAATGTACTAAGAAGCATTGAGAATCTTCAATGAAAAGTATTGCAAATAAAATAAAGTTTTAGGAAGACAAACCACACAGTAATAAATGTAACAAACATTATGGAAGATCAGATTAAAATATTCAGAAATCAACAAAGAAAAATGTGAAGAAACATTAGCAGGAGTATCACAAAAGACCCAAGATTGATATCTATTTAATCAAATAAAGAATGTTTGAAATAGACAGATTGAAAGCCATTGTAAATATGTTTGACAAAAATTTCGTCTCATATGTTCCATAAAATTTAATTTAAAATGGACCCTATCCTGAAATCTAAACAAGTTAATTAAATGACAGGTTAACAAGAAAGAAACAGAAACCATGTTGGAGATGACCTCAGCCTACCCAGTCCAAATTATGTCCAATAGCTTCTCTGGTATTTGTCTAGTATTAAAGAAACAGACTATTTGTGTGCTCGCTCCCTTTCCCTCTCCCCCTCCCCCTTCCTGTCTTTTCTTTGTATGTGTATACTTGTTTGTGTGTGTTTGTGTGTGTGTGTGTGTGTGTGTGTGCGCGCGCGCATGTGTGTGTGTGTGTGTGTGTGTGTGTGTGTAGTAATTTGGAGTTAATTTAATTCTGTAGTTTCTTTTATCATAGATAAATAATGCACATATCCATAGAGCCTCTATTCCAGACTCTCTCGTGCCCTACTAGTCCAGGAAAGGCATTGGATAGATCTTCACAGATCATACGTGTTACCAGACTTCATGTATTCCAAGCCATTAAAGTGAGTGAAGTGGACATTTACACACCTCTTAATTAAGAATATTTATGCTACTCTAGAAGTTGTTCCGATACTAATAAGGAAGATGGACCTAGCACTACACTGTAGTATGTTGTTATAATGGGCTCTGTATAATACACCTGGAGGGTCTGTGACATGACACAAGCATTTGTCCAGCTCTGGTAGAGGCCTAAGGATATATGGCTTTCTGGTGGTGGGGAGTTTGGGGTAAGAGGTCATATAGATACAAGAAATAAACAAAGCAAGTACAACTGTAATAGCATTAAATCCATTCACAGGAGAACGTCCCTGATTATTCAGATCATTTTTCATCTCACTGACATATTGGCTCAACCTCATCTGATTACCATCCAGTGTATCCTCCCTCTGAACATTTCTATCACTTAAATTTAGAAGACCAGGTCTCTAGCAAGAGAAATATGGAAGAACTCATTGAATCTATGTCCTACCTTAGGGATTCCCTAGAACTCATTGCAGTCATGCTTCTGGTAATATAGCAAGGTGACATTTCTCCTGCCTTTCATTATGGAATGAAGTGGTTTCAAAATATATGAGTAGTGATTTTCCAAAGATGAATAATCTGCTTTACTGTTAATAAAAACGGTGTAAAGATCTGCGTTTTCAAAAGGACAGCAACTTGCTTACAGGAAGTCAGAGTTCTAAATGTAGGGGGTGATGTGTAATGTATAAGAAATAAGCCTAGAGCTCTGTTATGAGATCAGAGTTCTTGCTTAAAGAGAGAACTATATGAGCAAAATGTATCTTATCAATACTCAAACTATCATATTATTTATTAGAAATAAAGGGGTAATATATCATGTCTGTATTTCCGTTGAAGAACGCTGCGAAAAAATAGTGAGAAAATGACCTAAGAATTTAGGAAGCTATCATTCACAAACTTTAGGGAGAAACCAGAAGCAATTTTCTGATTATTGATTAGTAAATTCAATTTTTTTATAAATCAGAGTCATTAAAGAGGCATCCATAGCATTTTAATATCTTAGTAACACATGCCTAAAATAAACAGACATTCATTGGATTTTTAGATCCATAAAACATACAGTTAACATATGTGCGATACTTGTTAGCTCACAGTGAGAAATCAATCCTAAAGTTTCCATTAGCTGTTGAAATCCATAATTGGCTTGCTCCCTAAATTTGTCTCAAACATCTGTAAAGGTAATAAACCAATTACAGAAGCCATCTGGAACTCGAATATAAATGGGAAAACAAAACTGAAAACAAAATAATCCTCTCTTGAATAACTGGTAATTCAATTGGTAATTTGTCACAGAACATGGCAAACACTGCTAATAGGGGTAACAGAAAGGTCTACGTGGAGGTACCACTGATACCTTGACCTCACTCTTGACGGTTTCAGGTGATCCACTCCACAGCACTTCTGTAGCCATCTTCACGGCTTACCTAAGTCACAACCTTGGAGACCTGAACTCGTTTATCACAGAAACCACCCTGCATGTTTGCATGAATATGACCACAATGATCTTGGGAGATTTTACCATACCTTCAGGACATTGAACTGACTTGATAGATACCGGAGCTTTAGCTATTGCCTTAAACTGGTACATCATCTGATTTACTGGAATATTAATCACACTGGTGAGTTCATTACTAAGTGAGATAACAAAACAAAGGAAAACTAAATCCAAACTGCAAGGTGTGGCCCTAATAATTCTAGAATATTCTAAATTTTCAAAAATGTCTTTAGTCACAGGTCATGGAAATCTGGGGTTATGTTAAATAAAACCTTACACTTTTTTGTTCTATTAAAAAAAATACAGACCAAAAATCAACAAACAAGCAAACAAGCAAAAACACTTTTCCTGGGGATTCAATACACAGGTCTGCTCACACCAGATAGGGAACCTACAACAGACCAAAGTATAGGACTAGGGCCACTCATGGAGGCAGACTGGAAGTTAACCTGCACACCCCACGCAGGTGCGAGGTGTGCATAGGGCCGTGAGAAGCCACAGGACTCCACTCTAAAGGCACAGTCTTAGGTCCTTGTGGAACTGTTGGAGTGGGGCTCGGAGTCTCTGGCCTGCATGGAGACCAGCAGGCTCTGGCCTGGGCCCGAAGGGAAAAGGGCAGGAAGAGAGGCCTCTGGATGGTTACCACAGAGGGGAAGAGTACTTGGCTTGCTCAGACACTTGTTTGGCTTGGTGGAAGCCATGTCTGGGAAATTCAGGGAGGCCTCTGCAGGAGATTAGATATGTGACTCATTAGGGGAAGACCTGCTCCATTGCTCCAACATGATGAGAAGAAGCAGGCAGTCCATGGTTTTAAGGTGTTTATTGTAGAAAGACAGAGAGAGGGAGAAGAGTAGAGAAGTAGAAGCTGGCTATGAAGAGAGGGGGGAAGGAAAGGCAGAGAGATGGGAAGTAAGAGGGCTAGAGAGAGAGGCAAGAGAGTAAGAGGCAGAAGGGGACAAGCCATATTTTCTATAATGGGTTGGGCTTACCTGGCTGTTGCCAGGTAACTCTGGGGGTAGAGTCTGAACAGCCTCTGTGACTGAAGGCCAGAGAATTATGGAGCTAGAGCCTCTTGTCAGGAGACCAGTGTCTGGGAACGTGTGTCCAATTTCCTTCCATCCTTTGCAGATTAATCTGCTGGGTCTCTGGGTTTTAAACCTAACTCGACAGGGTGTCTTTCATGGTCCCACACCTCAGCATCTGGAAAAGGGGCCTTTTACAGTTGAATTGAACTGAGACAGCATTAGAACCAATCCCTAACACAGAATTTTAACTCCCAACTGTGCAACATACTCAGTGGATGTTAGATAAATTGGGAATTTTTTTTTTGACTTTTCCAGAGTTCTTTTTCTTTAGAGCTTTCGTTGAAAACATAATATGATTTCATTAGAACACAATGATATATTCATAAAAGCACTAAAAATTCGTGTTAATACTCTATATAGTTTTATTGCTATGATATCTCATTCTTATTAAAATTCAATGATTTACATCCAAACCACTGAATATAATTTTTCTCACACTTTTATTGACTTATTCCCTCAAATCTTATAATTTACCATAAAAATGCTATAATAATGAAGTATAGCCATTGTGAATGTAAAAAAGTGGAAAAGACAATTTCCCTTTTTACTTTGTAATATACATATAATTCCGGATATCAGAAGATTTTTGAGCTACAGGTTCATTCCAATAATGCTGTTTATTAATTTTAATATCTCTTAGGACCTTGATTTCTATAATTATAAAAATAGAAATCACATGTAATTCAGTTTAATAGACATTAGTAACCAAAATTTTATAAAACCAGTATTTATGGGAATAGTCTATCAACTTACAAATTCTTATTTATTGTTTGACCTGTTGATTTAATATTCCAGTTTCTTTTAATTTGTACTTAGGAAGTAGTTCTAAATAAATAGCATATCTCCAAATTCTTACAATGCTTCTTTTTTCTTGATATTTTATTGTCAAACTGAACTTAAAATAATTATCTGGTAGAAAGCCATGTGACCACCAAATAAGCTATACCTTTATAAGTAAAATCAACTTTTGTTCATTATATACTTGCCCATAAATCTCTCCCTTTTCCAACATTAAATTCACTTTAGTTTTTGATACATATATTCAAATAATCTGACAATTTAAACTTTGTTAAAATATTCTAATTTTTTTACATATTTTCAAATGATCCAACTTATAATTACTCAATTTTTTAGAATTATTTTGCTAATATTCATTTTTCTTTTATATTAAACTCATAAAGAACATTGGATAATAATTTTTCTTATTAAGACCATTATTATCAAATTCTTTGATTGATTATACTGTCTTCATTTGGTGATAGAGGAGTCATATCTTATTTATTTTTGAAATCTTTGGTGTAATATAAATGTGACTTCTTATAAAATATTTAGTAGATATCAACTGTACATTTCTATTCTTTATTGAGCAGTCCAAAACCATATACATATTTTTTTCTAATTTTACTTTGTCTTAAACTTTTATTAATATGTTTATTTTTTGCTTTTGTTTTAAATCATTTTACTAAATGGATTTGATTAAATACTACTCACTTGAAGTTTTCACCTAATTAGAGGCAACTTTTCCCACTCATTCCAATGGTCTTTCTAATCTATCATTTCTTAGCAATATCCTGAGTCCCCAGTCACTTTACATAAGATTACCAAGTGTCTGTTTATTATCTATCACCTTACAAATTGATGAATTATATTACAATCTTGCACATTTTCAATTGCATTGACAAACTTATTGTGTGCATCCATGTATCTATGAGTATGGTCACACTTACATGAGGTCAGAGAACAACTTGCCAATGTTGGTTTTCTCTTTGAGCAATGTGGGTCACTGAGATCAAGACGGTTTGTCACAGGCTTGGGACCAAGTGCCTTTACCTAGTGATACATCAGACAGTCATTTTCTCATTTGTCTGTCTGTCCTTTTGCTTTGCTCTGTGTTTTCTCATCCCTTGTTAGTTTACATCATTGAATATTCATCACATTTTGTTACTAGATTTGTTGCTTTCAGAACTTTGTCCTACGAAGGCTTGATGCCTCAGAGAAGGGGGATGTTAGAGGCAGTGAGGTGGAAGAGGGTAGGTAGGTGGGGGAGCACCGTATTAGAGGCAAAAGGAGGGGTATGGGGTGAAGAGACCTAGAATGGCGATCACATTTTAAATGTAAACAAATAAAATGGTTAATAACTAGATAAAAAAATTAAAAATATACAATATTGTTTGTCAAGAATTCAATTAACACACTTTGTGTTTTTCCTGATATTCCTTATTTTTTTTGTTTATTATTACTATATTTCCTTTAAAGCCTTGAAACTAATTAAATGGTTGCATTGAAGAGCTTGTCTTCTGTTTATAATGGTTTGTATTGTGTTCTTTTAACCAACTAGATTATTTTCTTCCATAAACGATAATGTTGTTACATCTTTCCATTGGTAATAGTCTTTTTGCATTGCATTCATTTTGTATAGGATATTTAGGGAATCTGAAATTCATTAACTTTTGTTGAGATTTAACATTAAGTTGGCCATTATCAAATCAGTAACAGCTATTATAGTCCTTTATTGCTGTTCACATTTTGCTTTTCTTCTTCCTCATGTTATGATTGTTACTCTACTTCAGCTACTAATTTTGTGTCTTTCTTGCTTTCTTTCTTACTTGCTTTATTTATTTACATTCCAGATTTTATCCCCCACTCCTGGTCCACCCTCCTACTGTTCCACATCCCATACCTCCTCACCACCCCTGACTACACTAGGATGTTCCCATCACCCACCACTCACCCCAACTGACCTCTAAATTCACTGGGGCCACCAGTCTCTTGAGGGTTAGAAGCATCATCTCTGATTGAACACAGACCCAGCAGTCCTCTGCTGTATATATGTTGGGGGCCTCATATCACCTGATATTTGCTTCTGGTTTGGTGGTCAAGTGATTGAGAGATCTCAGGGATCCAGATTAATTGAGGTTGATGGTCCTTCTACAGGGACACCCTCCTCCTTAGCTTCTTCTAGCTTTCCCCTAATTCAACCAGGGGTCAGCAGGTTCTGTCCATTGGTTGGGTACAAATATATGCATCTGACTCTTACAGCTGCATGTTGGGTCTTCTGGAGTATAGTCATGATAGGTCCCTTTTGGTGAGTGTTCCATAGCCTCAGTAATAGTGTCAGGCCTGGGGACCTCCCCTTGAGTTGGATTCCACCTTGTGCCTGTCGCTGGACCTTCTTTTCCTCAGGCTCCTCTCCATTTCCATCACTGTAGATTTTTCAGGCAGAAACAATTATAGGTGAGAATTTTGACTGTGGGATGGCAATCCACTTCCTCGTTTGATGCCCATGGTTACTCTTTGTTTGGTGGCTCTGTCTCTTGGAGCCCCCAAGGTTCCAGGTTAGTTCACACTATTGGTCTTCCTGTGGATCCCCTGTCATCTTTGGGTCCCTTGATCCTTCCCCCAGTACTTTCTCAAGATTCCCTGGGCTCCATCCAAGGTTTGGTTGTGGGCCTCTGCATTGATTTCCATTGGTTGCTGTGTGGAGCATCTCAGAGCACAGTTCTACCACATCCTTGTCTGGAAGCATAACAAAGTACTATTAATAGTTTTAGAGATTGGTTCTTGTCCACGGAATACATCTTAATTTGGGTCAGTCATTAGTTGGCCATTCTTTCCTACTCTGTTCTATATTTGTCTCTGTACATCTTGTGCAGGACATATTTTGGATCAAAGGTTTTGTGGATGAGTTGTTTGCTATCCTTATACTGCCACTAGGAATCCTGCCTGGGTACAGTAAGTGACCACTTCAGGATCCATATCTCCCACTGATAGGAGTCTCAGCTACAGTCGCCCCTATAGACACCCTAGGGCTTCCTCTCCATCCCTGGTTTCTGGAATATCTGAGAGATTGCCTTCCCAACCTAGATGCCCCTCAAGTAAATAATGAATAAAAAATGTGGTTCATTTATACAATGGAGTACTATTCAACTACAAATATATCATCAAAGATATCATGAATTTTGCAAGTAAATAATTAAAAGTAGAAAATATCATCCTGGGTGAGGTAACCCAGACCCAAAAGGACATGCATGTATGTACTTACTTATAAATTAGTATTAGCCCTAAAGTACAGGATAACTACGCGAAAATCCACAGACTCAAAGAAGCCAAATAATAAGGAAAGCCTAAGGGAAGATGGTTTAATCTTCCTTAGAAGAGGAAATAAAATAGACATTAGAGGTAAATGGGCAGTGGAAACGGGGTGGGAGAGAGGATAGAGTGTGGAGTGGGATGAGGGGAATCAGATATAAGGACAACCAGGGAGAGAATGGAAATCAAAGCAAAGTCGTATCCTCTTTGTTGAACTTGCTGTGGTGTTAACTAAATGTGGTAGTTAGAGAAGTATCTTTGATTTGGTTTAGCAATGACATCAATGACTTCCAACCCTCTCCAACCTCTGGGTTTCTCATAATCTCATAATGACATCTCCCTGCTAGTCTTAATGTTATCATATTGTTCAAGTGGAGCAATAGACGGATGACTCCCAGGGCTTTACAGTGATGCCTTCAGTTCCTAACTCAGCATGGGTTTCTCTTCCAGGCATTATACTAATTATCTAAGGAGAGCTGTCTCAGGAGTATAAACTCTCTCTTGGCTTTATCTGCTCACTACTCCATCAATCTGTTGAACTTGTCCTGCCATCGTTGCAGCACACGGACTTCCTTGCTGCTCATGCAGTGATTAGTACCACCCCCTTCATCTTGCTTTCTTCACCCCAGTCTCCTCAGCCCTGGAATCCAGCCCTATCTGGCATTTTATATAAAAGTGAAGTTGGATGGGATATAACTAAAATAGATCTACCATCTCCCTATTTATCTTTATTTAATAATTTTGAATTACATTCAGACTATTTCTCTTTAATTTTCCCAGAGCTATGTCTCATGTTTGACTATCTTTTCTCGTTAGTCTCAACCAACTTTAAGAGCTTTGGTATTAAATTGAATCATATCAGGGTTCTAGGATACTTCTCTTTGATGGTTCACTTAAAAAACATAAAAGAATATTCATATACTCAAAGTGTTTAATTTTCATGAACTGCCCACCTCCCATGTTTTAGTGAAAGAAAATTTCTGGGCCTGGGCTTTTCCAGAGGAACATGTTAATGGCAGTACACATTTCTAGGATAACTTTGACCAAGGCCTCTGAACCAATGAAATGTCTCTGTTTAAACACATTTTCATGGGTTAGTAGCTTGACTTCATCATAAGAAAAAGTTCATCATAAGAAAAAAATCTTACAGTCAAAGTGTGCCCTTAGTCCTACCTAGAAGCCTGATATGAGTCTATCACTACAATTTAGCATTTTGAAAGATTTTCCATTAAAATGAAGAATACTTTAGAGCTTAATTTTCCTTTACATTAAAATAATATAAATATTTATTTTTCACACACTGAAAAAACATAATTTCTGTTCTTCCCATGTAGGAGCAAAGAAGAGCATGACTTATGGTCAACTCTTCAAGTCACTTTTCTCTTTGTAAAAGCCTTTGGCATTTACATAACTCCAATTATAAAGGCTTCATGCTTTTTAATAATGCATTTGCTTCTACATGGTAATTAGCTGAGATGAACTGGAATGAGATAATTTATTCATTAAAAAATGCTATAATTACATAATCAATATGCTCTAAGTTCACAGACTCACTCTATTTCAACAAATTATGACAAAAATAAAACATAGGTATAGGTACAGTGTGCAATAGTTGGATATATAGCATATTAGAAAATTATATATATATATATATGTATACATATACACACATATATATATATATGTATATAATCAAATAAGCATAACAATAACCTAGAACTAGAATAGGGAAGGTATTTAGTTTGTGAAATAATAAAACAATGAGGCTCAGTGTGACCAATTGACCCCCTGAAGTTCAGCAATACTACCAAAGGTTTTATAACATTCTCAACCTAACCCATCTTTTGTGATCCTTTCTCCAAATTTATTACTTAGATTAGGAATTACATGTCTCTATGCTTCACATACAGGGAGTGATAAACCATATTTATATTTGCACAGCTCAGTAATCACATTAATGTACACTGGCCATGAACATGTGTATGTATGAGAAGATCCCACTCAAGAACTAAGAAAATGAAGATTGATTTGTTGGTTTTGGCACACCTATACTATTGATCTGTCTGTCAAATATGTTGTTGAAGAATGATCAAATTTTGTGTGTGTGTGTGTGTGTGTGTGTGTGTGTGTGTGTGTGTGTGTGTGTTATCAGAATTCTGAGAGAAAGGTACACTGACAGCTGCCTTTGTAGCACAGAGAGGAGATAGAGGGAGAGTTTGAGGTTACCAATGAACAGCTGCAATTTGGGGATAAACTGGGGCTAGTGATTTTAGTTCCAGTAGTAAAATGATCTCTGAAACAAAATGAACACAGTGCTATTAGCCACCCTGGCATAATCCCTTCAAGCATGGTGCATAACTAACTGGTTGTAAGTGCTAACTCTACTCTGATGACTTGGGAGGGAGGAAACTCTCCTAGAACCTATTTGTGTTGCTAGATCACTTATCTTCTGTAGATAACCCGAGGAAGGCATCAGTCTTCACATTTTCACAGTATAATTTGTAAAATGCAAAGTGAATTGTATATATTGGCTTGCAACATGAAGTAAATAACAAAAACTATCTTAAGTCAATATTCAAATCAAGAGTCTCTGGAACATTAGTGTTAACTGAGGGACTGTTGTCATTGATAATGGTAAGAGTGAGAAGGAATATTCCATGTTGCAGGAAAACAGACCTGTGTTAAAATTATTAGCAGAAACTGAAAAAGATGTAGCCTTTGGGATAATTAAGATTGTTTGGTCCCAAAACATAAAATGCTAAAACAAACACAACATGCCATAGGTCAATTGATATAAGTACGGAATCATATTTAATCCAATAAACAATCAATCCTTTGAAAGCAATTAATCCTTTGAGAACGGGAACAATTTTAACTTTAGAACATGAATACATGTAAACATAAACTTGAACTCAACAAAGAGTTTGATTATTTTTGAAAGCCATTTTCATGGCTCTTAGGAGCCAAAAGCATGCTCTGAAATTCTGATTATTTTAGTATGTGAAGATGAATCTTGTTTTATGATGCATATGACCTGGGGCCATACATCCAAAAACAGTAGGTTCATAGCAGGTTGAAACAGATACTTACAGGGAGAGCTTGGGTATCCAAAGTTTGAATCTGGTGGCTAATGATGTAGTAGGTCTTCCCAATGCCAAGAAGCAGACCCACATTCTGAGCTTAGAAACAAGCTTTTCTCTCTGTAACTAAACAGCTTCTGTCAGGCATAGCAGGCCTTTGGAAAACTACTCAGTATTTCTCTCCTATTTCTATGCAGATCATTAGTCTTAAATGTGAGTAAAACAAATTCATCCTGAATTAACCTTGTTTTTTGTTGTTGTTGTTGTTGTTGTTAGTTTGTTGTTCATTTTTCTCTCATATGTAAACAGAAATCTCCAGCTGAAACATTCAATTCCAACGTCCTCAAGAATGTAGAGATGCTGTTTTGGAAAAATGTTAGAATAGAATTAACAGTGAGAATTTGGGTAAAAGTAAGAGAGAAATAACAGTAATGCCCTATGAATTAATTGTGTACATTTCCTTGTGATCAGAGATTATCCTGTTACTTTGTACTCATATGAAGAAACTTGTTAACTACTCAAGACTCTTGAGCAAATATTGCAATGCTGCTGCTGTTTTTGGTTGCTATTGTGCTTAGCTTTAGCTATCATTAATGTGAAGAACACTTCTTTTCTCTGTAAAATATGAAGAACTAGAAAACAAGTAGTCCCTTCTCCCCCATGAGGCAGAAACAGAAGACAGCAGGTGAGATAAAATGCCAAAAGCATATTGATAATCTCCTCTGGATCATAAAACAGCTTTATTTATCTCAGCACAATGAAAGGGAAGACTGATGGCACACATTTCCACACTTGTCACACACTTTTTCAAATGGGGCACTCTTAGGTTGCAGGTGAAAATCCGATGTTAATTTTCATTACCTTTGTCATAGGCCTCTGGAGAAATCTTTCATTCTTCCACCTCATGAACATTTATATCATTTCAACAGCAAGTACCAGGGGAAATACAAGATTTAGCAAACAAGAAAGCTATAGATAAGTCACTAAAGAATGAGCCATTTTTTTTTATAATACATTTAAGCAATATTTTTGTCTTATTTTCCCCATTGCGATTGCTTTTATCTGGTGAAAACCTGTCGTTTCTATATATTGGAAGATGCATTAAAAAGAAAGAAAACAAAAAGGAAACCAACAAAGAAACAAAACAAAACATCAGGAGACCTAAGGAAAGGTCATTAAGGTACATCTGATTTGATAGTTATTTAACACTGTCCCTGACAAGTCTTTTCCTCTGACCAAATGCAACCATCAGGAAGTCAATTGAACTAACAGTGAAAAATTAAATTTTGTAGTATCAAGTGAGTGTAGCTAATGTCAAAGAACCAAGTCTGGCAGTTTATGTATAATAGGGGACTTTGGGATGGTGGAGAGTATATGGTCACCTAAGGGTAACCAGAAATTCAATCAGAAACATTCCAGATCTTCTCAGTTGAAATGGAAGCTACACTTTAAATTAACCTAAATCGCCTGTGCTGTAATTATATACAAGCTATTTTAAAAGCTTTAAATATTTTAATTAACAAGAAAAAATGTCTTTGACAAAAATTAGGGGCAAGGTGCTTTGCAATTCCCATGGACCAGAAGCCTCCTCAAACAGTGAGACACTTTCTTAGGAAGCTTCTATTTTCCTTCCTTATAACTGCTACCAGAGGTACATGTAGATTTGAAGGTGGAAAGCTCCTCCCAGAAATAGATTGAAACATGATATAATGAGACATCATAGCATTTGTCTTAAATTCTCTTATGTTAAATAAAAGGAGTATTGAACTTTGGAAGCTCTAGTCATCTATCTTAGGGCTTTGGGGATGCAGGACAAGTGCTGTCTTATGGATTCCCATCTCTATGTGGAGACAATACCTTTCAAATTCCATTTCTTATATTTAAACCCCTGTCATTAACCTTGTGCACTCTTCATCCTTTTGAGCAGATAGAACCCTTTGTCTTCTGTTGGACTTTAAGAAATCTAAAGCCACTCCTATTGGCAAGAAGTAAATATGCTGGTAGGTCTGACTGAATGTAAGGAGGAAGGAAGGAAGGAAGGAAGGAAGGAAGGAAGGAAGGAAGGAAGGAAGGAAGGAAGGAGGTTTGGTTATCTTGGAGGTTAGTCTGAGACACCCATAGGAAGAACATTCACTGAGCTAGATTTTACATCTACTTATTGCAGAACTCACCAGTTCTACTTCTTAACATATACTACATAGTTCCCTTCCTAAGAATATATATTGCCAATATATTTACTATACTTCAAAAGGTAAGATGCTGGTTGGTGTCCTCTCAGGATATTCCCCTTTCATTATACTCAGATTTCCATTATTGTCTCTGATTTTTCATGGAATCCAGAATTCAAGCTTTCTTTTTTTCCTTTGGTGTCTCTGTAAAATAATACTGTACACACAGACACACACACACACACACACACACACACACACACACACACATGTATATGTATAAATACACTTCCCCTTCTTGAAAATGAGCATATGAGAATATAATCACTAATATGATTAATACTATGTGTTCATGTGACTATAATGCGATTTTGTGGTTCTTAAGTTTGAATTGTAGTTGGTGTTTTGGGGTAACTGTGAGTACATATGTGAGTCTGTTTTGCCTTGAGACCATATATGTGTAGATGTATATTGAACTGATATGCAAATGTGAGTGTGAGCGTGAGCATGTTTTATTGGTGTGATATCACGTCCACAAGTGTTAGGTGTGTGAGAACGCCTGTGCTGGGTGATTGGGACTGACTTAACGTGGCAGTATCTGTGATTGGGGATCATTAGGTGTGCATGTGTTTGTTTATACATCTTTTTGTAGTGTGTATGAGATATGAAAGAAGGGAAGGGAATTTTGCGGAATTTCTGTGTGTTTGAGAACATGTGTGAGATGGTTGTGCTAGTGTGTGTTGGTGAGTGAAAGTGTGTGTACATACATGATCTCAGGTGACATTTAAATTGATTTGATAAGGCAGCCTTGGATTGATCTGATTTCGGCAAGGCATTTGGCTCCTCCTTCACCATATCATTACTGGCAGGATTGGGTCATGACATGGAGGAATGAAGAGAAGACACAGTGAGGAAGAAGTCTTACTCTGGCTGAAATGTGAAAAGAGTGTAAATGACCCTCTCGTTGCTCTCTGTGCACGAGTTACATTCAAAATCATAATTGTGCCGAGCAAAGTTCTAAGAAAAAGCTTTGAACAGCTAAACGTTAAAAGTTCATAAAGCATAGAAAGCGAGACTAAAGTGGGAACCTGTGAATCAGAAATGTCCTGTGAAAACATGGTACAAAGCAAGCCCTAACTCTGTCCCATGAATGCATACAACTTAAATCCCTTAATCTCACAACATCCATGGTCACTTTTCATACAAGGAAACACTGCCTCAGAAAGGGTTACAGTTCTCAATCAGTATATATATGCTTTTGACTTTCACCATAACATATCTACAAGGTAGTGAATATCCTGTCAAAATCACCCCATTGGGGCATATGGTGTATATATGTGTGTGTGTGTGTGTGTGTGTGTGTGTGTGTGTGTGTCTGTGTCTGTGTCTGTGTCTTTCTCTATGTATGTATGGTATATATGTGTGTGTGCACATATTCATGTGTGTATATGTGTGCACATATGCATGTGTGTGTTTGCTATGTGTGTGCATTTGAAGGTATGCATATGGGGGTATGTTAGAGATAGAAAAAAAGAGATAGTGAGTGTGTGTGTGTGTGTGTGTGTGTGTGTGTGTGTGTGTGTGTGTGCGTGCGTGCATGCATGCTCACACGCACGTGTTGTGTTTGTGTTTGGGAAGCAGGCAATATTTAACTCTTGCTGTGTAACAACCCCTCCCATCAGTGGCTTCATTGTAGGAATCAGATGCTAGTTCTTGTGGTTGATTCTATGTTTCCTGGATTAATTTCCACATGTCTCAGCTTATTATATTAAGGAGGTTCTGAGTCTTACAGTTCTGTGGGCTACTAACTAGTGGTCTCAGTTCTTCATCCTGGTCTTCTGTCTCTGGAAGGCTTGGCAGGCTACCTTATGTGATGAGTTCATGAAAATGCTACCTTGTGTGCTGAGTTCATGAAATGCTTGGCAGGCTACCTTGTGTGAAGATGGGAACTCTAGATTTCTTTATATGTAGCATCAGAAAGTACCTGTTATTACTTCAGCCAAAGTTTGCTGGCTGACAATGGCCATAAACAAGAATATTTGATTAGGTGAGCAGATAGATTCTTCCACTAATGAATGAACTAGAAAAGTGTTGAACTTAGCAAGGCTTACTTTTGATGAAATTAAATCATATACATGTCTTTTTAAAAAGTATTAGTCTTCAGTAAATGGATACCACATTTGATTTATCCACAAGGATTCTCACTTTATACCCCTGCCCTCTTTCTCCTGATCATTTTCCTCCCAGTATCTAAAGAGTCCAGTTCCTTTTTCCTTGTAAGTAATCTCTGCTTCTTTCAAATGTCTCCAGTCATCTCCCGAGCTGCTGTCCTTGGAATTCTAGATAAGAACAGAGCCTTGATTCATCATGAGACTTTATTCTCTGCAGCAGAAAAACGAAAGGAAATGCTACTTCCTGCAAGTAATTACTTTAGAAAACAAACCCAAATGCAGGAGGATAAAGCAATGGGATTCACGCTTCATTTCATTCACTTTGACAGTTGCAGGAATCCAAGTCCAATTGCATCGCTATTAAAGCCATAGGCACAGGCTGCAAACAAAGAAAAGACATGTTATTGTCAAAGCAATCCTCATAGCCGCAGAAACATTCTTAAAATTAGAAAGCCATCCAGTTACCTTCTCTGCTCTTGGCAAATTTTCAGTAAAGCAGAGGTTTCTAAATAATTTTCCAGAGCCCATTTGGCCATGGAATAACTAAAATCCCTGTATGCATTTATAGACTCACAAAACCCGGTATTTGCACTGCAAATCCTTTTCCTATGGTGCTGGTGGTAAGCTTTGTTCTCAGGCAGCTCAAGCTCTGAGCAGGAAATCCATCCAGTGAGGCCTTCCTTGAAGAGAATGAATACCCAAAGGTCTTTCCTTTCTCTCATTTTCTTTGTGTGGTGAAAATTTGACTCAAGAAACCATTAGGCTGTCTGAAGAAGGGACTGGAAATATAGCTAATATACTGATGTAAATATTGACTCAAAATTAAGCTGTACTAATTGAACAACATTAAGACTCATGAATGAAAAACTAATATTAAAAGAGTGAAAAACAGAAACTAACAAAGTTATAAATCATATATTGATATACTAGCTTTGCAATCAAGTGTTTTAGGCAAGCAACAATGGGTAGACAACTGATATTTCCCAGTATAGTTCCATACGTCTATTTTAACCCTGCCAGGTTGGGCTAAAATACAAGAATTTAATAAATATGCAATTTTTATTAAATAATTTTTAAAGAATTCATTATGAATTAATATCTATTTTGACACATGCTCTCTAAAAGGGACCTCAGAGCAGCAATACTTTGGTGATGTCAATATGTACTGGTACATAGTTTTTGAATGAAAAATTTGAGATTCAAAGGAAAGATTTAATCATTCCTCCAAGGTGGCTCAGAAGCGATAAAGAGCTAAATAATTTTAGGGCAAATGGCACAAATTGAAAAGACTTCCTACTATGAAGATACTGGCAGAAATTTTGAAGCCGTTTCAAAATCTAAGCTAATTCAAAATACTAATCCTGCAGAAACGAGCCATTGAGTCAGAATGCTTAAGCCGCATCAGGCAGCACTGGGGCATGGCCTTAACACTGGTAAAGGTGGCAAACATTCCATTCACCTTTGCTTAAAGAAACTTAATACTGTAGTTCATAAACTGCAAACCAACTTCAAGGTGAGATACTGACTTTTTGTTTGTTTGTTTGTTTGTTTTGTATTTGTCTCAGTAGAGTGCGGTCAGAGGTAACGAGTAAGGAGATGCTGACAGGTGAAATGATGTTGATAGATAAAAAGAAGGAACTGACTTTGGCAGTCTAGACCATGTTAATGTCATTCTGCTCTTTCTGCGGCTCTTCTGAATGTTTTGATTTCTGTGCATTTTTAAAGTCTCTCAGCAATGTCTTTGGTGATGACTGAATGCATTCTCCTGGGAGACCAATTCAGAACGGGTGTCTCTGTGACGCTTATTCTCCTTTTCTTTATTTCCTTTTCTTTTCCTGCCATGTTATGTTTCTCTGTTTCTACTTATATGTCACAGTTCATCAAAAACAGTCATGTATAACTGCTTTCTAATATCTAAACCATACAGAACTGTGTATAAAGTCAGGACAGGCTATTTATGGTTATAAAGAATACATAGGCAGGATCATACAGAAATAGAATAAGACTCTAAAGGCTGGGGAACACTTGGAAGCAATGAAGGTACAAAATGTATTTCAAGGAAACAGTATCCGAAGATGCAAGTTGTCACTTCTTTGAGTTTTAATAAACATTCTTAGCATCTAGTAATTGGAACAAACACTAAAAATAAAATAAAATTAATAGAAATTCTGGTAGGTTTTCGGTAAATGAAAGAGGAACAAACTCTGGAAATCAGTGGTCAGCTTCTTATCAGGGATCAAAGCAAAGCAACACCAGAGCAGTGATCTCCTCTCACAGGACAGACTCACATACAGTTATTGTTTTTCTACCATTGTTTTCTACCACCCATGGTGTGGATAACATAACAATTAGTAAATATTAAAAAAGCCCTGGAGATCTTGCAGCAGAATGAGAACTCCAGAAATGTTTAAACTAGTAACAATAAGAACACAAGTAAATTTGCTCTATATAAATAGTACTCAGTTAAAGCCCTGCATGGTACACATATGTAGTCGGAATGCAGTTGATAATATCAGGGGTGAACTACAGACATTTGGTTGGACTTAAAACTTTAACTCAGTCATCACAAAACAGCCTGTTAAGCATTTTATTTGTGTACAGAGCAGTACAAATCTGGGTACAGAATGAAAGGAAGGCAGAACTTCCAGAGGAGGGAGGGAGTGGGCATCACGCCACCCTTAAAACCTTCACTCAAACTTTGTCTTGCCTGCAAGATGTGCAGAAATAGAGATGGAGCATAGACAGAGGGACCAGCCAGCCATTGACTGCCCCAAGTTGAGAGCAACTCTTGACACTATTAATGATACTTTGCTATGCTTACAGACAGACATCTAACATAACTGTTCCCTGAAAGGCTTCATTAGATGGAAGCAAATGCAGAGACACATAGCCAAACATCAGGCAGAGCTCAAGGAGTGTTGTTGAAGAGTATAGGATAGAAGTGGGCAAGTTGAAGCATACAAGGATACCACAAGACCTACAGAGTCTACTCATCTCAGACCATCCAATCCTGGGCTATCAATAAGGGCTCACAGAAGAGCTAGACCTGGATTCCTTACACATTTGTAGCAGATGTGCAGCTTGGTCTTCTTGTGGACCCTTGAAAATTACAGCTGGGGAGGTCTCAGTCTTTGTTCCCTGCCATTGGATACCCTACCTCCTACTTGGACTGTCAAGTAGAGTTTCAGTGGGAGAGGGTGTGCCTAGTCCTGATGGCACTAGATGTTCCAGGATAAGGTGGTAC
The DNA here is from genome assembly GCF_000001635.26 of Mus musculus. Classification (NCBI taxonomy): domain Eukaryota; kingdom Metazoa; phylum Chordata; class Mammalia; order Rodentia; family Muridae; genus Mus; species Mus musculus. Next base: position 51,271,972 of record NC_000085.6, read on the forward strand.
CTAAGGAGGAGGTTCTCCTTCTGTAAGTAGAAGGAGTGGGGACAGGAGGAGTAGGGTTTGTAAAGGGGGGAATTGGAGGAGAGGAGTGAGGGCTGTCGTTCAGATGTAAAGTGAAGAAAGCAAATAACTTATTGGGGGGAAACTCAATAAAATGTACAAAGAGTGCTTTTTACATCAGTGAAATGTGATTTGAGTTTCAAATGTATGACTGCTAGGGCCATTTTATGGACTTTAAGTGCAGTGACAGTAGTACATAGGTACCTACCACTAGGACCTATTTGCAAGTTGTTTTCAAACCCCAAAGCACAAACCATGAACTCATTGAGCTTCTCCCTTTCCCTTCTCTCAGGACTCTGGCAATCATAACATCATTTTCTGCCTCTATGAAATTACTTTATAAAAGCAAAGTCACATGATATCTGACCTCTTGAATCTGGTTCGACTTACTTTCAAAGTTTATTTCTCTTATAATATATTCAGGGTTTACTCACAGTTGAGCATGCATTAGAACTCTTTCTCTTTTTAAGGCCAAATACTGTTATACTGTATGCATGTAGTACATTGCTCCATACATTCATCTTTGAGCCACTGTGAAAATGTTCCTGCAGGTATTGGTGTGGAAACATTTAATTGAGACCCTATTTTCAATTATTTTGGATATATAAGTACTTTCATGGGTCTCAGCATTAAATAGAAAATGTAGAGGGGAAAATTGTCAGAGGATGAAATTGATACTACTACTACTACTACTTGGACACACATTCCTCATATTTTATCAAAAGAAAATGGCAACAGAGAACAAGTACAGAAATAATAATAGCAGAGAAATAAAACCAACAGCATAGTAAAAATCTAAAACCATGAAGGTGCATAGCCCGTAAGGGACAAGGAGTCATAGAGTAAGGGGTGGTCTAGGACACATGTAAAGAAATGGAAGAACAAGTGACTGGTTGCACAGATACTCCAAGATAAAATTACATTTTCTAATAGTCTACAAGCACACACATGATCCAATTATCACCTCCACTCAGTTCTGTAGTTTACGTGCTGCCGTCACACTTGTGTGTCCTGTGGCCACCTAAGCAAAGTAGTTGCATAAGCTAGAAGTCATGATTTAAAGCCCCTAACATGGATCAATTTTCTTGATAAGATTCTAGTTCACTTTTTGATATTCCTCTGTTTTGGGAACAAATGCCTTGTGAATTAACTGTTATGCCTTTCAAGTAATAATAGCTTTGGCCACAGTAGGTGACTGGAAATGCATCATTGAATGCGTGGGCCAATTAGTACGTGAATCAACTCTTCCTTTTATGGGATTTATGGTGTAGAGTAACATATTTCCTTTTTTAAATTCTTCTGCATGGGTGAAATAAAATGTCTACATAGCACATTTAACTTCCAGGTCTTGGTAAGGGGGAACAAAATGCACGAACTCTTTCAGTACTTAAAACTAACTTAAAGGAGAATCATCTCAGACAGTTTTGAAAATGTATGTGGACCTGAAGATAATGAATATGTTTGAGCTGTAGCTCTTGGCCTCAAACTAGTAAGACAAAATAGTGTCCCTTAGGGTTGTCATTTTCTGGTCATTTTGTGGAGTTGGTGATCAACCCGAGTCAGGCTGTAAGAACCGCCACTGGCTTCTTGAGTGCCTTTAGCTGCTCTTAAGCTTCAGGAATAAAGGCACTTTTCAGAGTTCACTGAGTTGGTGTTGACTTTCGAATTTATTTGTTCCCACATTGGACTCTTCTATTTGCAAGAGGAATTCGCTATGGTTTAAAATACAGAGGCTTATGTGCTGGCCAGGGCTGAGTTTCATCACTCTCTCAGCTCCAGGGGGAAAGTTCAAGCTGTCGTGTTAAGATGTAGCAGAAAATAGCTTTGGATGCAAGAGTAATGAAAGGATAGGAAGGGGATTTACATCCTTTGATATGTTAATTATATAGAAATGGAAAATCATGACTGAGTAGCTTATATACTTATATCCTATTTGTACCTCTCACTCAGTTGGTAAACAGGGAGACAAATAGCTCTTACATTCCTGTGTGTATACATTGGCTTTCCATTCAGAGAGCAGGGTTGAAAGCTCCGATGCCAGGAGGGAAAGAGAGGGAGAGGCAGAAAGAGGCAGACAGAGACAGAGACAGAGACAGAGACACAGAGATAGAGACTGAGACACACAGAGATAGAGAGAGACAGAGACAGCGAGAGACAGAGATAGAGAGGGACAGAGAGAGACAGAGACACAGAGAACATATGGTTCTATGTGTGCCCGTGATCATGATACAGCTTACATGTAAAGGTCTGAGAAAAATATGTGTTAGTTCTTTCCTCTCACCGAGTGGATTTCAGGACCAGAATTCAAACTGTCAGGCTCTATTTATCCACTGAGCCACAAGCCCACTCTTTACAGCACTGTTTTAATTTTACACATTTACTGATTTCTTTTAATTTTTAAGAATGCTTTACATAAGCCACATACTTAGGTCATTCCCATCAGACTATCTCTTCCCTCTAATTTCTCTTGTAGGCCATGAATTCTATCTCAAATTCATGACTTCTTCAATAGTTACTATTGGTATGTGAGTGTGTGTGTGTGTGTGTGTGTGCTTTTATATATTCATCCACCTTACTGATACCATTTACTGTTCAGAGCATTTTTCTAAGGAGTTTTAAATCAGTTTTGAAGATGAATCTGCTTAAATGGATTACTTATTTCCTAGTTTGAGAAGTAATAATCAAAATTCTAATGGATTTATGAATAATCTGCTCATGGGTGTGAGTCACTTGGTATCCTTTTCTCCATCCTCTTACTCTCATTCTCCTGTTCTTTCACTGAACATTTTGGAAATTTTGCTTTTTGGCTGGTTGACCAGTTGCTCCTTGAACTTTTAAGTTATAATAAAGTTGTCTTTGCCGACTTCTTCCTGTCACTAAGTAATCATGTTATAAATAAAAAGACATAGATGTTCAGAATGAGATCTTATATTTCCTTTAGCCATACTAACATTTGCAAATGTCCATTTTAAAATCTACTGCAAATTTCCTTTGACAGATGAGATTAGCACTTGAAGAGGTCAACAAATAGGCCAATGGCCCAAGAATGAATAGAATATGTAAGAGGATTTCAGGGAGTAGGTGTTGTTACGTATACTTACTTCTGGAAATCCTCATAGTCATTGAACTAGCCACATGAATGACATACTCTTTGGATAAAAGGCTACAGTTAATCAAAACTAAAGGTTTATTACCAAATTTCCAATGGCAGAGCCATTGGATATAAAACATGAAGTCAGGTGAAAAGAAGAGACTTTGGTTTCTCTTCACAAGAAGCAGTCGGTGTGTGTGTGTGTTTCTGTGCATCTCTATGTGTGTCTGTGTGTATGCGTGTCTGTTTGTGTTTGTATCTCTCTCTCCCTCTCTTTCTCTGTGTGTGTGTGTGTGTGTGTCTGCATGTGTCTCTCTGTGTGTGTCTCTCTGTATGTGGTGTGCATGTGTGTGTCTGTGTGTCTATGTCTCTTCTCTCTCTCTTTCTCTCAGTGTGTGTGTGTATGTGTATGTGTGTATGTGTGTGTGTGTGTGTGTGTGTGTGTGTGTGTGTGTATGAGAGAGAGAGTATGTGTGACAGATATCAGTTTATTCCATACAGGTAACAATCAGAGCTGGTGCTGATGTGAAGCTGACATGAAACATAGGCCACATGTCTTAGTCTGTCTTGTTCTGGTTAGCAGGCCCGGGTCATGCTTCAGTGCACTATTTTCTGCCACCCGAAATTCAATTTTGAACTTAACACCATGGTGTCTGCCAAATACAGTATCTCCTATAACTTCAGTTACATGGTAAAATTCGGAGAAATATGTATGGAAACCTCACTCATAAAATATGGTGGCATTAAGCCATCAGAAAGAAAGAAAATCACATTCCATAAATTTTAAGTTTAATCTATATGTAAATTTAGCCAACATTTTTTGAGGAACAATATTTCATGAGTATTGATGTTTGTACTGCCTGGCAATGTTTTCTTTACTTTAAGTAATGATTGAAATACAAACCACAATCTTGTATTTTGCAAAAACAGGTATTTGGTTTTCTGAAGAGATACAAACCAGTGATGAATCTATTTTGAGAAAAAGGGAAACACTGAAACCTTTTATAACCTATCAAAGAGCAGTGCTGCTGAGCACAATGGTACCCAATTTCACTAATTTATGATACTTGTATTTTATAAAATTTAAAAGATTTTTTCCAAATATATACTTGTGTTAAAAGCATGGAAAAATAAATAAATCAATAAATAAAAGCACAAAATAGAAGCATCCATTAACAATTGAATTATGGATAGTGTCCAAATATACAGCTATGTACCAAGAACCAAAGAACAAGGATCCTTTCAGTCCTTGCACTGTAACAGTCTAGTACATTGGTTGTGATGGGTGAATGCCCTCATGAATAACTGATAAATGTCTCCCTGGAAAATCTTATTTATAAAAGCTATTTTAAAAATAACTCCAACTGCTATAAGCATTTTTCAATATTTCTTTAATATAACATATTAGAAGCTTTTTCTCATTTTTGTAAGCTTATTCACATAAAACAAAAACTAAACTACTGACATCTAGTGATTAGATTCTTTTTTATTTCATGGCTGATGGATCACACAGTGCTGGTGTTTCTCTGTTGGTGGAAAGTCTGGGCAGACTTAGCTCCTTCGTATATGTAGTCTCCTTCAACTCACAATATCTGTTGGTGAGCATTACACCTGTGTTCACTTCATATCCATTCTCCACAGTACTGGCCAACTGCCCTCCAGAGAAATAATCTTTACATGTAAGGAAGACTACATATTTTGCTGTTCATTACACCTCTCACAACACCATGTATATGACTTTACCTAGTACAGTCATTTTCAGCCCTAGTGATAACTTAGCATCATCAGAACTGGCAATTTTATTTAAACAAATAAATATCCAAAAGACTTTGATTTAATGGTTTCATAAAGTGAAGGAATACCATACACAAAAATATTGATTTCTAATTAATTATCTACCTACAATCCACACACAACTCAACCAATGTATACATTCTTTTGTAGATTGATGTTTGCATCTAAATCATAAAATTTTCAGAAAAGTCCATGTGATCTGCATTTTCATGAAGACCCAGCTATACCACTCCTGGGCATATACCCAAAAGAAGTTCCACCATACCACAAGGACATGTGTTCTCAACTATGTTCATACCAGCCTTATTCCTAATAGCGAAAAGCTGGAAAACACCCAGATATCCCTTAACTAAAGAATGGATACAGAACGTGTGGTTTATTTACACAATGGAATACTACTCAGCTACTAAAAAGAAGGACAACATGAACTTTGCAGGCAAATGGGTGGAAGTAGAAAATATCATTTTGCAGGAAGGAAGGAAGGCTCACGTGAGGATGCTTCAGTCCTACTTAAAGGGGGGAAGAAAATAATCATGGGAGGCAAAGGGAAGGAGGAACTGGGTGGGAGAGGGTCAGGGGATGGAAAAATGGATCAGGTATTGGGTGGAGGACAGGGGAGAAGCCCAAAGAGTCAAAAGAACAAATGGAAATATGAAGCTCTGAAGAGGGTAGAGGGTTGGAGAAACTTCTAGAAAGTTCCGGGCACCTTTGAAGTTAGAGGCTCCCAGGTCTCAGTGGGGCGAACATTAGCTGAAATGCCCAGTAGTGAGGAGACAGAACCTGAAGAGACCACCGCCAGTAGACAGGGTCCCCCGTGGAGGGACAGAGTCAGCCACCTATATTCAAAAATTTTGGACCCAGAATTATTCTTGTCTAAAAGAAATGTAGGGATTAAAATGGAGCAAAGCTTGATAGAAAGGCCATCCAATTACAGGTCTAACTTGGGATCTATCTTATAAGCAGGCACTAAGCTCTGATACTATTACTGATACCATGTTGTGTTGCAGACAAGCCTGTCTCTGAGAGGGTGTACCAGCAGCTGGACTGAGACAGGTGCAGGTACCTACATCCAATCATTGGACGGAGGCAGGGACCCCTATGGAAGAGCTAGGAAGAGGATTGAAGAAGCTGGAGGGGAATGAAACTCCATAGAAAGACCAACAGTATCAACTACCCTGGAAAGCTCAGAGCTTCCAGAAACTAAGCTACCAACCAAAGAGCATACATGAGCTGGTCTGTGTCCCCATGCACATAAGAAGCAGAGAACTGCCTTGTCTAGCCTTAGTGGGAGATGTTGTACATAATCCTATATAGACTTGATACCCCAGGAAAGGGAGATGCTGGGGGGGGGGGTGAGGTGGGGGTGAGTAGGTGTATAACATTCACTAATTTACACAGATTTACACTATTTCACCAGCTGAGATTCAATGGTATCTTAAGGTTAGATATGTCCTTTAAAGGATTTATTTATCTCATTTCTAAAATTTGTTAATTACATGTCCCTATGTGGTGCACCTTGCTGCAATTTTTAATTATTATCTAGGTAGCAGTGTTCCTTAGCATGACCCATCTTTTTCAAATGTAGGTGTTAGACTGCTATTATTTTCAAAATTACTACTTTGTTCAGAAACCAATATAATGAGATAGTAAAAAAAGCTGGTGGAATTTACACACTTTTAAAGGCTCTGACAGGGGACAAAAGAGAATGTTTCAAATAAATGAACAAGCCAAGGAGTGTTAATTAGAATCAAATTCTCAATAGATGAGGTTATTGCCTGATAACCCAAATATTAATATAACTTTTACAATGATGTCTAAGGTGAAAATGGTCAGGTTATTGTTGATTTTAGGTCAACATGGTAGAAACAAATGCGTTTGGAAATCGTGAGTTATTGAAGTAACAAATAGATTGTAATGGGCTGCCATTTCTAAGCCAACTGGAAGGAAAGCTATTCAAGTTTCATTTACATGTGTACAGATGCAATGTACAATGGTATAACAAGGCGTGAGTGTGTTCTTCAAAAGTCTTCATGCAGAAAATTGTAACCTTAACTAGAAATGTTGGCGGTTGGGACTATTCAGAGTTGAGTGTCTCAAGAAAAATGAATAGGTCACTTGAAGTGTTTCCCTCAAAAGGTACTAATATGGTTGTTTGTTATACTCAGTTCATCCTCTAAGCTGGTGGAAGGACTGGAGGTGGAGGGAGAAATTTGCATCTTCATAGAAGGACAACATCAGCTTGTTGGAATATCAGTGCTCCCAGGGACTAGACCACCAACCAAGGACTATACATGGAGGGATCCATGGCTCCAGATAAGTGTGTAGCAGAGGATGGCCTTGTCTGACATTAAAAAGATAAAATTTAAAAAGAACAGGTTGTTATTTAAACTAAGCATTCCTGACCTCCAAGCTCTTTGAATGCCCTTACATGTGTGGTGTCTTCTACATTTGTTTCCTTTGATATGTTGTTATTCCTGATAGGGACCTTACCTGAGACTAAAACTAAAATCTGTGACTTTCAGATACAGGATTTTAACCTATATTAAACTTGTTTCATCGTAAAATACCCATACTCAGGGATTTTGCTATAGAAATAGAAAAATGACTATAACAGAGGGAGCACAGTTTCAGAGCTGATTCTTCTTTGGATATGTTCTAGGGGTGAGTGTCATTTCATCTGTGTTCATTATAAACAGTCAAAGTTATGCTTGGACAACAGAATACCATACATAAATGATGTGGACAAAGGAGAAGTATTCTCCTTTGTGTCTCATCCAGCAACTCAGGAGAGCCAAACGGCAGAGACTGACAGACTTTACATGGAACATACTACTACATTCATAAACTACAGATGAGACCTCACAGTTTCTACGATGGCCCAGGGGACATAAGTGAAATTCCTGTGGAGTGGCAGATTTGGATTGAAACTACCACTCCCTGAGATATCTGCAAAAGTGCGCAAAATTATCAGATAGCCCAGGCAGAATTTATCTGTCTGAAACAAGGGAAAGTTATAAAAGGAAAACATGGATGATCAATAGAAATTCTTTGAATATAAAGGGAAAGGACAAAGAGAAAGAGAGGAGGAGAGAGGGGAAGGTCTTGAAAAAGGAATAAAGAAAGGTGGACAAAAAGAAAGCTGACAAATGTTAGAAAATGAACAGTTGGAAATTTTGGATGAACGGTACATGTGTCTGGCATTTTAGTTTTTAGAGAATGTTGTATGCATTTGATCATATTCACCCTCACTCCCCCACTTTTCTCCAGAACCAATTCCCTTCAATTCCTATCTCACTCTATATCAAGGCCAGTTTATTATGTTGAAACATTTGTGTGTGTGTGGCCTTCCACTGGGGTGAAGTGGACTTATCAGGGGTTACACTTTTAGAGAAAACCCACTTCTCCCAGCAGCAAAGACTTGCCAGTTACTTCTCACTCAGGGATGGAGCTTCATGCCCAACTCTTTTCTCCATAACTAGATACTCTTTAGCCTTAGGCTTTCCCAGGCCTTGTGTACATAGTCAAAATCACTGAGTTCATATGTACAACTGTCTGCTGTGTCCACAAAACCATTTCCTTCTCATCCGCTGCTTCTGTCTTTTATTCCCTTTCTGTCCTCTCTTCTGAAATGATATATGAACTTTTGGAGAAAGGGGAGAGATATAGCCTTTCCATTTGTATTCATTCTATGCATTCTTTAGAAGATTGACTTTATCTTAAAGAGCATTTAAAGTATTTTCTTTTTAACTTTTAACTTTTATGTTTTAAATTATTACTTTATTCTGCAAAACTTTAATACTTCTTTGTCATAGCACCCCTTCTTTTTTAAAATATTATTTAATTTTTATAAGTCATTTATTATATTCTAGTTTAAATTATTACTGAAAATTTCCCATTTGAGAGGCTATTGGTATTTCTCCACTATGTTAAAAAGAACCCTCTACCCTAACAAGTTAATCCAACACATGCAATATTTAAATGCTACCTGATAAATTAACATGAGCATGACACAGTGACTAAATGAATCTGTGGTTGCATCTTACTAGCATATTCTACACAGCAAGCTTGCATTATCCCCATGTGGGAAACACTTAGCATAACACACCACCTTCTTACAAAGCATAGCTAATACTACCAGTGCATTCAGTAGCTAGAGTTTCTGCTGAGTTATGATCAGAAATCAAGTTACGGCTATCTATGTCATCTTGACTTTGGAACTAGCAGTTAGAGTCTGGCTCACAAGTACATAGACAGCTAAATACCAGGCCTCCCTCTTCCAGAATCTGTTATTTGCCCACAGATCATCAGGATATAGTAAAGTCCAGTGCTTTCCTTCCCCTTCCATAGGGGATTGTGAGTAGGGCTTCACTTCTATGTAGTATATTCAGTGCTGCTATAAACTGGAGGTTGCCATAGCTACGTCATACTTACATATGTTACAGGACCTGTCCTTCCTCTCCGAGACTTACATTAATTCTATTCCTTATACAATATTTTCAGCTCCTTAAAGGGGTGTTAAAGGTGTCTTCTCCACAGCTCAATCCTCAGCCAACCTTTATTTCAACATCTTATACTGCCAGGGGTCTTTAAATTCAACTACATTCAGTGCAAGGAGAAACTTCTCTGTTTAAACCCGGAGGTTACATTGGTATGTCAGTAGAAACATAAATATTTAGGGGGTAGTTTGAAGCAGTATTCATTCAGCTAAACGGTAATCTCAGGTTCTGCCAGGAACTAAGATCTCTTCAGTTATGAGTTTAGGAGAAAGTTTAGAGAATTAGGCATGGATTTCATTTTGTAGGTGAAGTTTCACAGAAGATCAAGCTAAAATGAGGCCATTGAATAGCTACAAATAACCTAAAGTTCTATAACCAGTATCTAAAAGGGAAAATGTTAAATTAGAGACAGAGGCAGAAATGGCATATAGTCTCATTCACGGGGAAGCAAAAATTCTGATCTCATTTGAACAGTGGTCCATAATGATTAATAAGTGTTGAGGGGAATAAGAGTAGATGAAGACTGACTATAAGATGCCAAAATAGAGTGAAATGAGTAGATTCTAAGGCTCTACAGTATAACAAGGTGACCATGTGTTATAAAATTTTATATTATATTATATTATATTATATTATACTATACTATACTATATTATATTTTATGAAAAGAATAGCAAGGAAATTCAATAATTACAAACACATATGGAGATGGAAAAAGTAGTCTTGCTGGTTGGGTTTTTATCCATTATGCCTATTTAAAGTTTTGCATTTTGCACACAAATATTCACAAATTTTTGCATCAGTTTAAATAGAGACAATTTAGAAAAAGCCATGGAAGGAGGATGCCAAGTGAATATAAAAAACATGTAAGCAAAGGAGAAAAGTTTAAAACAGTCTGTTTCTTTGTAGCCCTTACAAGGAACCCACACCGCCAAAAACATCAGGAGTCATTACCTCTAGTACGGTGCATTGGATTTTTGCTCTGTAATCCACCCAGATAGTGCTACTTTATTGCAGTAACCCCAGGAAGGCAATATAAGTCCTAGTAATCACTTAGGGATAGGAGGAAAGACCAGAGGCTAGGAAGTCATACAGGCACTCTGAACACATCCTCCTCCTGGTGTATCGAATGGAAGTGAGATCTAATCACCAAAACTCAGTATACATCATTGAGAATATTGATATATATATAAGAAAGAGATGATGGCTCAACAGTAATAATATAAAAGTCTAGGGAGATCTACGCATGTATCATCCAAAATGCAGAGCTGTTTAGGCTTCTTCTCCTGTCTTCGGGGATTCCACACAAGCAAGCAGTCTCATCCAAAGGAAAATCGTCTCAGCAGCAAACCACCATTTCTTTTCTTAAGGAGATTTCTCTCCTGCATATCACTTCCAATGCTAATGAACCCATGAGTGAAATATGGTGTGGGCTAAGAACCACATCGATATGACCAAAATGGTATTTTTCTTCTACAAAGCTAGTGAAACGTGAAGGAAAAATAATCCTGAATAATAGCTGTCAATGAACGTGGTAGTGATCAAGTTATCCTTCAGAATGGTGGATATAAATTACAGAAGGGCTGATGGGGGATAAAACCTGCCCCAGGAAGACAGAAACATCAAGACCACTCTACACCCTATTCTCTGGCTGCTGGTGACCGTGAGGTGCATTGATCTTTTAGAAATAAATGAATGCTGCTCATGAATGAAGCCCAAGGTGGCACAAACCGAGCAATGTCTCAATCTTCACTTGTTAATTGAAGTAACAAAAAAGGGTCCCTGTCTCAAATCTATTAGCACCTTACAATCAAGTCTTTAATGGAAGTTCAATATACTGAGTGCTCATTTTTTCATGAAAATACATTATTGAAAAGTCACTTCAGGTTGAACATTGTTAGCCATTCCCTGAACTAGAGACCACTAAAGCTGAGTTCTTTTCTTTTATTAGATATTTTCTTTATTTACATTTCAAATGTTATCCCCTTTCCTAATTTCCCCTCTGCAAATCTCCTTTCCCCCCTCCCCCTGCTCCCCAATCCACCCACTCCTGTAAGTGGATGCTCACAGCCATCCATTGGATGGAGCACAGGGTCACCAATGAAGGAGCTAGAAAAAGTACCCAAGGAGCTGAAGGGGTTTGCAGACCCATAGGAGGAACAACAATATAAAGCTGAGTTCTTAAAGGAGAAGTGCTAAGTGTATGGCAGTCTAGAGTAGCACAGCCCGAGGCTAGCCCAGCAAAAGAGTCAAGCCAGAAGAGAAGGGTAAAGACCATGGTTGCTGTGGGTAGCAAGCCCAGAGATGTTATCTGAAAAAGGAGTGTAACATGGCTAAAGCACATTCCAGTTGTTTATCAGGGAGCTATACCTACAGCTTCCAGTGAATGAGGGTAACAAACATGAGCTTAAGCCAGAACTAGATACAAATAACAGGGATCTTCTGAAGTCACCTGAGGCTGGCAACTGTCTGTATCCCTGACCACAGCACTCTGGTTGTCAAGCAATGAGAGGAGATGACAGCATCACGTTAGAAAAGAGAAAACCTCTCAGAGAATGACATGCTCCTGTCTGCAAGTATAACAGAGCATCATTAACAGTTTTAGGAACTGGAACTTGCCCATGGAATGGGTCTCAAGTTAAGCCATTTATGGTTGTGCATTCCCCAACTCTGTTTCATCCCCTGACCCTGCATTTCTTGTAGACAGGATACATTTTTGGGTTGAAAGTTTTGTGGGTGGGTTGGTTTCTCTACTGATCCACTGGGGTTCCTACCTGGATAGAGGAGCTGGCCTCTTTGGGTCCCATATCCCCTATATAGTGAGTCATAGCTGAGGTCACACCCATTGATTCTTGGTTGTCTCCCTTTTCCCAGGCCATGTCTTGTACTGGAGATGCCTCTGACCTCTTTGTCCCCATCAGTTGCAGATAGGAACTCCACAGGAAGACCAACAGTGTCAACTATCCTGGATTTTTGGGGCTCTCAGGGTCTGAATCACCAACACAGGAACATACACAGGCTAGACGTAGGCCTCCCCACTCATATGTATCAGATGTGCAGCTTGACCTTCATGTGGGTCCTGAACAATTGGAGCAGGGACTATCCCCAAACCTGTTGTATATCGGTTAGATATGTTCTACCTGGACTGCCTTGTCTGGTCTCAGTAGGAGAGGAAGCTCCTAGTCTTGAAGAAAGGTGAAGTGCCAGGGAGTATGTTGAGATGGAAGTGCTCAGGGGGCCACCCTCCCAGAGGAGAAAGGGATGAGGTAGAGAGGAAGTATTGCAGGAGGGGTGACCTGGAGGGGGGCAGTTAGGGGGATGTAAAGTGAATAAGCAGAAAAAATAATAATAATAAATTAAATTAAATTTGAAAATAAGAAAAGAAAAAGGGAAAAGGAAAGAGCAAACCTATTGCAGGCAACAGAGTACGAGGCAGTTCTGGTTCCAATTGTTAAGGAACACACTTGAGGACCAAGCTACACATCAGCTTTGAATGTATATGGGGCCTAGGTCCAGCCCTTTTATGGTCTTTAATTGGTGGTTCAATCTCTGTGAGCCCACATGATCCCAGGTTAATTGACTTTGTAGATATTCTTGTGGTGTTGTTGATCCCTCTGGTTTACTCAATTCTATTCCCAACTCTTCCACAAGTATCCCCAAACTCTGCCTGATGTTTCCATCTGCTTCAGTTATGTTAAGGGTCCTGTCAACAAGCATAGCAGAGTATCATTATTAGTGTCAGGGGTTAGCTCACTTCCTTAGGTAGGTCTCAAGTTGTGGCAGTCATTGATTGACTATTCCCTCAGTCTCTACTCCATCTTTATCCCTGCTCATCTTATAGACAGGACAAATTTTGGGTTGAAGAATTTGAGGGTGTGTTGATGTCCCTGTCCTTCCACTGAAAGTCCTGCCTAGCTAAATGAGGTGACAACTTCAGACTCTATACCCCCTTACCCAAGCTGATAGGAATCTTAGCTCTGAACATATTTGAACAAGTGCCCTTGTGGTATAACAAGGGTTATTTTGGGTATGTGCTCAAGAGTGATATAGCTGGACTTTGAGGTATAACTATACCAAATTTTCTCAGAAAACACAAAATTGATTTCCAAAGTGGTTGTACAAGTTTGTATGCCCACTGCCAAAGAAGGAGTGCTACCCATGCTCTACATCCTTGCCAGCATGTGCTGTCACTTGAGTTTTTGATCTTAGTCATTCTGATGGGTGATAGTATCTCTGAGTCATTTTGATTTGTGTTTCCCTGATGATTAAAGAGGTTGAACTTTTTTTAAGTGCTTCTGTGTACCCCATTATTGAATCCCCTTCTTCTACATCACCTGCCTCCTTGAACCTCAGTAGGAGACCATATGCTTAATCCTGCTGGGAATAGGTGTCCCAGGGTAGGGTTTTATCAAAAAGGGGCTTCCCCTTCTCTGAGGACAAAGGCAGCGGGAGTAATGGGGTAGGGATTTGTTAAGAGTGGGGTTTGAAGACAGGAGAGGTGAGGGTTACAATTCAGATATAAAGAAAATAAAAATTAAACTATGGAAAAAAGAAATGGTTGTTCTGTGCCATTGAATACTGGAAATATATAATATGATTTTTAAATTATTTGTTAAAAAAACAAGAAAAGCACAAACCTAGCCTTTTATTTCAAATGAACTTATTCTAGAATGGGGCTGAAACTGAAGAAGCAATGTAGTTCATATATTTTATTAAAATTTTAAATTATACTTTGCATTTATTAATAAAAATAATATGAAAATGTGGGGAATGTTACAGAGAATCACCTATGTATTAATTTACCTGTATTTTCACCACTAGCATGATAAAATGTCTTCCTAGTTCATATTCTATATCAAAAATGCACACATTTACAAATTTACAGTAATATTTACAGTGGTATATATTTGTTACAAAGTAATCCACAATTTTTCTGAAATCCTTATGACACTTTCACTTGTGTTGTTTTTAAGGATAAACTGAAAAATTAATTTGCAAGAACGATGCCACAATAGGATCCTTCTGCACATGTTTACTGGGAGAGCATTGACTGCATAGGCGAAAGACCCTGAGTCCAGAAATGGTGCTGCTTATATAGGCCTAGGAGTGACATGTCAATACCTGATTGGTTATGCTACCAGTACCTCATTAATATGTGTCGGGCCAGGAAGTGACTCGGCAAAAAAAACTCTTATGTACATGCGCACATTGGTTGTTTACCCATAATCATGGGCAGTGGCCAGTGGTAGCCAGCGCCATGTTGTAATGGCGTTTGCGGCTTCCCACACTTGACTATAATAAAACACATCAAAGTAAATTCAGTTTTAACAGGAATATCTTTTCAAAAGTATTGATAGTCTGAGCTTTAGGTATAGAATTTTATACTGGTAAACTTCGTAGAAAAGACTTGATACCAAGAACATTTTATTGGAAAAGACTCAATAAAATCCTTTCCCTGTATGAATAAAAACACGGATCCAGACTGGAATGTCTATTTTTAACCAATGAGATATTGCTTTTATACTAAGTCATGCTCAAATGTGATATCTTTACTATAGTTGAGAACAAACAACATGTGTGCATTCCACATTCCATAAGAACCAAGGATATAATAAGTAGATACGTTTACATAGGAGGAAAGACAGGCCTCACTGAGGAAGCAGTGACCACCTCTGCATAAATGTTGGGGGCCACACAGCCACAGAGGAAACTTCTTCATGAGGACCTAATTGAAGACTGCCTAAGAGCCTCAAGATTGGTGACCCAGACAATGTTAGTCAGTCAGGAGCTGCCACTTGGAAGACATGCTTGCTGGAGACCAAGGGGACATGGGTGGAGGGTATGAAGAATGCTTGCTAAAGATTAATAAATGAGTTTGCCTGTTTCCAGAGTCTGAGTGCTTGATTCTGTGCCACCACGTCCCCAACCCCCAGGGACGATATCAGCCAGCAGGTGGTCCAGGGTGCAAGCAACATGCTTATATTAAAACAACTAAGAAAGGAAGGTTCAAGTTTCTTCCTGATACTCTTTATTATTATTATTATTATTATTATTATTACGAATTTTCCTCAATTACATCTCCAATGCTATCCCAAAAGTCCCCCCTCCCCCCCACTCCCCTTCCCACCCATTCCCATTTTTTTGGGCCTGGCATTCCCCTGTACTGGGGCATATAAAGTTTGCCTGTCCAATGGGCCTTTAATTCCATTTATTGCTCTGTGATAGGGAACATACAGACTTCGTGAAATGATGCATCCTATTTCCCTTTATCTACATTGACATTTACTGTATGCGTTTACGCTGTGTCTCTTTGTCTACTTTAACTTACAACTTATGATAGCTGAATAAACCCATTGTGGATATAGTTACTTTGGGGAATATCAGTCAAATCACAGAGCTTGAAGCAAATACTTACATATCCCACATCGAGTGAATTATTGTTTCTAATTGTTCGCTGCTCACCCCTTTGATAACATTACAGTTTTCAGCTCTGTTGCCATAATTAGTCCTCCACTTTCCCAAGTATAACATGAGAGGGCTAACCATGTATGTTGCTGAAGATCAATCAATGGTTTCCTTGCATTTTTTCCCCTTCCAGGACATGTTGTGTCCTCTTGGGGCTCATTTCTTTAAGTTAAATCTTATTTTAAATATAATTAATAATATCCTATCTTGGCTATTACTCTTTCTTCGCATACTCTGATTGGATGATTTGTTGACTAGCTTATTTATTGACTTATTTTCCCTTCTGGTTTGTTTGCTCTTTGAACATCCAGTAAAAACTCATCCATGTCCCAATTATTATGATTGATGATTTCTCTGATTGGGTTTTCTTTGCCAACTCTATTGAGATTACTTTTTCAAGTATATGTGCATTTGCAGGATTAAAAGTTATAGAATTAATTCAATGACTTCTATACCATGAGTAATCCTCAAAAGAAAGAGCCTTTACTCTTCTTCTGTATGAAACGTCCATACCATTATCCATTCCTAGTGTCAATAATTTTTGATTCACTTATGTATAATGGATATAAGATAATACTGTGATTTTTTAAGGTTTACTCTCTGTCCATACACTATTTGATCATGATACACTCTTTTGTCTTTTGGTCTTCTAGCTGTTGAGAATGCTGCTTTCATATATAGGTCCTTTTCCTCACCACGATGTTTGTCTACTTCATTCTGATTTGTAGAAGTTGTCTGTAAATTCTGGATACTTATCTTTTGTCAGTTTTATGCATGGCACATAACTTCTCCAATACTGTTGCTTGTCATTTTAGCTTGTTTATGATATCTTTGAGTAGCAGATGTTTTAAATTAAATGAATTCACTTTGACTATTCTTTTGACTGCATCTTCTCCTATACCCTATCATAAAGAAACTTCTCAAAACAGGATTGTAAAGATGAGTTACTTTTTATCATCAATATTTAAAAGTTTCACCCTGCACAACTGGACTACTCTGTTCCAAACCTAATATTGCTAGTAAAATCTCCCTTTTCTGTTAGGTCTTTCTCTTATATTCCCTCATTTAACAGTGACTTTTTGACAATGCTTAATACTCACTTCCTGAATGATATCGTTCCTTAAATCTCAGCTCTGATTTCCCTCCATCTAGGAACAGTAGATAAATTACTGAGGACAGACAGAATGAATAAAGATATGAACATAGACCATTGAGGATGTATCTCTTAGATAAAAGAACACTTGACCTATGTAGAAGGTGAGGCAGCTGCACACAAATAGGCATTATAGACATGAAATATTAACACAGGGTTGCCACATCTTCTGAGTTTTGCTTATTTATTTATTTATATATTTATTTATTTATTTGCTTATTTATTTATCATTCAACTTGTTAACATCTCTAATGATATCCCACTTCTCTGTTACCCTTCCACCAATCTACTATCCCATGATATACCACTTCTCCATTATCCCTCCACCATCCCCCCATCCCACATCCGCCCTTCTCCCTCCCCTTTGTTGGTAGACACTCTCCCACCCCACTACTCCAGCATCTCCCTACACTGGGGCATCAAACATCCCCAGGAACAAGTGCCTTCCTTCCCATTGTCATTAGGCAAGGCCATCCTCTGCTACATATGTATCTGGAGCCATGGATACCTCCAGGTACACTCCTTAGTTGGTGGTCTAGATTCTGGGAGAACTGGGTTTAGAGGTCAGCATCCGTTGCTCTTCCAATGGTGTTGAAATGCCCCTCTGCTCCTTCAGTCCTTCTGCCAGCTCCCCCACCAGGTTCCCTGAGCTCAGTCTAATGGTTGGCTCCAAGCATCCATATCTGCATTGGTCAGTTGCTGGCCTGACCTCCTAAGGAACACTAGGTTCCTGTCAGCAAGTGCCTCTTGACCATGACAATAGTGTTGGGTTTGTTGTCTGCAGACATCATGGATCCCCAGGTGGGGCAGTCCCTTGTTAGCCTCTCCTTCCATCTCTGTTCCATTTTTTTGTCCCCTTTCTTCATTTGGACAGGAACATTTCTGGGTTAAAAACTTCAAGATGGGTGGGTGGCTCCATCTCCCCACCAAGGGCCATGCTTATTCTACTGGAAGTGGTCTCAACAGGTTCTATCTCCCCCTTTTATGAACATTTCTGCTAAAGTCATCCCTGTTGGGTCCTGGGAACCTCACATTTTCCTGGTGTCTGAGACCCTTCAGTGGCTATACCCAATATTCCCCCCTCGCTACATATTTTTGTTCGATTTCTGACCCTCAGTACCTCTCTCACATCTCTTCCACTTCCTGATACTTTATGTCCTCCCCCTCCTCTCTTTCTCCACATCCCACAATCTTCCTGTTTCCCGTTTAATGCAGGACTGAAGCTTCAATACCTTGGTCTTTCTTCCTTCTATGCTCCATGTGGTCTGTGGGTTACTGGGGTTTGATATTAATTCACCTGATTTTTAAAGTTTGCAATGTTTTAAAATGCTCAGGTGAATAAACTTGGAAATGGAAGATATATGATATGGCAGTGTTTATCAACAGTTTTACTACTATTACCTCTCCAGAAAGATTTTACTTCACAAACAACTTGTGATTATTTTTAACAATGACCACAAATCTTAATTCTATCCAATAAATTTACCTATGGTAGTAGTTATATTTTTGTTAATAACTTATAAAATAAACTTAAGGACGTGTGAACACAATTCAAGTACAATTACCATTATAGTGAGAAAGGCCTGGTAGCAAGAGTAGGTTCAGCTGTGTATGCAAGAGCACAAACAGGTTCATAGTATCTCTAGTCAAGGAGAACAATAAGTGATGGTGTTCATCTCATAATCTCCCTTTAATTCAGTTCTAGATGCCTGGTACCCCCTCTCCTTTGTGCTGAGTGCATTGGATGTTGCCACTCTCCTTTAGGTGTGAATTCCCAGCTCGGTCACACTTCACAGTCACATTTGTAGATAGAACCAGAGATGCTGTGTCTTGGAGATTCTAAATTCAATCAAGTTGACACTGAAGAATAACTACCTCAGACACTGTACTCAGCAGCATTTCTTTCCCTATTGGGTATAAATAGTCTAATGGCTTGTACATTTTTTGTATATAATTCTTGGTTTGCTTGTTTGTTTTGTTTTGTTTTTCAAGACAGTATTTCTCTATGTAGCCCAGGTTGTTCTGGAACTCACTCTGTCGACCAGGCTGGCCTCGAATTCAGAGATCACCTGCCTCTGCCTCCCAAATGCTGGGATTAAAGGCATGCACCACTACTGCCCAGCTATAATGCATATTATTTACTTTTATCAGGTATGTCAAGAGTTCTCTAAGCACAGGGGTCTTACTCTGATTCACAAAATCCCTATCACAAAGTCAGGTTTACGACACATGGTCAGTAATTGACTAACAGTGGGATGCACCATAATCCCACTGCAGTCTGAGAACATTTTACAGTCATACCATGTATTGCTAGAGCATTTACCATTCCATCCAAGTCCTGCAATCTAAGGAATGTCAGGCAGAAATTTTGCTTAAGTCAGAGCCATACCACTTGAATCTCTATTCAAAATGGAAATAGAAAGTTTTGTACTCCTAAGAGAAGTAATATAAGTCACTGAAAGCAGAAGAGATAGCTGGTAGCTGTTAGAAAAGTCTACTTCTTCCACATTGATTGTCAAAGGTTGGCCACTGCAGGCCTGTTTCAGTCATGGTTCCTAAGCTTCAGTCTTCATCTCACATAAAAATCTTGGGAGGGAGTATAAATTGCCCTGGAGTATAAATTTTAATGTTGGCTGCACACCCTGTACTCCTGGAAGCTTGCTTTTTCTGATCCGATGTTGATATGTAAAGTAAGACTACACATGACATCAGCTTGAAACTCAGCATCAAAAGCAGTAAAAATTGCATGCATGAATCCATCAAGCATATATAGATTAGATATAGATATAGATATAGATATAGATATAGATATAGATATAGATATAGATATAGATATAGATATAGATATAGATATAGATAGACAGACAGACAGATAGATGGCACCTGAGTGGCTGGGTGAACTGAATTCATACCATATTATGATATTATGACTATGACCGGTCTGGGCAATAGTAATTCCTATTCATTTGTTCTCTCAGAAGAATAGATAAGATCTTCCTGAACTACTCTGTGATATGATTAACTTAATTAGTGGTTACAGGAAATCTTCGTATATTAAAAATGCCAAAGTTAAGTTATTTATCAATATTTGTCAATTACCATTCTTATGGTTTGCTTTTCTGTACTGTCAAAATCTCTATAAATATTCAAAGCCAGGAAATATTATTTATGTACTACCTAATTTCAAGGTCCCATGAGAGAAAAGTGTTAGCAGAATCACGTTGTCCTTTAAAATCTGTATAATTCTTCTTCGGAGATTGCAGTACCAATAGTGCCCTTGTCAGGATCAAGTTAGTTGGCTATAGATGCTTCCTAATATTCAAACTGGACATAAATAGCACTACAGGGCCACTCTAGTGACCTTCACACAGAAAAGACCCATAAATTACAAAAGGAGAATTTCTGTAGGGCTTCTTCTTTCATTATTGCTGGGTACTCATCTCTGTGATTTTTCTTCTTTGTGTGTTTCAGTAGCCTTATGGAGGAATGATACACAAAACCTAAGCTTCCTTCTATATATCTCAGTCTCTATTTCATGTATCACTGATGGTCTTTCTGCATGCACAGGTTGGGCTTATGCCTCAGGAATGCATTCAGATATGTCTACCTATTTGTTTCTTTCTGTACCAACATCTAAGACCTTTTGGACCTGAGTCTGGACCTCGTCTCTGTGAGATCTCTTGTGTGTGACAATCCTACTCAATAAGTTCTGTGATGAGTCTCTTTGCTTAAATCATGTCTGTTTATGGAAGATTCAGTTCTAAGGGAAGGAAGTGTTTATCTTGTGCTTACTCTAGGGTGTATGTTTGTATCCATATCAATTTTTATTATCATGTATGAAAAGACAGACACAATTACTTTAACTTGAGCATTCAGGTACTCAATTGTCTAAACAGGACCACAGACAACACATGATAGAGATTATGTAGATTATAAATTATTTCATTTTTAACTGAACTTCATATCTTAGTCCTTACCTCGGTTTTGATTGGAGAGCTCATTACCACTGACTGTCACAAAGAGTAGTATAATGTATTTAACACTCTCCCTGGGAATTTACTGTGAAGCTTTGCACCAGTAAAGACATCAGAATCTTGCAACTATTATGGAAATCTGCAATCTGCTTTCTTTAAATCTGGCACTAATTATAGTGTAGGGGAAAGAAGGTTAACTTGAATATTTCACTGGGTGTGAAAAAAATTAATCTCCCTTTCCCTAGGAAGTGAGGTGGAGTATCCTAAGAGACTGGAGCTAGAAGATGGCAATCCAAAATTAACCAATAAAAACAGCTAAAGAGGATTTCCCCTCCAAGCTCCAGCCTCTTTCTATTCCAGGAGCCACTTTTCTCTTTTTATGACTACATCTGTCTAATTAAGCAGATGTAGTGCTGCCTTAATCTTCGTATAAATACTTCAGAGCTCTGTGGGTGCTTGGCAAACCTAAAGAGGATTTATTAGAATAATAAACAAAGTGTTTTATTTTTATAAAATGCATAATTTAAAGGTTTTTACATGGAGGGTTCAAACAAAGAAAATGATCTCAATTATAATTAAACTATGAAAAATTGAAATCATGGAGATTATGAGTAAAAAGGTGGTTGCCAGTTCTAATAGGTAAGAAAAGCAGGAGAAGATGGTGAAATGGTGAAGAATTTTAGTTTTAGGATCAAGAAATTACAGGATCTATTGTAGACTGTGAGCAGACTCAAAGACATTACCTTCACTTTGATTATCATTAGACAAATTTCTCATTGTGCCCTTAGATATATATGATCTTTACTGATTAATAAAAAAAAAGTTTAAAGGAACAGAACGAAGTACTGTTATAAAATTAAAGAGGAAGAAATGCACAGAAGAAGGGATGAAAGGACAAAATCTCTAGATAGTTAAATTCTGAGCAAGTGAGACAGGCATGGACTCTCTAAAGGAGATTTGAAAATGGGGATGCAGTAGGACACTAAGACTGATGAGGGGCCTTGAAGTGAGAGATGAAGCAACAACATTAGGCAACCGTGTATCCCATGAGCTCCCTTAGAAATTTAACCATGCCAATAATGATAAGTAATATATCACAGCACAGGATTTCACTTATTGAAACAAGACATATATTAGATTCTGTACACTAAGATGATATGAGATGTCAATAAATGTGCAAGAAATACATGGGTGGCTGTTGTGGCTTGACCAATTTAGCAGATTTGAAAATTATAGATAATCCTCTTCAGTAGAACTAAGACCATAAAAAAGGGGACAAGTCTCTTTAGTATCTACATTTCTCACAAAGAGACTATGTGAAATAAGTCTTCCTTAAAAATCAAAACCCTAAAAAGACAGAAGTATTATAAATATATATGGGTGGATATTTATGAACTGAGCTACATCTGCACTACCAGCCATGCTGTATGGCTTCTGAGAGCAATTTAGTTGAAAGGGAAGGGATGAGTTAAAAGAGCCGTAAACATTTGGATTGTTTTTGTACCCTGTTAATGTGCTGTTCATGAAAAGCTGCATGTCACATTAATCATTGCATAGGTAGGCTAATTTATTAAAGTCATAATTTTATAGATGTGAAGAACTAAACTCAAGAAATGATTTGCCTAAAGTCACATGACTAATGTGATAGAATTGAAATATCAAAATTGAGGATACAATTCATATTACCAACCATGACACTTTTACCCACAACAATATTATCAGGCACCAACCATTTCACAACATTTAAGACATCGATGGATAGAACAGTTGGAGAACACAGTAGAGGACTTTGGGTGAGAGCTGCTTGAAAGTGTATTATCCATGTGAATTAAACATCATACCATAAAATGCTTAGGAACACAAAACACGTGGAGTTGCTTTTTTTTTTTCTGAAAAAATCTAAGATTGTATGATGGGTAGCATTGTTCATCTCTTGTATATTACATCCCAACCACACTTTCCCTTCCTTCCTCTTCCCCCAACCGTCCACTCTACCTCCCCTCTCTCCCAGATTTATTTCTCCTCGATTGATTACCCTTCAGAAAAGGGCAGACCTTCCATGGAAATCAGTCACGCCTTAGGTAGAGCTCAGGCAATTCCACGGAAGAGTGGGAGAAAGAACTGTAGGCGCTGAGAGTGTCAAGGACACCACAAGAATCCAGGTCTGAGAGGGGCTCACAAAGACTGGACTGACAACCAGGGACTGTGTACAGGTCTGACCTAGATACTCTGTATATATTTCCTGATCTTGTAGCCTGTTGATCTCGTTTAACTCCTAACAGTGGGAATGGGGGATGTCTCTGACTGTTTTGTGTGCTTTTGGGACCCTTTTCCTCATACCAAGTTGCCTCATCCAACTTGGTAGCTTTTAAAATAGGAAAAGACAAATGTGTCTCACAGGGAATTGATGTTCTTTTTAAAAGCAGTATTTTCTTTTTAATTCTTTGAGGAGTTCATGCATTGCATTTTGCTCTCATCCATTCACTCCATTTTCTGTGCTCTCCCATAACCACCCTGTCCTCTTACCTGCTATTGATGATGTTAGTTGTTTTAATCTTCTTGAGAGGAGATGAAGTAGAACGGAAGGAGAAATGAAGAAGCAAGCAAGGAAGGGATTGATGGAGGATAAGACGGAAGAAAGGGAAGGAAGAACATAAGAAAAAAGGGATAGTTAGAGGGAAAAAGTAAGTATGAGACAGAGGAGAGGAAGAGAGGGGGAAGGAGAAGAGGTGGCTTAAACACAAGTTAAATCAAATGCTCTTTCAAAGTGCTAAATAATGTATTTGAAGATATTTCAAGGAGATTTCAAACCTTAATTCAAAATGTTTTATTAAGTAAATATTGCTTGAAATTTGTTATGGTGTGGTATAGATTGTATATTTTTTTTCAAGTTTTCTTGAAGTTTATCAGAAAAGAAAAAAGAAAAACACTATGAAATTAAGATGGATAGTGTATATCTATACATACCATTTATGAACTAATTACTGGACCAAAGCTAAATTACATCTTGGTAACATGTCACCTTTTCACCATTTATATTTTCACTCACAATTAAATTTTATATTTTTCCACATACTCCAAGGCACCACACATCACCATTGATTATAGCCACCACCCTTTTCATAGGTCTTTAAACATTACTTATTATCACTTTGACCCTTTGAACAATGTCTCCCCACTTTTCCTATTTATTAGACCTGGAATTCCCATTCCTCTTTGTTTTTGTGAATATTGCACTTCTAGATTTCACATTGGTGACAACATGTGCTATATCCACTCCAGTAGTGACAAGTGCGACAGGCCCCGAAAACCTGGGCACTGTCCCGAGGCAAAAAGTTCCTGGAAACTTAGTCTCCTGGAATCGTGGCATCCTGTATAATGCTCCAATGTCCTTGCTTTAGTTGGTAAACGGATCTGTGTGCTTTCCCTTAATATTCCTTTATTACAAGTGCTCCTAAGAATTGATATTTTGACATATATAGCTCAGTTAGATTCTAGGCAGTCCTTGATCCGACCTTGGGCATAGATAGCTAAATCACTGCCCTACACAGAAATTTACCATTATCTAGGAAGAAGGAAGTTTGTGATCTAAGAAGGAACCAGAGTAGATACTTAGAACTATAGGTAGCTGAGTTACACCCATATACAAGTATTTACAATGGCCTAGGGGGAAGGTGGACTATACAATAGACTAGAGTAGGAACTATGTCAAGGGCACGAAGCCCTTGCCCCTGGCTTCTAAGATTAAGTAGACCTTAGGTGGAGCTATTTTTGATCCTAGTTGTTAACATTGAATTTTTCCCAATTGGTTCCTGCCAGTTCTTCCTTGTTTGCATTCCTCTGTTTTGTGTAAGAAAGAATCCAGTAACCTCTTTGTACCTTGAGGGTGTGTCACCCAACTTCCCTATTTTCTTCTGTATAAAAAGTTTGATGCTCGATTTGACAAATTACATTCAGATCCACACTCCCTCATGTCGAATCTGTCTGTCAATTCCCGCCAACTCCTTGCCCACCTGTGACCAGAGACCCGTTCAACACAGACAAGGGACAAGAGGGTCTGTGGCAAACATGCTTTATCTTCCCCTCTATCCAATGATCTCCACTTTTATCTGTATTTTAACGAATGATCTAAGTGGAAATTTCTGGTTTCCATAGCAACTCAGTTGTGCCATGTGATGTTTTTGTGGAAGCTGTCTTGTGAGAAGGCATGTGATATTTTACTGAAAGCATACACTTGAAAGGGTGTGTGATATTTAGAAATAATATAATTGGGACCCCACAAAGTGATAAAACACTCTTGAATTGCTATAGCATGCAACCCTTTGCTGGTCTTTTTTGGTTTTTG